>NW_006921637.1:12901742-12917610 GCF_000298275.1 Orycteropus afer afer | reverse complement strand
TGTATCCTTCCCTTCAAGGCTCAGGGGTCCAAGATTATCTTCTGTGTCTGTGTTAATTGGTTTCCCTTTTCTTTGTTGAAGAGCGTCTGTGCAGTCCTTGTGCCTAGTCCGCCATCTTGCCAGAACCCGAAATTTGATTTCTTGACTGATGCTTCCATTTATGTTGATTGTGGAGCCAAGTAAAATGAAATCCTTGAAAACTTCATTTTTTTTTCCTGCATTTATCATGCTGCTGCCTATTGGACCACTTGTGGGAGGATTTTTGTTTTATTTTTGTATTTTCTTTATTTTTGTTTGTTTAAAAGACTGTAGTCTTTGATCTTCATCGGTAAGTGTATCAAATCCTCCTCATTTTCAGCATAATTTTACCTGGATGTTACCAGCTCCCCCCTCTCATGATGAAAACTTGGACCTTTTCTTCTCACTGTTCTTTTGCTGATGTCATTTTTGTTTTTAAGTCACGTTAGTCCACGAGGCAAAAAATCCAAATTGTGAAGGGCTTTTCCACATTTGGGAACATGTTAATGGCAGTAGGCAGGACCATTAAAGCCAAGAACAGATGGGCAGTTTAATAGACAATGTGCATTTCAGAGGCCTGGGCTTTGGCCAGCATGATACCCATGGAGGTTGCCTAGGTGCTGTCACTGAGACACTCAGAAAGGTCCAAAATGCCCCACCTATCCACCTGTCACACTACCTGCAGTGTTATCAACATCAGTTGTCCCTTGATGGATCCTTCTAAAATATACATGTGTCCCTTAAAGAAGAATCACAATGCTCCCTTCATTTGACTCATCAGCTATAAACTAACCTTATACTGCTCTGATAACCAGCTGACAACATCACAGACAGCAAGAGTAGGGACAGAGATTAGACTCCCCTCTCAGTCTAAAGATAGGAGACACATAGTTCCTGGCTTAGGGCCCCTCTGTGGTAGTGTGTGGTCACTGTGGAAAGGAAAGGGACATCCCACTTCAAATAAACTTATAAATGTTTCTTCCTAAGATAGTTTGTATCATATCATTTTCCTGATAGGAAAATACAGATTCTTCTACCTACAAGGTTGAAACAAACACAGAAGGCAAGCTAGCTCTGTGCTGTGGGGTCTGAGAATGCTGGGCACATATGTTTGAGTAGGAGGAGGGGCCGGCAGAGAACTAGAAAGTAGAGTCTCTCAGTAAGCAGCGTGAAGGCACCAGCGTGCCAGGAAGAGAGAAATCTTGACAAGATGTTAAGTATAAAGGAGTACTTTGAGAATTGCCCAAAAGCGGAGCCTGTGCCTCCTCCTACCATGGGCACATAGCACTGGGACTCCAGCCCTATTTATCTCATTGTCCCAAGAATGTCTGTTTCTCTCCTTGGTCACTGTGTTGTATGAAAGGAGGTAGATTTGTGACTCAGATAGAGGTCCTTACTACTTCCAGAAATGTTCACAAGATGAGGGCACTGCCAGCCTGCCTCTCCTGGGACTTTGTTGACTCCTTAAAAGTACAGAAAGTCTTGGTCTTTCCAGAGTGCCATATCTGGGAAGACTCTGGAAAGGGCCAAGTGAGAGACTCTGGCAGGGACATGGCTCTCACCATGGAAAAGCAGCACTCATGGAAGAGGCAGGATGACCATGGGAGAGCTTGGACTTGGGGTTCTGACAGTCTGTGTACCCACCTTGGCTCTGTCCCTTCCCTGTATGAAGTTATTTCCCTCATGTGGTTGCTATGAGCAAAATAGGAAAGGCCCTGGTCAACTTCAGGAAAGACAGCCTCCCCTCTTCCAATCCTTCTTTCTACCCCTTAGCAATGGGGATGGACACACTTGTAGAGACCCTGTAAGTGAGGGAATGAAGCAGCACAGGGAGGGCTGCCCGAAGCACTGTTAAGTCCTGGTCAAAATCCTCTCTGCCTTTCTTCATCACCACACTCATGCTGGCATCCACAGAGCTGGCTTATGGGCCACAAAGGATGTCACCAGAAAGTTTGCTTCCACAGGGGCTAGGTGACCTGAGAGTTGGCCATCCATCAAGCTGGTCTTGACAACTAATTAAGATGCAAGTATTATGATAAAATATTATAATGTACTCTTTTTCTTTGTGTGTGTGTGTGTGTGTGTGTGTTTTAGGTGCAAATTTACAGAGCAGCATTTGTTTTACATTCAACAGTTCATGTACATTGATTTCATTCCCCAATTACCATCCTCAACCCTAACCCACTTTCCTCCTCTCCCTTCCCAATGAACCCCCCATCCCTGTTCCCTTCTTAGTTATGCACTCCTGTCTGTCCAGCTTTTCCTCCATATGAATGTTGCCCCTCTAGTGCCCCATGGGCGATTGTTCTAAGGGATGTATCTCCGTGGAGTAGGTGGGTGCATCACCCTGGGTTGAGTGTTCTGCATGTCTTATTACTGTTGGGCTGTATAATGCACTCTTAATAATAATAAAAAAGCTTCACATTTGAATAATATCAACTGCCACTTACAAAGTACTTGCAGTAGACTGTATAATGCCACTCAAAGATGCCAGCAACTTTTAAGTGTTACCTTATAAGGAAAGAGGTCTTTGCAAGTGCAATTGAGTTAAAGATCTTGACATGAGATCATCCTGGATTATCCAAGTGGGCCCTAAATGCCATTACAAATGTTCTCATAAGAAAGAAGCAGAGAGAAATTTGACACACACAGAGGAGGAGGTAGAGAACAGAAGCAGAGATTGGACAGGTATACTAAAATGGGCAATGTACAAGGGTTTCCTCTGAGAAAGAAATATGATCACAGAGGTTTACCACTTGCATCACTCTTTAAACATTTCATTTTACTATCTGTTCTTTGCATCTACAAGAAGAATATAGAATTTATTTCCTTTTATTTGAAACACAGTAGGCAGTTCTCCAAGCTTATCTCTGTCAGTGCACTGGAAAAGAACAAAAGCTCTAGAGTGACCTTTTCTTAGTTTTAAAACCTGCTCTCTCTGCTCTTCTGCAAGGCCAACCCTGCAGAAATCATGTGCTGGGTGCCTTTCTCTATTCACCAGGAAACTCCTCAATGTCCCAATTGACCTCAAAATCTCTCGGGGCCTCAGCCCCCTCTATATTAATTTCTTATTGCTACTATAACAAATTATCTCAACCTTGGTGGCTGAAACAACATAAATGTATTCTTTTACAGTTCCATAGGTGAGAAATCCAGCACTGGCCTCACTGGGCTAAAATAAAAGTGTGGGAAGGACTTCAATCCTTCTGAAGGCTGTAGCAGAAAATCCATTTCCTTGCCTTTTCCACCTTTTAGAGACTGTACATTATTTCCTGGCTCATGGCCCTTTCCATCTTCAAAGTCAGTAACACTGTATGCCTGACCTTCTTCTATAGTCATATCCTTCTTTCTGAACACAAATGAGAAGGGTTCTCTTTTGTCAAGGACCCTTGTGACTACATTAAAGAGCTCTGGTGGTGTAGTGGTTAAGGTATTTGACTGCTAACCAAAAGGTCAGTGGTTTGAACCCACCAGCCATTCCACAGGAGAAACATGAGGCAGTCTGCTTCTGTAAAGATTTATGGCCAATGGGGCTCACTATGAGCTGGAATCGACTCAATGGCTGTGAGTTTGGTTTTGTGACTACATTGAGCCCACCCAGACAATCCAGGATAATCTCCCCATCTCAAAATCAACTGAGAAGCAACTTTTATTGCATCTACAACCTTAATTCTTTCTTGATATGTATAATGTAACATGGGAAGAATGTGCTTGGCATTTTTCAAGCTGAAAGAACTGAAGAAAAAAATTCAAGCCTTGAGTCTGCAATATTAAAGGATTCTATGGGCAAAATATTGAACAATGCAGAAAGCATCAAACACTCAGAGTCAATACAGAAAGCACTCAAACACTGCAGAAAGCACTCAAACACTCAGAATACTCAGAGTCACTATATCAAAAAGAATTGGTCAATGTCCAACTATTTCAGGAGGTAGCATATAAGGAATCCAGGTGAGGGGAGGGAACCCAGGCCATGCTCCATAGTGGCAAGGCTGGAAAGTGGGGGAAAGGAGAGAAAAAGGCCAATGGGCCCAGAAGAGAGTGAGGAGGCAGCAGCAGGGATCCAGGTAAGGGAAGTTTGGAGAGGTTTCAAACAGCTAAGGGAGACATACTTGTCTGTCAGCTTGTCATATTGTGGTGACGTGGTACTGTGAGTCTTGAAGCTGTGCCACCAGTGTTTCCAACCCAGCAGGGTACACATGGTGCACAGGTTTCAGCGTGGCTTGCAGACTGAGACAGACTAGGAAGAAGGAAGAGGCCATCCACTTCTCAAAGAATTGGCCAGGGAAAACCTTATGAATAGCAGAGAAACATTACTGCACAATTTTATGAATAGTCCAGAAAAATTTTCCAATATAGAGGAGGAGGATGAATCACTTAGGTTAGAAGGCTCTCAAAATATGACTGGCAAAGAGCTGCATCATCAGAATAAAACCAGCCTTACTGATACGGATAAGGTAAAGCTTTCGAGATGATGTGGCACGACTCAAATTGAGGAGAAACAGCTGCAAACATTCATTAATAATCGTAACATGGAATGTACGAAGTATGAATCTAGGAAAATGGGAAGTTGTCAAAAATGAAATGGAACACATAAAGATTGATATCCTAGGCATTAGCTGAAATGGACTGGTTTGGCCATTTTGAATCAGAAAACCATATGATCTACTATGCCGGGAATGACAATTTGAAGAGGAATGGTTTTGCACTCATCCTCACAAAGGATATTTCAAGATCTGTCCTGAAGTGCAATGCTGTCAGTGATAGGATACTATCCATATGCCTACAAAGAAGAACAGTTAATACGACTATTATTCAAATTTATGCACCAACCACCAAAGCCAAAGATGAGGAAATTGAAGATTTTTATCAACTTCTGCAGTCTGAAATTGACCAAACATGCAACCAAGGTGTGTTATTTTCACTGGTGACTGGAATGCAAAACTTGGAAACAAAGAAGAATCACCGGTAGTTGGAAAATTTGGCCATGGTGACAGAAATAATGTTGGCAATTGCATGGTAGAATTTTGCAAGACAAACGACTTATTCATTGCAAATACCTTTTTTCAACAACACAAATGGTGGCTATACACGTGGACTTCACCAGATGGAACACACAGGAATGAGATTGACTACATCTGTGGCAAGAGATGATGGAAAAGCTCACTTCGGCCAAAACCGGCCAGGAGCTGATTGTGGAACAGACTATCAACTGCTCATATGCAAGTTCAACTTGAAGTTAAAGACAATTAAAACAAGTCCACAAGAGCCAAAATATAACCTTAAATATATCCCTCCTGAATTTAGAGACCATCTAAAGAATAGATTTGATGTATTGTACACCAATGACCGAAAACCAGAAGAATTGTGGGATGACATCAAGAACATCATACATGAAGAAAGGAAGAGGTCACTAAAAAAATGAGAAAAGCAGAGAAGACCAAACTGGATGACAGAAGAAACCCTGAAACTTGCCCTTGAGCACAGAGTAGCTAAAGCAAATGGAAGAAATGACAAGATAGAATAGCTGAATAGAAGATTTCAAAGAGCAGCTCAAGCAGACAAAGCCAATTACTATAATGAAATGTGCAAAGACCTGGAGTTAGAAAACCAAAAGGAAAGAACATGCTCAGCATTACTCAAGCTGAAAGAGCTGAGGAAAAAATTTAAGCCTCGATTTGGACATTGAAAGATTCTATGGGCAAAATATTGAATGATGCAGGAATTATCAAAAGAAGATGGAAGGAATACACAGTCACTGTACCAAAAAGAACTGGTTGATGTTCATCAATTTTAGGAGGTGGTATGTGATCTACAACCAGTGGTACTGAAGGAAGAAGTAGAAGCTGCAATGAAGGAATTAGCAAAGAACAAGACTCCAGGAATTGACAGAATACCCATCAAGATATTCAGCAAACGGACACCTTACTGGAGGCAATCACTCAGTTATGCCAAGAGATTTGGAAGATAGCTAGCTGGCCAACTGACTGGAAGAGATCCATATTTATACCCATTCCAAAGAAAGGTGATCCCACAGAATGTGGAAATTATTGGACAATATCATTAATACTACATGCAAATAAGATATTATTGAAGATAATTCAAAAGCATTTGCAGCAGTATATTGACAGAGAATTTCCAGAGGTGCAAGCTGGATTCAGAAGAGGATGTGGAACAAGGGATATCATTGCAGATGTCAGATGGATCTTGGCTCAATATAAAGAATACCAGAAAGATGTTTACTTCTGTTTTATTGACTATGCAAAAGCATTTGATTGTGTGGATTGTAACAAACTGTGGATAACGTTGAGAAGAATGGGAATTCCTGAACAATTAATTGTACTCATGAGGAACCTGTACATTGACCAGGAGGCTATCGTTTGAACAAAACAAGGGGACAGAGCATGGTTTAAAATCAAGAAGGGAGTGTGTCAGGGTTGTATCCTTTCCCCATACTTATTCGATCTACATGCTGAGCAAATAATGCAAGAAGCTGGACTATATGAAGAAAAATGTGGCATAAGATTGGAGGAAGAATCAATAACAACCTGCCATATGCTGATGACACAACTTTGCACAAGTGAGGATGACCTGAGGCACTTACTGATGAAGACTGAACAATACACTGTGCAGTATGGATTACATCTCAATATAAAGAAAACAAAAATCACGCTAAATGGAGAAAAGATTGAAGTTGTCAAAGAATTCACATTGCTTGGTTCTACAATCGATGCCAATGGAAGCAGCAGTCAGGACATTAGATAACATACAGCACTGGGCAAGTTGGCTGCAAAGGACCTCTTTCAAGTGCTGAGGGGCAAAGATGTCTCCTTGAGGACTAGGTTGTGCCTGACACAAGCCATGCTATTTTCAATAGCCTCATATGCATGTGAGAGCTGGACAATGAATGAGGAAGACCAAAGAATAGTTGATGCTTTTGAGTTGTGGTGCTGCAAAGAATACTGAAAGTACCATGGACTGCTAAAAGAACTAACAGATCTGTCCTGGAGGAAGTGTAGCTGGAATGCTTCTTGGAAGAGAGAATAGCCAGGCTTTGTCTCACCTACTTTGGTAATGTTGTCAGAAGGGACCATTCCCTGGAGAAGGATGCCATGCTTGGTAAGGTGGAGGGTCGACGAAAGAGGGGAAGGCTTTCAAGGAGACAGATTGACATGGTGGCTGTGCCAATGGGCTCAAGTATAGCAAGGATCATGGAGATGGCGCGGGATCGGGCGGTGTTTCATTCTGCTGTGCATAGGGTCGCTATGAGTCAGAAATGACTCGATGGCACCTAACAACAACAACAAGAAGCATATGATAAAGAACCAATGGTATTGAAGGAAAAAGTCCAAGTTTCACTGAAGGAACTGGTGAAAAACAAGGCTACAGGAATTGACGGAATACTCATTGAGATGTTTCAACAAACGGATGCAGGGCTGGAGGCACTTACTTGTTTTTGCCAAGAAATTTGGAAGACAGCTACCTGGTCAACTGACTGGAAGAGATTGATATTTGTGCCCATTGCAAAGAAAGGTGATCCAACAGAATGGGAAATTATCAAACAATATCATTAATATCACATGTAAGCAAAATTTTGTTGAAGATAATTAAAAAATGGAGCAGCACATTGACCGGGAACTTCCAGAAATGCAAGACGAATTCCAGAAGAGGATGAGAAAGAAAGGATATCATTACTGATGTCAGATAAATCTTAGCTGAAAGCAAAGAATACCAAAAAGATGTCTACCTGTGTTTTATTGAATATGCAAAGGCATTCACCTGTGGATCATAATAGATTATGGACTACATTGCAATGAATGGGAATCCCAAATACTTAATTGTTCTCATAAGGAACCTGTACATAGACCAAGAGGCTGTCATTCAAACAGAACCAGGGGATACTGTATGGTTTAAAATCAGGGAGGGTGTACATCAGGGTTGTATCCTTTCACCATACTTATTCAATGTGTACGCTGAGAAAATAATCTGAGAGGATGGACTATATGAAGGAGAATGTGGTGTCAGGATTGGAGGAAGAACCATTAATAACCTGCAATACGTAGATTACACAAGCTTGCTGAAAGTGAAGATGACTTGAAGCACTTACTGATGAAGATCAAGACTACAGTCTTCAGTATGGATTACACCTCAACATGAATAAGATGAAAATCCTCACAACTGGACCAGTAAGCAATATCATGATAAATGGAAAAAAAATTGAAGTTGTCAGGGATTTCATTTTCCTTGTATCCACAGGCAACACCCATGGAAGCAGCAGACTTATTGCACTAGGAAAATCTGCTGTAAAAGACTTCTTTGAGGTGTCAAGAAGCAAAGATGCCACTTTAATGACTAAGGTGTGCCTGACCCAAGCCATAGTATTTTCAGTTGCCTCACATGCATGTGAAAGAAGGACAATGAATAAGGAAGACCAAAGCAGAGTTGATGCCTTTGAATTGTGGTGTTGGCAAATAGTACTGAAAATATCATGGACTGCCAGAAGAAGAAACAAATCTGTCCTGGAAGAAGTGCAGTCAGAATAATTCTTTGAAATGAGAATGGTGAGACTTCATCTCACTTACTTCGGTCATGTTGTCAGAAGGCATCATTTCCTGGTGAAGGATATCATGATTTGTAAAGTAGAGGGTCAGCAAAGATGGGGAGACCCTCAACGAGATGGACTGACACCGTGACTGCAATGATGGGCTCAAGCATAGCAAGGATGATGCAGGACCTGGTAGTGTTTTGTTCTGTTGTACATTAATTAGAGCTGAGTCAATGGCACCTAACAACAATGATGCAACATATTCACATGTTCTGGGGATTAAGACCTGGGCATATTTGGAGGTCATTATTTTGCCTACCACCTTCTCCATAGTGTCTTAACAAGTCAATATTAAAATGAAAATTTTACTTGGAAGGGTAGTGCATTAACTGTAGATACCCATTAGCCTAGTGGTCATAAGAGGGGTGCTGCCAATGGTTTGATGAGAGACTGAGATCCTAGTGGGCCTTTGGAGGACAATAGTAAGGACGGACATCTCTAGTACTAACTCAGAAAAGACTGTTGGCTCTGAAAGGTTTGAATTTCTTATTTGAGGGAAAGTTTATGTGGGTGGGGAAGACCAGGGGAGGCACAGTTCAGGAAACACTCTAGAGAAAGGAGCAGGTGAAGGATGTTCTCTAATTAGTTGTTGTGAGATAAAAAGTCATCTGCTCCAGCTGTGCCTCGAGGCCTTATTAACAGACTCTGCCCTCCAGTGTGCTAGGTAGCCCTGTGGGACCGCCTCACTTCTCTTACTGGAAGACATCTGAACCATGGGGAGGAGAGACACCAGTTTTCCCACAGGCTGTGCTGTACCCTCGATACCTATCAAGCATGCACCAGGCTGAGGCTGTTGACTCTGTGGAAATAAAAACAACCTCATCCTCTGAAGCTGGGTCAGCTACACCTCTCACCCTCAGGCCACTGACAGGATGAGAAAGAGGTAGCTACCAAGAGAGCTGGAGAGACCCTTTCAGATAAAGTGGTTGAACTCCTGAAGAATTCTGTCAGGCACTTGGCCTGCTTCTAGTCTATTCTCTAGAACCTAAGGCCTTCAGTCTCAACTACCCTCTCTTGAACTCTGAACTTCCACTGGAAAAAAAACATTGAATAATGGTTCTATTTTCTCAATTTGAAAAAAAAAATAAGGAAAGAAAAACAACAGCTAGAGTGAAGTATTTTTCTCACACGAACATTTCCATGTTTAGTATCTGGAATCATTTGTTAATGATTGAATGTAATGCAGCCATGTTTGACATAGCCAGAGGAATATACTTACAGTATTTTCAGTTTTCAGTCAACAGTTTGAGGCACACTGATGGTGCACTGGGTAAAGCATCCGGCTGCTAAATGAAAGATTGGCAGTTTGAACCCACCAGCCATTCTGCAGGAGAAAGATGTGGCAGTCTGCTTCCATAAAGATTTACAGCCTTGGAAACTCTATGGAGCAATTCTACTCTGCCCTACTGGGTCACCATGAGCCAGAATTGACTCAACAGCAGTAGGTGTGATTGGATTGTCAACAGTTCATGGTGTTCTCCAAAACATGCTGTGTCCTCCAAGTACCTGGCCATGAAGTGATTGAGAACCACTATGCCACAGCGTGAAAGGGCTCATCTGGGTCCCCTGCAGCTTTGGTCTGAGGTTCCTTAAATCCTCAGCCATGAAAGCCCCATATAGGGTCTGAGAACTCAGGCATTTGTCAAATATTCCATGTGTGGCCAACTCAGGCCAACTCAAGGGAATGAATTTGTGAGATGCTGAAGAATTAGTGGGTTCTCTGTGTTTCTGAGGGAATCGTGAGCACCAGCAGTGAGTGCAAAGCTGGAATTGACAGAAGTCTGCTGGATTACTTCCAGAACCTTCCCCTTAGCCATATTGTGAGCTAATTTAAGGACTCAGTTAAGGCTCTCTCGGTTTTCTCTTTTCTTTATGGAAGCTTCTTTCCAGGTGGAACATGGCAAGGCAACCCCTCCACCACATGTGGCTGTTTTGCTCTTGAGACAGATTAACTTGGGGACCCATATTTTGAGATATTTCTTCTCTCAGATCAAATAGCACTTTTAAGACACCACAAAAACTACCCTTGAATTTTGAGTTGCCTTGTGCAATTTCTAAATTGTTTCATATGGTGAAGTCAGGTTTTCCTAAATTGGCTAAAAATAATTTGAAGTCTTATCTTAGTGATACAGTAAGAAAATGAAGAGTGTGGCCATACGTTCAGGGTACCTGATCATACCCAGCCAGCTGCTCTGTGGAAAGAAGATGAGGCAATCTACTTGTGTAAAGATTTACTGCCTCAGAAACCCAGTGGGGGTCGCTATGAGTCAGAATTAACTCAATGGCAGTGAGTTAGCAGTGTGTCATTTGATGAACTTCTCTATGCCTCTGTTTCATCATTTATAGAATGTAGATAATAATTCAACCTACCTCATAGGTTGCTGTGAGGATTCAAAACACTTAGAATCATACCTGGTATTTAATAAGTAAGGAGTCTTGTTGGCACAATGATTAAAGCACTCAGCTGCTAAATGAAAGATTGGAGGTTTGAACCCACCAGCTGCTCCATGGGAGAAAAGACTTGGTGATGTGCCTTCAAAAAGATGATAGCCTAGAAAACCCTATAGGGCAGTTCTACCCCATCCTATAGGGTCACTATGAGTCAGAATCAACTCAACAACACATAATAATAATAATAATAATAATAAAGCTATTGGCATTTTAAAAGTCAGCTGTTGTTATTACTGAACTTTTTTGTATATCCCAGGGCACTGAGAACTTGTGCCAAGGACCCAGTCCCATTCAATAAATAATTAGTTGACCCACAAGATTCACTGTATATTTGAAAGCCTATATATAGGGAGCTCTGGTAGCATAGTGGCTAAGACACTTGCCTGCTAACCAGACGGCTGGCAGTTCAAACCCACCAGCCACTCCTCGGAAGGAAGGTTGGGCAATCCTACTTCCGTAGTGATACTGCCTCGGAAACCCAAGGAGGGGTCGCTATGAGTCGGGTTTGACTCGACGGCACATAACAACAACAACAACATAGATGACGTGGCTTATTATTTGTGGCCCTTTACAGATAATCTAGTCTAAATCCCTCCCTCATTCTATATGGTGAAACTGGGGTCCCAAAAGGAGTCCAGAGTTGTGGAGTTGTAGAAGGTCTCACTATCCTTCAGGTCTCCCCTCACTTCCCTTCGAGCAGTCCCTCTAAAACATGCCGACAGTGCATCATGCAGTGTGGGGAATTCTCATCTCCCAGGATAGTACTATGTACTGTGCTCGATTCAAATGATCAGAGAAATTTCTCTTGTATGGGCTCAACTCTGCTCTGATAAGACCCCTGAGCTGCATTCAGTTAGTCTAATTTCTCTTCTTTCTGACAATACTTTAAATATTTGAAGATAACTATGACCTCTTCCAAGTGCCTGCACAAATGCTCAAGTTACAACTCAAGATGAAGAGCTTAAACTGAAAATAGTGATACATCTAAGGTTCCATAGCCAGATTCTCATCACTCTGGAAACAGGCTCTGCCTCTGGCACCCATTCTACACACATTCCCCAAGGCTAGGAACCACCCTTCAATAGTCTCTTTTCCATACTCCAGCAGTATTATGGATTAAATTTTGTCCCTCCAAAATATGTATTGAATTCTTGACCCCTAATACTTGTGAATGTGATCCTGTAAATCTGATGAAATCTATGGACTTTTTTCCTAAGGAAACCACATTTCATATAGTTATACACATAACAATATTTTGCTTTATAGTCCAAATCTTCTCCCTCACTCTGTCCGCTCTATCACTAGCCCTCAGAAAACAAATCATTTCCCTACCTCACGAAGCTCCCAATCCACCCTCTCTGACCCTTTTCCAACCACTTATCTACACATTTATTCATGTTCCAGAAAACCAGGTCTCCTATGTTTTGAAACACCTTCCCTCCAGCCCTCTGGGGAAGCCAACTCCTCCTTCCCTGCACAGCATCTCTTGCCTGAAGGCCTTATTTTCTCTCAGTCACTCCCACTGACCAACCATCACTTTTCTGTGGGGAGGTGGAGAGTACTTACAGTACTTTGCACAGAACGTTCATCAAAAAATCATGTTAGTTAACTGTGTCTGTCTACCCCATGGCTGACTACTGACTTATGGGAATGGCATCTTTGCATTCTGGCACTCAGGAAATATGAAAACCCATTTCCTCTATTTATACTTTTTCTTTCTTGAGTAATTAATTTAAATGAATGGCAGCAATTAATGAATTCACAGTAACTGGTTAATGGAAGACAGTTTATCTGTTACCCTTGTGAGGTGGGGAATATTTTTATCTTAATCAGAGATGCTAAGAGAACAAGAGCATGGAAGGCCCTGACATGTGGCTCATGGTGCAGTGTATCCTCCGGGAAGGAGGACTTCCAGAGTCCTTCACCTCACACTGGGTAAGTGGCAGCCCTGCCTGCGGTCCCTCCAAGCAGCTGGCTCATTGTGTCAGTTACAGCTGCGTTGTCAGTCAGGCCTGCTAGCTGAGGAGCAGAAGGAAGAATCTACTTATTCTAACTTGCTGCTGTTGAGAAAGAGCTGATCCTCAGAGAATGTACAAACCCTGAGAAGTCCTCATATTTGTGCTGTTATGTCAGCAACCTTTAACCTAGATTAGATTAACCTAGATTAAATTAGATTAATTTAGATCCTTCCAGAAAGGCTGCTACTTCTTTACCTTCATATCAAAAAACATCCAGAAAGAAAGACACAATTCTGCCTGGCAATAAGTCCCCTTTGTTCAACAGCCTGAGGTCTGCTCCTTGCTCACTGCCAGTATCCAGACCTGCATGTAAATGAAAAACCTGCTAGTTCAGTGGACTGAGCCAAGCAAGCAGGGAAAGCAAGATTCTACCTGACTGCTCAATGTCTGCTGCCAGGTGGCCAGCTTGTTGTTTTCTAATCTTGACTCCCTTGTGGCAGAACCACGTCAGCACAGCCTCAGCCATACACCTAACCTAAAGCCAGCCCTTTTGACTTACACAGATACATCCATCTAGGTCACAACCATCATATTGTGAGCACCTATGCTTGTGCTGGAGGATTGCATACCTGAGCAAATCTTTAAGTAGCTGTACTGTTGTGTGCCATCAAGTTGACTCCGTCTCCTACGGACCCTACAGGACAGGGTAGAACTGCCCCCATAAGGTTTCTGAGGCTGTGATCTTTACAGAAGCACATCGCCAGGTCTTTGCCCTTGTGGTGGGTTCTAACCTCAGACCTTTCAGTTAGAAGCCGAGTGCTTTAACCACTGTGCCACCGGGGCTCCTCTTAAAAAAGCAGAAGTGCGTTATTACCATGGGGAGGAAAGTGTGGTCACTCTCCAACCAGGGTAGCTGGTAAAATGTGTAGATTTCTGAAGAAAGTAGCCAATGAACACCATATGGATGGCAATGGTCTCATCCTGTGTGTGGGGTCCCCATGAGTCAGAGCCAACTAACAACAATCCTTTCAGATCAAAAGAACTGGCCTTTTCCGAGAATATGTACTGAGTGTTTTGTGTGAAAAATGCATTTCCTCTCCCACTTTGCTTTTCGTTACCAAAGGAGTTGGTGCATGCCACGAAAGGGAGACTGGGCTCTGCCCATTACACTTACAACTCTTTGAATTGATATTATTCTCTTCATTTTACAAATAAGAACAGTGATGCCTAAATAGACTAAATGGCTTACCAAGTAATGAGTCAGGGGTTGAACCCAGATGGATTCATACTCAAAACTCACCCCTTTGGCAACCTCACACCCTCCAGGACCATGTGACCCATCTCTTTCTTAGGTTATTCATGGAAAATATGTAGTCCAAAGTGGTTCTTCCTGCCACTACATAAACAACCATCTGTTTTTTTGTGGGGACATAGCAAGCATGTAAGGAGATGGCTACTGTGGCTGTGTACTCTGACACTAAAACAACTCTGGGGCTGCTTGTTTCTCCAATCTCCCACAGAAAGCCTTCTTACATTCTCAGAATGATGAGGCACTAATGGGCAGCAAGATCCTTGGATTGGACCTTTGCTGCCGCCAACACAGAGACACCAGAGACGTAGGGTTGAAATCTGGGAAGGAAACATGAAATCCAAATTGGCTTTCCAGACCGACGTCTGGCAGAGTTCTTGTGAGCAAAAAGGCAGCTTTTTGTTGTTCAGGCACAATTACAGCAAACTTAATTGGAGGATTAATGTCTTATTTTGAAGCCCTTTTTTTTAGCTAATGAGGTAACATGTGCAAGAAGCAGACAGGGACACCTGCAGACACAGGCAAAGCAGGGAGGATCCCGCACAGGGCTTGCTGAGGGGGTTCTAGGGCTGCCCAGACTTTGCCTCATGGGATAAAAACCAGGAAATTGAGGCCAATCAGGCTTCACACTGACTCCCAGTGTGGACTGGGCTGGTCCCATGTGCTTTCAATGACAGTGATGCCCCAGGTTACCATCCATATCACTTGTCAGTAATGCAGGTGTGATCATCCCCCCTTCTATAGGGGACGGAGCTGGAGGCCCAGGGCATATTGACATGTTTAGGGTAGTACACTTATTTAGAGTGAAGTGAAACCTAAACTGAGGTCTGCAGGCACTTCTCAAAGCACTTTCCACATTGGAACTTTGTACCTTCAATGGCAAGCATCCAGAGTGCAGACATATGCATGTACTTTGGACATCCTGAAGAGTAGATTAGAACAACTGTGGTGTTGTTGGAACCTGGCTCAGCAAGGTTTAAGGAAAAACACTTTATTCTCCCTATACCCCCATCCATCCCTTTAGCTGAGCTTCCCCACACTTGAACTAACCCCTAGATCCTGCAGCCCCTTGGCCTCTCTAAGGTAACACAACACTGTCTGTCTTCTGTTCCTTCTCAGCCCCAGATCACAACCACTTCAGCACTGGAGACTGCTGCCCAGGCCTCTGATCCTTTTAGTGTCCATCAAAGCCTTTCTCCCTGCTGGGGCTGGGCCTGCAGGGGAGATGGGTGCAAGGGAGCACCTGCTGCTCCTCCCTCTTCTCTGGCTCTGGGTTCTGAGTCATCTAGGGTGTCCAGGGTGAGAAGGGACCCACTTGGGTGGAGGACTGCCGCCACCAGTATCCTTGGTGGCACTGTGAAGCTGGAGCTGCTCCCTCTGCACAGAATACTTTCTGGAGGGTCTCTGAGTCCTCTGGGAGCTCGGGTAGCATAGTGCCTAAGGGACTTGACTGATAACCAGAAGGCTGGTGGTTCAAACCCACCAGCCACTCCTCGGAAGGAAGATGGGGCAATCTACTTCCATAGT
>NW_006921637.1:12885538-12901642 GCF_000298275.1 Orycteropus afer afer | reverse complement strand
ATACTGCCTTGGAAACCCAAGGAGGGGTCGCTATAAGTCGGGTCCGACTTGATGGCACATAACAACAACAATTGAGTCCTCATATTCCATATTCCCAAGTCACATGAACAAGTTGCTCCCTGGGCTCTGAGCACTGTATTCTGTCATCAGATGGGCTATGCCCATGGAAGCACCTGCTCTGCTCTGTCCTTTCGCTCTCAAAGCCCAGAGGACATATGCAGACCTCTTAGAGTGCTTCTCTTTCAACTCTTTTCTCACCTTTCTCAATAGAGCAAAGAAACAGGATGTCCCCTGGGCCCTCTCCCAATGTTGGAGAGCACATCTAAGACTCCTGGTTTGCACCTCTCCTGCAATATGGGGGTCTGGCCCCATCATATTCTCTTGGCCTTGCCGGACTTCAGCTGGATTAACACAGGAGACCACCATTTACCATCAGTAATGAGAGTGTACTGTCATGGATCTTCACTGAACAAATGTCCCCATTTAACACAGGGGCTAGTCATGGCTCATAAGGTGTATTCCAGAAGAACTTGAGATAGGAGGCATCCCAATACTGGCAGCACCAGTGAGGCTTTCTGCAGTGCCTTGCCCACCTCACCTTCCCTCTTTGCCTGTTCCCCACAGCAGGGATGCCCCCTCCACCTACTGGGTTCCTCTTTGGACTGCTCCTGTCCCTGCCATTTTGTCTAATTAAATGACAGCAGGACATAAGGGTTTTTTTTTTTTTTTTTCACTCTAGGGCCCCTGCAAAGTGGGCATAGACTGCTTCCCCTACCTAGAGGCACAGCTTCTGCCAGGTGCCCATACCACAGCTGTTGATCTCTATCTGTCTCCCCATTCCAGTATCCACTTCTTCTCCTTGTCCCTTTGGGCCCACTGCTCTACACTTTTGTTAATGCCCCTTAAACTTCTTGGATGTCACAGTGACAGTATGCATCTGTGTCTTCCAGGCACTGACTCAATCTCAGCTGGCTCAGGTGCTCTGACACCCCACCCTCTCACCCTTTGCCCTCCACACTCTCGCCTAGCCATGCCCCTCTCTGCTGCTCCTTGAGCTTACCAAGCAGTCTGCCTTACAGCCTTGTCCTAGATTGTCATTGCCGACCTTTGCCAAATAGCAGAATCATCTGGGGCTCTTTTAAAAGTCACAATGCCCAAGCCACTCATAACCATTAGATCAGAATTTCTGGAGGTAGAGCCCAGGAATCTCTAGCTTTTAAAAGCTCCCCAGTGATTCCAATACAGCCAAGACCGAAAACCACTGCTTTCGTTGCTCCTTTTGCTTGGGCACTGCTTAGCAAACTGTCTCCTCAGAATTTGTTCTCATCTTACCTTCTCTCTGAGGCCCAATCTGGCCATGTCACTGC
Organism: Orycteropus afer afer; assembly: GCF_000298275.1. NCBI lineage: Eukaryota > Metazoa > Chordata > Mammalia > Tubulidentata > Orycteropodidae > Orycteropus > Orycteropus afer. The sequence goes on along the minus strand of NW_006921637.1, from coordinate 12,900,275 downwards.
CCTGTTCCCCAGACCCTGTATTTCATTCCCCCAGTGCATAATACATAACAGTTTTTGTTGTTGATGTTAGCTGTCATTGAGTTCACTCAATTCATGGCGACTCCACGCAAAAACCAGTCCTACACCATCCCCATGGTCAGTTCATTGTGTTACTTTGGAAGTAGATTGCCAGGTCTTTCTAACCCGTCTTAGTCTGAAGATCCACTGAAACCTGTTCAGCAACACAGCAACACACAAACCACTGACAGACGAGTGGTGGCTCTGCATGAAGTGCATTGATCAGGAAGTGATCCCAGGTCTCCTGCATAGAAGGCAAGCATTCTACCACTGAACAACCACTACTCCCTTATTGGTTTTAAAAATACCACAATCATTCATTACGTGTATTGTTACTTTTCCTCCCTCCTGCCAGAATGTAAGGCCCTCAAGGGCAAGGGTCTTCTTCTGTTGTGTGAACTGTCCTCAGAGAAGGCTGACACATAACAAGCACTGTCAGTATTGCTGAATGAGTGGATGTAAAATTCAGCAGTGAGTTTCCTTCCCCATCATGCCCCCATCACATTACTGTTTTGTGGTCCTGATGACTGCCTTATTGCTCTCCTTGCTCTGTATCAATAGAGACCTTGTCTGCCATATTTACTGCTTTACTGCTATATCCACAGGTACAGCAGATATCCACAGAGTGCTGCCTGACCCAACACTCAAAACACTCTTTTGCACTGAATGGTCTTTATTTTGCAGCCTGATTGATATAATAAGGTATATTCTTCTGCCCTCTGCTGGACACATTCAGGAAAGGCTTCATCTCAAATGAAGGGCTGCATTTGGGGAAGGCAAACACTGATGGCACAAACATTTGGTTTGGGAGGTGACTGAAACCAGGTGAGACCAGATTGTAAAATGTTTCTATCTTTTTGGCCTAACACTGTTGACACCAGAAAAAGCCACTTACACCCTTCCACTTCTCATTCTCTCCCAGGACCCTTTTGCAGCTAATGCCAACATTTTTACATATTTCACCCTGTTATCTCTGTATATACAACTACCCTTGGAGGCCACGCATCCCTATGTTCAGGATGGATGACTCCCTCCCGGTCTCCAGAGTTGTGGCCTTCTTTGATGGTGAATGTGAATTCACATTCTATCACATTCCATCACTTCTATCACTAGCTTTAATCAGGCTGCCAGAGGCCAGAATGCCGCCAATGTGGCTAGGCATTGGGTGAGAGAGTGAGGCATTTCAGGGACAACTCTCATTTCATTTTCTAGTTTCTGGTACTAGGGAAAGGCAAAGAAGGGACTTACACAGGGGGAACCAGCCACAGCCTTCTAACTGAGCATTCCTGGCACAGAGTATCCATTGTCCAATGATCTCTGACTTCTTCAGTACCTGGGACTTGCCTCGACCTGCCCTACAGGTCTACCCTCCAAACCACTCATTTTTTTAATTTAGAGATTTTTGTGTATAAACTTCACATTCCTTTGCCCTGTAGTGCCTACTCTTCAAGCCAGAGTCGTTAAACTGGGGCAGAATGATCAGGTTCATAACTATTGGCCCAAGTCCCTCCCAATGAAAATCACAGAACCTTTTGGCCAGGATAAACCAGAGTCCTTCAAGTTTGCTCCAAAGAACAACCTCACTTGTTTCATGAAGTAACATTCACACCCTACCTCTCCACAGCTCATTACAGACAGATCTCTGTGGTAACAAGGATCATACATCTCTTCTTTTTAAATATTCTGCCCCAGTGATAGAATATGGTTCAGCCCATGTGTCCCCATTTGTGCTTGAGGAAATATGGTCATTATTCTTTGATTATTCTTTACATACATTTATTGGTCTGATCATATGAAATATATGTGTGTCTCTCCTACTTGATGGCAAGGACAATCTCTGACATCCCCAGTATCTAGCAGAGTGCCTGGTAATTGGTGGTGGTGGTGGGGAACAACCCACTGTCACTGAGTTGATTCTAACTCAGCAACCCTTTAGGACAGAGAAGAATAGCCCCATAGGGTTTCCGAGGATGTAAATCTTTACAGAAGCAGACTGCTTAATCTTTATCTAATGGAGCAGCTGGTGGTTTTGAACCACTTATCATGTGATTAACAGCCAAATGCTTTAACCACTATGCCACCAGAGCTCTCTCTAGTAATTTAGAGGAGCTTAGTAAGTTTTTAAATGAATAACATTTAGTACATTTTCTCTCTACTGTTTCATCTCTCCAACCAGCAAGCAACTATTTGATTTTCTGAGTATTCCTGTGATCCCAAAAGGCACTATCACCACCAGAAAGTACAATTAGACTTCATTAAATGTGGTATGGAAGGCTGGGTCCCTAGGAAAACTAAATTAAATCACATTATCCCCTTCATGACAATAAATGGCATTTTTATCCTCATTGTTGATATTTCAACTCTTTCTGGACTATCTCTGCCTTCACAATGTCAGATACAAGGATCACATCCCCCATTCCTACCTTTGTTGATAAGGAAAGGCCCACGCTCCCTGTGGGCCTGTTAGCATTGAGAATTGCCAGTTAATAGGCTGATGGAGAAGACCAATGCTGGGTCCCCCATATTCAGGGGGAGAGACAGAGAGTGCTAGTTAGTGTTCCTGGGACCACGAAAAGAATGTAGCAGTCAGAGACAGAGAAATGTGGTAAGGAAAAATGGACAGAGAAGATATGAAAGATGGTAGTGCAGGAAAGTCATTAACTTTATGAGAAATTATTCCTTTAAGAATAAATAAAACAGTTAAGTAAAAGTAAACTCAGTCTTACCAAAAGATTCAGTGAACTTATCTTTGAAATCATTAAAATTTTAAAAAGTTGTTTGAAAAGTATTTAACACTTAAATGTGAGAATTAAAACCATAAAACTCTTAGAAGAAAACATAGGAGTAAAGGTTGAGGATCTAGTAGAGTCTTCAAAATGACACTGAAAGCATTTTACTTTCAAAAGTGCTTTGAAAAGACAAAATAGACTATTTTACCAAAAGACAAAATAGACTTCATCAAAGTTTTTAAAGGTTTTGTGCATTCAGAAATCTTATCAACAAAATGAAAAGACACCTTACAGGTTGGAAGAAAATTTGGGAAAACAGGTTGGGAGAAAATTTGGGAAATCAGGTATCTGATAAGGATTTAATATTCATAATTTATAAAGAACTCTTACCTAAACAACTAAATGACAAATAATTCAATGAAAAATCAGGCAAAGTAATTGAATAGACTTTTCATCAAAGAGGATATATAAATGGCCAACATGCACATAAAACAATGCTTAACATCATTACTCATCAGAGAGATGCAAATCAAAACCACAATGAGATACCACATCACCCTCACTATGATTTAAGAAAAGAAAAGAAAAAATGTTGGTGAGGATGTGGAGAAATTGGAACCCTCATTCATTGCTGGTGGGAATGCAAAATGGTGTAGGTGTTGTAGGAAACTTTTTGCCAGTTCCTCAAAAAATTAAACAAAATTAATCTACAATCCAGTAATCCCAAGTCTAAGAATATACACAAAAGAAAATTATTTTGGGCTTATAGAAAAAATTGAAACATTGTCAGAATGTGGGGTAAAAATAGTTAATTCCTATTTTAGACTGACAAGCTTCTAAAAATCTTTTTATTCTCCTGTAATTAAGTATAAAAAAAACTCTGGAAAGTAGGACCACACATCTCACTTTATGTAGATTTTCTATATCAATAAGAACAATTCATTTTTGGGATATCACTTTAGGATACGATATGTTTAGACTATTCTCTCCAAAGTCACTCTCCCCCGCCCTTTTTAAAACTAACTCTAATCATAAAACAATCTCATTTGATTGAAACTTTCATGTGGAGCTAAACTAAGAGGAAGGTTTCTCCCAGAGACGGAAATGCTATAACTCTCCACAAAATAGATGTCAGAAGAGACTCTGAAACTTGCTTTTGAATGCAGAGTAGCTAAAGTGAATGGAAACAATGACGTAAAACAACTCAACAGATGATTTCAAAGTTGGCTTGAAAAAAGAAAGTAGTATAATGAAAAGTGCAAAGAACTGGAGTTAAAAAGGGACTTCCAGCAAGATGGTGGACTGGGAATACAAACCACCCCACACCCTCTCCAACAAAGGCCCAAGAAACCAAATGAAACAGATACAAATAATCCCGGAACCCTGAGCTACAGGGGAAAGGACAAAGAAGTAGATCAAATACTGACTAGAAGAAGAAACTGAACAAGAACAGCGAACAAGGAAACAAAGAGAAGGGTGAATTGTCAACTGGCTCAACACAGTGTAACCATTGTGAATTTTTGCAAGCAGTGTTCTGATCGGGCAAAAACCTGATAATTGGTTCTGCTTACCCAGGACGCAACAATGCCCTCACCAGTAGCTGGCACCAAAAAGGTGGAATCTTCCCCTTATTCCCCTTATTCTGGTCACCCTCCCGGAGACCAGAAGTGTGTTCATTCCCCACCCTCACCCACCCAGCAGTTGGTGACCCTCCCTACCTCCTCACAAGCTGCCTCTGCCCTGGCTGAGGTCAGAGGTCACTCTCATGGATTGGGTGTCACATACATGCCACATCCACATTTGGAGGCATATGGTCTCTGCCTCTTTGGGCTGTCAGTATGAGTCATCCCAGACCAGATGCCCTGCACCTCACTGGCTCCTAGGCCAGCGGATGTGCCACCTTTGTGAGTGGAGGCACGTGCTATCTATTTCTTTGGGCTGGCAGAATGAGCCATCCTGGACTGTGCATCCTGCCAACAGCCAGCTCCTAGGCTGGCAGAAATGCCTTCCCAGAGCAGGTATCCTGCACTGGCTGATTCTTAGGCTGGCAGAAGTACAGTCAGAAGGGCACACCACTCCCCCCCTCCCCACGGTCTTGGCTGGCAGAGCACACAAACCTAAACTGGGCACTCTGCCCCCCTGCCACTTCCTCAGCTGGCAGAAACTCCAAATGGGTATGCTGTCTTTCCAGCTTTCTCCTTTCTTTCTTTTCTTTTCCTTCCCTTGTTTTTGCTTCTTTTTCCTTTCCCTTTTTTTCTTTCTTCTCTTCTGTCTCTCTCTCTCTCTCTCTCTCTTTTTAAATCGTGATTTGGGTGGAAGTTTATAGAGCAAATTCATTTTCCATACAGCAGTTCACATACACTTTGTCTCATGACACTGACTACAATTCACCACAATGCAACAGCTCCCTTCCCACTTCCTCCTCACAGTTACTACCTCTTCCCTGTGTCCTTTCCTTCATGTACTCTTGCCCCCTGTGGTGTCTCCCTGTGTATACACAACTCTTCTATTCTCCCATGATTGTTGGCTCTAAGGAGAGCATCTACCTAGTATAAATGTTCACCTCATATGCCTGTCTTTTGTTTGGCTGGAAGCCATAGGAGTGGGTTAAATACCAGACCTGAAGGGGAGCTAAAGGCCATAGTCTCAGTGGTTCCATCAGGCTTTATCAGACCAGCAAACCTGGTCTCCCCTGACCCTTTTTTATTCCAAATGATTCTGAGTTTTGTTCCACATTGTTCTCCCACTCTTTCCAGGATCTCCTACATAGATCCCCCTCCGAGTGGTTGATAGTGGTAGCTGGGCACCATCTAGTTCTTCTGGTCTCATAGTTGTATAGGCTTAGGATCGCCTGGTGTACCAGTTGCTTGGACTAATTATTTCCATGAATCTTTGGTTTTCTTCATTCTTCTTTGCTCTGGATGAGGAGAGACCCATTGTTGCATCTAGATGGCTGCTTGCAAGCTTTTAAGATCCCAGTCGCTACTCACCAAAGTAGGATGTGAAACAATGTTTTGTGTAGTCTGTTATCCCAATTGAGCTTGATGTCCCCTGAGACTATGGTCCTGAACCCACAGGTCCAACTACTCACTCACTCTGGGTAGCTGGCTGTGGCTAAGAAGTGACTACAACCTTGTCCTTTGTCAGTTCCACTATATACCTGGGAATTCTTACAGAGCATACCAAATCACTTGTAGAAACACTGTCTCCCAACCCTATACATGGTCTTGGGGACACTCCCCCCTGCATAGACATACTTAATAGTTCAGCCTGTCCACTCATCTATCCACCAATATATCCATGTTTGCCTTCACTGACAACCCAGTACTGTATGTGCAAAAGGGTTCATCTTTGTTGTCTGTACCTCCCATGTACCTCTCCATGTCTTCCTCTTCCTCAATGCCACCATGTTGATCACTCACAGTTGGGAGATTGCTCTTCTTTTCACCCAAATCAATACTTGTCTACTTATCTAACAGTGTTCCCTCCCCTCCCCTCCCCTGCTAACCAATAGAAAATTTCTTTCCATATAGAAACCTTTCCTTGACTTTTTACAATAACGGATTAATACAAATTTGTCCTTCTGTGATTGACATAGTTTACTCAGCATAATGCCCTCCATGTTCATCCACATTATGCAGTGTTTTGCAGTTTCTACATTATTCTAAATTTAGCGTTGCATAGTATTCCATTGTGTGTATGTACCATAGTTTGGTTATCCATTCTTCAGTTGCTGGACACCTAGGTTGTTTCCATCTTTTGGCTATTGTAAACAGTGCTGTGATGAACATGGGTGTGCATATATCTGTTCTTGTCCTGGCTCTCACTTCTTTAGGATATATACCTAATAATGGGATTGCTGGTCAAATGGTATTTCTAATTTCAGCTTCTTAAGGAATCGCCACATTGCTTTCCACAGTGGTTGTACCATTTTATAGTCCCAGTAGCAGTGTATGAGAGTCCCAATCTTTCCGCATCCTCACCAGCATTTGTTATTTTCTGTCTCGTTGAACTTTGCTACTAGTGCTGGGGCAAGATGGTATCTCATTATTGTTTTGATTTGCATCTCTCTAATGATCCTGAGCATTTCTTCATGTTTGTTGGCCACTTGAATGTCCTCTTTGGTGAAGTGTCTATACATGTCTTCTGCCCATTTTTAATTGGATTATTTGTCTTTTTGTTGTTAAGGTGTTGGAGTTCTTGATAAATTCTAGAGATAAGTCCTTGTCAGATGTGTCATTGCTAAATATATTTTTCCCAATCTGTAGGCTCTCTTTTGACTTTTTTGGAGAAGTCTTTGGAAGCACATAAAAATTTAATTTTTAGACAGTCCCATTCATCTAGTTTCTCTTCTGCTGCTTGTACATTTTGGGTTATGCTTGATAGTCTATTTATGCCATATATTAGGGCCCCTAAATTTGCCCCTACTTCTTTCTTAAGGAACTCTATAGTTTTAGGTTTCACATTTAAGTCTTTGATCCATCTGGAGTTCGTTTTGGTGTATGGTGTGAGGTACAGATCTTGTTTCATTTTTCTGCAAATGGATATCTAGTTTTGCCAGCACCATTTATTAAACAGACATTCTCTTCCCCATTTAATGGATTTTGGGCCTTTGTCAAAGATCAGCTGAACATACATCAATGAATCTATTTCTGGATTCTCAATTCTATTCCATTGGTCTATGTGTCTGTCATTGTACCAATGCCAGGCAGTTTGACTACTGTGGCTGTACAGAAGGCTTTTATATCTGCGAGTGTGAGACCTCCCACTTTGTTCTTCTTCAATAGGGCTTTGCTTATTTGAGGTCTCTTTCCTTTCCATAAAAAGTTAGTGATTGTTTTTCTATATCCTTAAAAAATGTTGATGGGATCTGGATTGGGATTGCATTGAATTTGTAGATTGCTTTGGGTAGAACTGACATTTTCACAATGTTCAATCTTCTCATCCATGAGCATGGCATGCTCTTCCATTTATGTAGATCTTTTATGGCTTCTTGAAGTAGTCTTTTATAGTTTTTTTTCACACAGGTCTTTTGGGTCCCTGGTAAGATTTATTCCCAAGTATTTTACTTTTTTGGTAGGTATTGTAAATAGTATTAATTTCCTTATTTCTTTTTCAGCAATCCCTTTGCTGGTGTAGTGGAATCTAACTGTTTTTTTATGTTAATCATACATCCTGCCATGATGCTAAATCTCTCAATTAGTTCCAGTAGATTTTTGACTGAGTCTCTTGGGTTTTCTAGGTATGGGAACACATCATCAGCAAATAGGGATAGTTTGACTTCTTCCTTAATAATATGGATATCTTTGATTTCCCTTTATTGCTTTATTGCCCTGGCCAGGACTTCCAATACAATGTTGAATAGAAATAGTGATAGAGGGCATCCTTGTCTGTTTCCTGTTCGCAAGGGGAATGATTTCAGTCTCTCTCCATTGACAATAATGTTGGCTGTTAGTTTTGTATAGATGCCCTTTATTATGTTGAGAAATGGCCTTTCTATTCCTATTTTGCTGACAGTTTATCAGGAATTGGTGCTGGATCTTATCAAATGCCTTTTCTGCATTGATTGATATGATCATATGGTTCTTTTCCTTTGTTTTATTTATGTGGTGGATGACATTGATTGTGTTTCTAATGTTGAACCATCCTTGCATACCTGATATGAACCCCACTTGGTCATAATGAATGATTTTCTTGATATGTTGTTGGAGTCTATTGGCTAGGATTTTGTTGAAGATTTTTGAATCTACATTCATGAGGGATATTGGTCTGTAGTTTTCCTTTTGAGTGATGTCTTTGCTTGATTTTGGTATCAAGGTCATGCTCGCTTCATAAAATGAATTAGGGAGGATTCCATCCTTTTCTGTGTTTTAGAATAGTTTGAGTCGGATTGGTGTTAGTTCTTCTCTGAATGTTTGACAGAATTCTCTGGTGAAACCATCTGCGCCAGGAATTTTGGTTGGTAATTTTTTTATGACCTGCTCAATTTCTACTTTTGTTATGGATCTGTTCAACTTTTTCACATCAGTCTGTTAGTTTAGGTAAGTGATATGTTTCTAGAAATCTGTCCATTTCTTCCAGATTTTCAAATTTGTTAGAGTACAGTTCTGATATTATGCTTTTTATTTCAGTTGGTTCTGTTGTGATGTCTCCCATTTCTTTTCTTATTCGTGTTACTTGTATTCTCTCTTCTATTTCTTTTTATCTTTTCTTTTCCCCTTCTCTAGTTTTCTTTTTTTAATTTTTCTTTTTCATTCCTTTTCCCTTCTCTTTTTTGTTTATTTGTTTTCTTATTTGTTTTTCTTCTCATGTTCTCAGAAACAACTGACAACCTCACTTCACACAAAGAAACATGAGAGGCCAAAAAAAAAAAAGATCAAAATCAAGAGCCAGAAAGCTTTCCTGAGGAAGAAATGGCATTGGAACAACCTGCTAAGGACTTAAGAAGAATTATAATTAGCTGCCTTCAATGGAGGAACTCTGGTAGTGTAGTATTAGGCACTTGACTGCTAACCAGAAGGCTCACAGTTCAAACCTACCAACTACTCCTCAGAAGAAAGGTTGGGCAATCTACTTCCATAGTGATACTGCCTCAGAAACCCAAGGAGGGGTCGCTATGAGTCAGGTCTGACTCAATGGCACATAACAACAACAACCACCTTCAATGGATTGAGAGAAAGATCAAGGAAAGCATGGACAAAATAAAGAAAAGGATAGACAAAACTTTAGAAGAATACAAGAAAATAATACAAGAAAAAGTTGACAAAATGAACATGATAAATGGAAAACTAGAAACCATATGAAAACAGAAAATAAAAATCCAGAAGATTAATAGTAAGATTTCAGAAAAAGATAACATATTGGAAGGGCAAAGAAGTAGAACTGAATTAATGGAAGACAAAATTAGGGAAAAGCAAGACAAATTTCTCAATACTAATTTGCTAGAGGAACAATGAGAAAAAAGGATGAAAAAATGAAGAAAGCCTAAGAATTATGTGGGACATCATCAAGAATAATAACATATATCTGATCAGAATTCCAGAGAAAGAAGAGACAGAAGAACAAGACAGAGAAAATATAGAAGATTTATTAGAAGAAACTTACCCTAATATGATGTAAGAGGAAAAGATATACATTCAAGAAGCTCAATGAACCCCAAACAGGATAGACACCAAAAGAAAATCACCAAGATATATTATAATCAAATATTCCAAAACCAAAGACAAGGAAAGTATCTTGAAAGCAGTGTGGGAAAAGTGAAAAGTTATGTACAAAGAGGAACCAATAAGACTAAGCTCTGATTTCTCAGGAGAAACCATGTAGGCAAGAAGGCAGTGGGATGATATAAAAACCTGAAAGAAAAAAATTGCCAGCCAAGAATTATATACCTAGCAAAACTGTTCCTCTAATACAATGGCAAAATTAGGACATTTCCAGATAAAAAGAAATTAAGAGAATTTGCAAAAACAAGATGAAGATTATAAGAAATCCTAATGGGAGTTCTTCAGACAGAGAACCAACAATGTCAGAAAACAACTTGATATTAACACACATGACAAGAGCAGCCAGAAACCAATCCAAATATAGAATGATCCAAAGTTAAACAAAACAAGATTTAAAATAAGGAACCAGAGATAAATGAAGGCCACTACAAAGCAAAAAGAGGGAATAAATGGTGTAGTTACAGAATGTCCAAATGGAGAGGAAATCAAGGAAATTTCAAGATAGAATGGACTGTTTTAAACTTGGGCACAAAGTAATAAAATAATGGTAATCTCAAAGAAAATAAACTTTCTCATGAAGATAAAAAAGATGAAAATCCTATATGACTATGAGCTATGAGACCAGAACTAGATAGTGCCTGGCTCCACTATCAACCACTTGGAGGGGGATCTATATAGGAGATACTGGATAGACTGGGAGAACAATGTGGAACAAAACTCAAAATCATTGGGAAAAAAAAAGGGGGAACCAGGTTTGCTGGTTTGATAGAGCCTGGTGGAACCACTGAGCCTATGGCTCCTAGCTGACCTTCAGGTCTGGAATTGAACTCACTTCCATGGCTTCCAGCCAAACAAAAGACAGGCATATGAGCTGAACATTTACATTAGGTAGATGCACTCCTTGGAGAGATCAATCATGGGAGAATAAAAGGGCTGTGTATGCATAAGGAGACAGCTCAGCAGGCAGGAGTACATGGGAGGGAAGGCCAGGTAGGGGGTAACTATGGGCAGGAAGTGGGAGGAGAGCTGTTGCATTGTGGGAAGTTGTGGTCAGTGTCATGAGACAAAGTGTATTTGAGCTGCTGTATAGAAAATAAATTTCCTCTGTAAACGTTCACCCAAATCACAATAAAAATTTTTTTAAAAAGATGAAAATCATAAAGGCCTAGTAAACTCTAAAACAAAACCCATGAAAGAAATGATAAGAACATCTGTAAACAAAATGAACTCAGTACAGAAAACCATACGGCACAAAGACATCAGCAGCACCATATACACGCAAAAAAAAAAAAAAAACACACCAAAAATGATAGCGATAAACTCATACCTATCGATAATTAAACTGAACATAAATTGATTACATGCATCAATCATGAGGCAAAGAGTAGCACCATGGATATGAAAACATGACCCATCAATATTCTGTCTACAAGAGAAACATATTACACACAAAGACAAAAACAGAATGAAAATTAAAGGATGGAAAAACATACATGAAGCAAATCATAGTCAACAAAAGAGCAAAAGAGTGGTAATATTAACTTCTGATTAAATAGGCTTTAAGGCAAAAATCATCATAAGAGACAAGGAAGGACATTATATAATGATTAAAGGATCAGTTGAACAAGGGGACATAACCATAATAAATATCTATGCATCCAATGAGAGAGCTCCAAAATATGTAAATCAAACTTTAACAAATTCCAAAAGAGAAATAGACATCTACAGTAGGAGATTTTAATACACTCTCAATGAAGGACAGAACAACTACAAAGAAACTCAACAAAGACAGAAGAGCTAAACAACACATAAACAAAACATTCAACCCAACAATAGCACAATATATGCTATTTTCAACTAAACAAGGAACACTCTCCAAAATAGACCATATATTAGGCCAGAAACAAGCCTTGATAAATTTAAAAACATCAAAATACTACACAGAATCTTCTCAAATCACAATGCTATAAAAATGAAAATCAACAGGAAGAAGGAAAAAAGTCAAATACATGAAAACTGAACAACACCTTTCTTAAAAAGTACTGGGGAAAAGAAATAAAATAAAAAATTAAAAAAGTCCTTGAATCAAATGAAAATGAGAGCACAAAGTGCCAAAACCTTTAGGAAGCAGCAAAAGTAGCACTCAAAGGACAATTTATAGCAAAAATGCACACATCAAAAAAGAACAAACCAAAATCAATGCCTTAATCCAACATCTCCAACAATTAGAAAAAAGAATGGCAAATAAAACCTACAGTCACCAGAAGAAAAAGAATAATAAAGATAAGAGCAGAAATAAATGAGACAGAAAAATAATAGAAAAAAAATTAATAAGACTAGAAGTTGGTTGTTTGAAAGGATTAATAACATTGACAAATTATTGCAAATCTAACAAAGGAAAAAAAGGATGAGATGCAAATAACATGAATAAGGAATGAAATGAGCCATGTCACAACAGAACCAAGTGAAATAAAAAGGTTATTAATAGAATACTACAAAAAACTGTACTCCAACAAATATGAAAACCTAGAAGAAATGGAAAAATTTCTAGGAATACATTACCTATCTAAACTAACACAAACTGAGATAGAAAATCTGAACAGACCCATAACAAAAGAATAAATTGAATAGGTCATAAAAGAACTTCTAACAACAACAACAAAAAGGTACTGGTCAAGATAGATTTACTGGTGAATTCTACCAAACATCAGAGAAGAGCTGACATCAATTCTACTCAAACTATTCCAGAACATAAAAAGGCAGAAATTCTCCCAAAATCATTCTATGAAGTGAGCATAACCCTGATACCCAAGCCAGGCAGAGACACAAGTAAAAAAGAAAATTATAGACCAATATCCATTAAGAACAAAGATGCAAAAATTCTCAACAAAATCCCAGCCAATGGGATCCAACAACATATATATCATAACCAAGTGGGATTCATACCCAGTTCAGGATGGTTCAACATTAGAAAAACAATCAATGTAATTATCCATATAAATTAAACAAAGGAAAAGAACCACATGATCATAACAATCAATATAGAAAAGGTACTTGAAGAAACCTAACACCCATTTCTTGTAAAAACACTCAACACAATAAGAATAGAAGGGAAATGCTTTAGTATAATTAAGGGAATATATACAAAACCAACAGCCAACATTAATCTCAATGGAGAAAGACTGAAATCAAGCTCCCTGTGAACAGAAACCAGACAAGGATGCCCTTTATCACCACTCCTACTCAACATTATACTGGAAGTCCTAGCCAGAGAAATATGGCAAAAAAAGGGAAGAAAAGGCATCCAAAAGGGCAAGGAAGAAGTAAAACCATCTGTTTCCAGATGATATGATGCTATACATAGAAAATCCCAAGGACTCAACAAGAATACTACTGGAATTTATAGAAGGATTCATTAAAGTGGAAGGGTACAAAATTAACATACACAAGCCACTTGAATTCCTTCACATTAACAAACAGAACTCTGAAAAGAAAATTAGGAAAACAATACCATTTACAATAGCCACCCAAGAGATGAAATACTTAGGGATAAATCTAACCAGAGATACAAAAGAGTTATTATACAAAGAAAACTGCAAAACACTACTACAAGAACAAAAAGAAACCTACATACCCCAACTCACTTTGTATGGGGAATCGAATTTTCCTGGCTATTCCACTTTTACAGCAGCAGGAATAGCAGGTGGAACTTTGGGTCATAGTATAATATCAGCCCAAGATTTTCAAACCTGTCTGGAGGTAACACTTGAAACCACTGCAGATTCCCTAGCCTCCCTCCAGCGGCAATTAACTTCTTTAGCCCAAGTTACTTTACATAATTGAAGAGCCTTGGACCTATTAACAGCGGAAAAAGGTGGAACTTGCCTCTTTCTTAAAGAAGAATGCTGCTATTATATCAACGAATCCCATCTGTGGAACAAAACATCAATACATTGACTCGGTTGAGTGAGGAACTATGTAATAGACACCGAACGGAAACCTCACCATTTGAATGGCTCCAATCACCACTAACAGCCTGGTTATTACCCCTTATAGGACCTCCTATACTAGTAAGTCCCTTTTTTCTTTTTGTCCCTTGCCTCTTTCGATTCCTCCAAAACTGGCTTAAAGAAATGTCCAGTCACTGTTAACCAACTACTTCTACACCCATACACCTCCCTGCCAACCAACCCAATTCCCACTGACACCAGCCTTTAACCCCACTCTGACCCTGTTCAGCAGGAAGCAACCAGAACAATAACTTCACTCTTTTTATCACCAAAAAAGGCTGGAATGTCAGGTGGGAACAGGGCAGGCCAGGCGGGTAAAGGATTAAGTCAGAAAGAATTACAAGAACTGGTCAAGCAAGGGAGTGGTTGACCACACCCTATACTAAACCCCAGCACATGACCTTGGCTTATAAGACCCTCATCTATTTCCTGCCCACTACGCTAATGAAGTGCTTCAACTCTGCTTCCTGCCCCCATGCTAATAAGGTGCTTTTACCTTATTGGTTCCTGTAACACGTACCCTGCTCTCAATCCGGTCCTCTAAGAACCAGAAAGAAAATCACTATAAAAAACCCTTTCTTTCACCTGGGCAGCATGACTTCTCTGGCCTCTCTCAGGGACCCGTGAACTTCACCAGGGCCCCTCTCGGGGACCCATAAACCTCTCCTAGAAGCGCAGAATAAAAACTTCTCTTTAACCAGCCCCCCCCCCCCCCCCC
>NW_006921637.1:12880944-12885438 GCF_000298275.1 Orycteropus afer afer | reverse complement strand
GTTTCCGAGGCAGTATCACTACGGAAGTAGGATTGCCCAACCTTCCTTCCGAGGAGTGGCTAGTGGGTTTGAACCACCAGCCGTCTGGTTAGTAGTCAAGTGCCTTAGCCACTATGCTACCAGAGCTCCCAACAAAAATATATATAATAAAAAAAGAAAAAGAGAATAAAATGAGGAAAAACAAACAACAACAGAAAAAGAAAACATACATGAAATAAAAATCCCAGCCAAAAAGAAAACAAAGCAATTGTCATCAAATCAATTCTGACTCATGGTTACTCCATAAGGACAGAGTAGAACTACCCTGTAGAGTTTCTGAGCCTGTGAATCTTTACAGAAGCTGACTGCTACATTTTTCTCCTGCACAATGGCTATTGGGATTGAACTGCCAACCTTTCCATTAATAGCCAAGCACTTTGACCACTGTATCACCAGGGATGCTTATATTGGAAAAAAAACAAGAAAGAGTTTAATTCAAATGGGTACATTTTAATAGTTTTAAATGAGAATCATTCTCCTGCCATGCCAAAAAAAAAACACCAAACTCACTTCCATCCAAAAAAAAAAGAAACCTACATAAATGGAAGAATATTTTATGCTCATGGATAGGAATATTTAACATTGTAAAAATATCAATACTACCCAAGTGATCTATACATAAAATGCAATCCTGATCCAGATTCCATTATCACTCTTTAAAGAGATGGGAAAACTAATCACCAACTTTATATTGAGAAGAAAGAAGCTTCAGATAAGCAAAGCACTCTAAGAAGAACAAGTAAAAGGCCTCACACTTCCACATCTCAAAAACAAGTACACAGTCATAGTAGGCAAAACAGCCTTCCTTAGAACAATCAACCATTTGAGATAAAAACGGAAGTTGTTTGCGTGGGACAAAGTTCAGAAGGCAGGAAGGGATTGGAAAGAAGGATGAATGGGAACAGGAAACACAGGGAGGAAGTAGGAAGAGAGCTGTTACATTTTGGGGATTGCAATCAATGTCATGAAACAAACTGTGTATGAAGTGTTGAATGGAAAACTGATTTGCTTTGTAAACCTTCACCTAAATCATAATAAAAAATTTAAAAAGAAAGAAAACCAGAAAGGAAGAACACACTTGGCATTCCTTAAGCTTCAAGAACTGAAGAAAACATTCAAGCTACGAGTTGCAGTACTGAAGGATTCAATGGGCAAAATATTGTGATGCAAAAAGCATAAAGAGAAGATGGAAGGAATTCAGAGTCACTGTACCAAAAAGAATTGGTTGGTGTTCAACTACTTCAGGAGGTAGCATATGATCCAGAACCAATAGTACTGAAGGAAGAAGCCCAAACTGCACTGAAAGCACTGGTGAAAAACAAGGTTCCAGGAATTGATGCAACATCAGTTGAGATGTTTAAATGAATGGATGCAATGCTGGAAGCATTCACCTATCTATGTTAGGAAATTTGGAAGACAGCTACCTCACCAATGAACTGGAAGAGATCCATATTTGGATTCACATTTTCATTCCAACAGAATGCAGAAACTACCAACAATATCATTAATATCATACATGAGGAAAAGCTTGCTGACGATAATTTAAAAACGTTTGCAATAGGACATCAAGAGGGAACTGTCAGAAATTCAAGCTGAATTTAGAAAAGGACATTGAAGGAGGGATATAATTTACCACCTGGATCTTGGCTGAAAGCTGAGAATACCAGAAAGATGTTTACCAATGTTTTCCTGACTATGCAAAGGCATTTGACTATGTAGATCATAACAAATTAAAGATAAAATTTCAAAGAACAGGAATTCAAGAACACTTAATTATGCTCATGTGGAAGAGGTATGGAAACTAAGAGGCAGTCATTTGAACAGAACAAGGAGATATTGTCTGATTTTAAATCAGGAAAGATGTGCATCAAGATTGTATTGCCCACTATACTTATTCAATCTGTATGCTGAACAATTAATCTGAGAAGCTGGCCTACTGAAGAAGTACATGGCATCAAGATTGGAGGAAGATTTATTAACAACCTGTTATATACAGATGACACAACCCTGCTTATAGAAAGTGAAGAGGACTTGAAGTATTTACTGATGAAGATCAAAGACTACACACTTCAGAATGGATTACAACTCAACATAAAAGAAAACAAAAATCCTCATAACTGGATCAATAAGGAATGTCATAAATGGAGAAAAGATTAAAGTTGTCAAGGATTTTATTACTTGGATCCACAATCAATTCTCATGGCAGCGGCAGTCAAAAAATCAAATGATGTATTGCACTGGGCAAATCAGCTGCATAAGACTTCTTTAAAATGTTAAAAAGCAAAGATGTCACTTTGAAGACAAGTGCAACTGATCTAAGCCATGGTATTTTCAGTGGCCTCATATGCATACAAAAGCTGGACAATGAATAAGGAAGACTGCAGAAGAACATTTGAGTTATGGTGTTGGAGAAGAATATTGAATATACCACAGACTACCAGAAGAATGAACAAATCTGTCTCTGAAGTACAGCAAGAATGCTCCTTGGAAGCAAGGATGAAGAGACTTTTTCTCACTTTGGACATGTTACCAGGTGGGATCAGTCCCTGGAGAAAGAAGACATCATGCTTGGTAAAGCAGAGAGTCAACAAAAAAGAGAAAGACCCTCAACATGATGGATTGACACATGGCTGCAACAATGGACTCATAGCAACAATTGAGAAGATGGCAGAGGACCAGGCAGTGCTCCCTGCTATTGTACACAGGAATGCTATGAGTCTGAACTTGCTTGACGGCCCCTAACAACATCTCTACAATGAACTATGTATGATCACAGGCAATGGGTACAATGCGCTCCTAGGGTTGTGGATGCTCCTTTGTCCAGCAGTTCTCACTCAGGCACTTTTGCTTTCTGCCTCTTCCTTTTTTGTAGGGACTCACCTTTGCATCTCTCAGCTTGTGACAATAGGAGGCTCAGCCCAGTAAAAGCTTGATTCCAGAATCATCTGAGGAGAGGGAGAATAAGGACAGAGACTGTAAGACCAGGTGATACAGCAGCCAAGGAGGCTGCACACTTTGCAACCTGGCCTCGATGTCACAGGCTACACTGTCCTGAGGGTAAGATGGAAATGGAGAGATAGAGGAGGACCTGTGGGAGTCCCTTGATCTCTCCAAGGTGTTATGACAATAGCAGGAGGACACTCCTGGGGCACCCAACATCCACCCCACTGCTGCCTGTCAGTCCCTCTTCATCTTCCAGAGAACCCTCGAGATGGTCCCTAGAGTAAACCCAACACAACTAATTATTCACTTCTGGTAACAGATCCCATCTATGATGCTTTTATGAATATCTTTTAGCAGATCTTCCATTCTGCATCCATGTTCCCCCCCACCCCCACCAAAGAAAAAAATACAGAGAAGCAAACAGTAATATATTTGACTGTATTTCAAGTTTCTGACTGTAAACAAACTTTGTTGAAGAAATTAATATGACAAGATATCTCAATTAAATAATATATAATATATATATGATTATATATATATATAAAATATATATTACATATATATATCCACACTTCATATTTTAGAACTCTAAATTTAGCTCATGGTATAAAAATTTTGTTAAAATTTATTGTTAAGTGTGGCTTTGTGTGAAATCAAAATCTTTAACCAAAGGTGTGCATTACCTCACCAGATGGGGCTGTGGTTAGGCAACATCCTTCAGGAACTGTATGCCAGCTGTTCCTGATAAGACTAAAAAAGTCTTCTGCGGGTTTTTAACTGAAAATTGGAAGGAAGAAAATATCATTTAATAGCATGCTGAGCAAATAATCCTAGAAGCTGGACTATGTGAAGAACATGGCATCAGGATTGGAGGAAGACTCATTAACAACCTGCGATATGCAGATGACATAACTTTGCTTGCTGAAAGTTAGGATGACTGAAGCACTTAATGATGAAGATTGAACACTACAGTCTTCAGTAGATTACACCTCAACATAAAAGAAAACAAAAATCCTCACAAGTGGACCAATAAACATCATCACGATAAATGGAGAAAAGATTGAAGTTGTCAAAGATTACTTGATTCAACAATAAACACCAATGGAAGTCAGACCATGTATTGCACTGGGCAACTCTGCTGCAAAAGACCTCTTTAAAGTGCTGAAGAGCAAAGATGTATCCTTGAAGGCTATGGTACACCTACCCAAACCATGGTCTTTGCAATTGTCT
This sequence comes from Orycteropus afer afer, assembly GCF_000298275.1. Classification (NCBI taxonomy): domain Eukaryota; kingdom Metazoa; phylum Chordata; class Mammalia; order Tubulidentata; family Orycteropodidae; genus Orycteropus; species Orycteropus afer. The sequence goes on along the minus strand of NW_006921637.1, from coordinate 12,881,226 downwards.
CATATGCATGTGAGCGCTGCTGTTGTTAAGTGCCGTCAAGTCGTTTCCGACTAATAGGGACCCCATGCACAGCAGAACGAAACACTGCCCAATCCCACGCCAGCCCCACAATCCCTGCTATACTTGAGCCCATCATCGCAATCACTGTATCAATCCATCTTGTTGAAGGTCTCCCCCTCTTTTGTCGACCCTCCACCCTACCAAGCATGACATCCTTTCCAGGGAATGGTCCCTTCTGACAACATGACCAAAATAGGTGAGACAAAGTCTGGCCATTCTTGC
>NW_006921637.1:12844595-12879394 GCF_000298275.1 Orycteropus afer afer | reverse complement strand
CTTCTCTTCTTTTCTTGTCTTTTTAGTGATCTCTTGCTTTCTTCATGGATAATGTTCTTGATATCTTCCCATAATTCATCTGGCTTTCGGTCCTTGGTGTTCAATGCATCAAATCTATTTGAAGATAGATTTGATGTGAGCGCTAGACAATGAATAAAGAAGACTGAAGAAGAATTGATGCTTTTGAGTTGTGGTGCTGGTGAAGAATACTGAAGTACCATGGTCTGCCAAAAGAACTAACAAATCTGTCCTGGAAGAAGTGCAGCTGGAATCCTCCTTGAAAGTGAGAATGGCCAGACTTAGCCTTACCTACTTTGGTCATGTTGTCAGCAGGGACCATTCCCTGGAGAAGGATGCCATGCTTGGTCTTTACTTTTAGAGCATCAACAAAAAAGGGGAAGGCCTTCAATGAGGTGGTTTGACACAGTGGCTGCAACGATGGACTCAGGTATAGCAAGGATTGTGATGCTGGCACAAGACCAGGCAGTGTTTTGTTTTGTTGTAAATGAGGTCGCTATGAGTTGGAGATGACTCAGTAGCACCTAACAACAACAACAATAGTAGAAATTAAAATCTCAAACTGTGACAGTCAACCCAAATTCCTGGACACAATTTTTTGTCTCCCTGGGGGTTGCTGTGCATGAACTCAGAGTGAGTAGGGGTGCCATTTGAGGCAAGTGGAGAAGGTAAGCAGCTGGGAGGGGCAGGGCATCCTCTGAAAAGCCAGTCAGTGTCAGTGTGCTGTCACTTTGGTTTCTCCTTTATCCTAGTTAACATCTGCCCAGAATCTCCAGAGGCTTTTGCTTCTTGGCTCTCTTTTGCTCTTCCTTTGTTAAGATCAGAGCCATCAGCATGATGTCTTCCCCAGCCCCATGTATTGGACCTAGGCTAACTCCTTCCCTGGTGAAAGCACCCTCTGTGGCCTCCCCACAGGGCTAGTCTGACCTGGTGGGGACATTTAGTGACAAGCATTCACTTCTTTGTGTACTGTCCTCTTCCAATGCTGGGCAGTGCATGTGGTACTTTGTGTACTGTCCTCTTTCAATGCTGGGCACTCCAGTGATGTGCACCCTCACCTGGAGGCACTCAGATTAAATCTGATTACCTCCAACAGCGAGCGTGAAACCAAAGATGAAGGACATGTTCTTGCCTGAGTCATGGCTTCAACAAGTTCATCACCCCACTTTTTTCCAACTGTTTCTTTTATCCTCTGGCTTCTGTCTTGACTCACTGTCCTCACCTCCCTGGGCCCTCTTATTACCAGCTGGGAGCCAGCACTGGACACAGAGTGCAGAACCTATCACCACTTATCTCACTTTAGGCACTCTACTTCTACTGATGCACATAAATTGACAATGTTAAAAAAAAAAAAAAAACCCACCATAACATTACATTGAAAAGAAAAGTAACAAAAAATGTCTCCAATGAAAGTCCCACAATTCCACAACTCCACATCTAAGTTACAGCTTAGAAGATTATTCCATTAAGAGTCCCTGGGTGGCACAAATAGCTAAGTGCTCAATTATTAGATGAAAGATTGGTGGTTCAAACTCACCCAGAGGTACCTCAGAAGACAGGCTTGGTGATCTTCTGAAAAGCCATAGCCTTGACAACCCTATGGGGAATAGTTTAACTCTGCATACACAGGGTCACCATGAGGTGGCATCAACTCAACAGCAACTAATAACAATAAAGACAGGAACCAATCTAGATTGCAGTAGATTAGATGATTGTAATAATGACTTATTCAAGAAGATAAAATTGATATAAAATAATGTTTCCCATTGCCCTGGGTCTCTCTCTCTAACCTACCAAAGTAATAGAAGCCATTCTTTCTTTCCCTTCCCATGTTCAGTCTTGCTGGGTGCACTCACTGGGAGGAAGTACTGAAATCTGAAGCTCAATTAATTTAGGAAAAGATAACAGAGTCTAGTGAAAGAGCCCATTGAAAACTAAACTTCCATCTCCCCAATTCATGGTTTTTTTTCCTACGAACTGCCTTTTCCAAACTGCAGCTTTCTTAGTGGAAGAAGGTAGACGGGAGATGCCGACTGATGATGAGCACACCTCACGTAGACTGACGTAGAGAGGCTGGGCCAGACCTCCTTGGAGAAAGTGGAACCATACATAAAGCACTGGGGAAATGAAAAGAAATAAAAAGCTGATGAGTTCATGTTAGTTTTTATGATAAATTTTCTTTTAGCTTTGTTATAAACTCTTTAATAGCTGAGACTACTTCTTTTTCTTGTTCATTTCTGGTGCCCTGTTTCCCAAATACATCTATGTATTAACTCTGAGGGTAGTGGTATGTGGCCTGCACTTGGCCAAAGCAGTTTAGTTCCAGTCTTTTCTTGTTGCCATCTAGTCAATTCCAACTCATGGAGTAGAACTGTGCTCCACGGGGTTTTCAGTGGCTGGTTTTTCAGAAGTACATCACCAGGCCTTTCTTCCAATGTGTCTCTGGGTGGACTCTAACGTCCAACCTTTTGGTTAACAGTTGAGTGTGTTAACCATTTACACTACCCTGGGTCTCCAGTTCCAGCCTTTGGACTCTGTATTTTTAGAGAATGCTAATCCAGGCACTTCTGGATCCCCAGGGTGAAGTACTCCATCATTTCCAAGGATATCTATGTGGCAGGCCCAGTAGCAGGGATGAGTACCCTCTAGCTGGGTGTCAGCCCCCTTTGTGTCCTAATTGTGTCCTCCACATGCTTAGATCATAGGGCTCTTGTGGGCAGAAGCCATAGTTTACATTTTGACAGGTACTCACTCTTGGCATAGGCACAAGCGATTCACCCTGAGCTGCCAAGGTTGAGAGTGATCAGGCTCTGGAGCCCAGAGCTGAGGTTTGAACCTAGGTCCACCACTTTTGAGCAGGGTCACCCGTCGTTCTCTAAAATCATTTTCCGCATTTGCAAAAGCAGGTGAGGTTGAAGGTTAAATGAAATAACCATGTAAAGAGACTACAACCAAGACTGGTAGATAAATGTTCAATACACATGGACAATTATTTTTATTATCATTCAGTTCTAATAAAGATTTGCCAAAACAATGAATTAGAGAGTGATTGAAAGACTGAAGAGAGACACCAAAGAGGAAGGAGAGCTGCCAGAGAGAGCCACTGGGGGAGGGAGTAGAAGGAAGTTGGCTTCTCTATGCTTCCATGTATTGCCCTTTCCTCATTATTGCCCATCGTTGGCCAAAAGGCCCCTCTGCCTGGAGGAGCTATGGCACTTCACCTTCCCTATCAACTCTGCACTCCCATGGGCCTTCAGAGGGACAGCTCCCTCTGCTCTCTCTCTGTCTTCCTCTCCAAATATGTGCAAAAAAGGTCACACTGCCAAGTAACTTAAAAAACCCCAAACCTGAGAAAATTATGTTTGTAAACTGCCCAGTGAAGATGAGAATGTACAACCAAACATCTTATAAACCATGTTTTGAAAAAGGCCTATAAATGGTTATACTTGAAAGCATAAATACACTTTAAACCATGAGGCATGGAAAGGTGCATAAGTAGATTCAAGCAGAGCTGTGATTCCCACTTATAGCAAGTGTTAGATCCAGGACCACGGAGAAATGCCAGGACCATGGAGAAACAGGAAGTGGAGCAGGCATTGGGGGAGGGGCATGCAGGTACACACATGCACACGCATGCACACACACACACGCACACACACACACACAGGTTAATAGAAGAGCTACTAGGTATATGCTCTTGTTCCAGGACAAGAGGCAGCAGCACCACTGGAGTGCAAGTGGTGCACTCTCCTTTCTGCTGTGTTATAGAAAATATGTAAGTGCCAGTTTTCTACCTGGTACCCTCTTCTATTTCTTAATGGGACAGAATGACTTAGATAGAAAGAGGGTTTAGAAATACTTCTGCAGATGAGAGACACAAAGAATACAGGATTAAATAATAAAGTCACAGCAGTATTCCTAACAAAGATAAGAGGTACTTGAGGAAGACCCAAAGCCACCTTGACTCAAGGGCCTTAACCACAGACAGACCTCTTCCCAGCAGGCCACAGCCATACTGGAAATGGAAGGTAGAAGCAGCTTCCCTGTTATCTACTTTGCTATTTTCCTGGGAGCTTCCTTTCTGTTTGTGCCCTAGCTACATAAGGCTACATCCACTCAACCCCTCCCAATGAGTCTTTATTTGATGTGGGGGGGTTGGGGAGGTGGAACCAGAAACAAAGAACTGTAAATGGGCTGAGATTTGAGAAAGAGATGAATCTTGGAATCGTGGCGGAATGGTCACTCTAAGCTGTTGGTTAGCTGGGAGGCAGTGGACCTCAGGGACTTTGTTGTGATGATTTTATAGCTGGACTGTGGCCTTCACGGGGTTCAGAAAATACTCTTCCCACCCTAATACCCCCAGTCCATGCAGTCAAGTGTTCTGGGAGAGGTAAGCAGGCTGATGGCTCAGCATCTAGCACAGCTCAGGATGTCCATGTGCCTTCCATGAACTGTGTACTCTCCAGGGTATGGCTTACTACAAGGCAAAGTTTAGCTTTATTATTGCTGAGCCAAATAGCAACCCCCTCAGTCTAGGGCAAGGATGTGGTAGCACTATTGTTACTGTGCAAATCTGAGGTCAGGAGACCGGGTGGATTCCTTTCTATAAAGGCTGTAGACGGGGGAAAACCCAGTGTTGGCATTAAATAAATCAGGCCTCAAATGCACAGCTCTTGTAATGGGCCTGGGGAACAACATACACATGGTTGGTGTACGCCTGCAACCTCAGGACAGCCTGGACTTCAGACAGTTTTCCTTAGCAAATTGTCTTACCTGGGCAAGCTGTTTACTGCCCCAAGGTTGCATGTTCCCATCTGTAAACTGGGGATGATGGTGGTACATTTGACTTCCTAGCGGTCACTGTGGAGATTAAAGGAGCCCATGCACATGAAATGGTATACATCACACACTTCCTGTCACTACTGTGCTCTCCTGGCATGCTGCCTACACTGTGAGACAGTGAGTGTGGTGATGCAACACAGTGGGGAGGAAAGCAGGGCACCAGTGTTGCCTTCCTCCCTCCCCTATCTGGGTGCCATCAAATTGCTGTCATCCCAACCTCCAGGAAGTGTGGGTTTGTTTTCTGCCATTAAATGCAGACTGCAGGAGAACATATGAAGCCTAAGGGGTTGCAACTACTCTTTTTGCTCACTAGTAATGGAGGGTTTGCTTAACTATAACACTCCCTGCCTTCATGGCTGGTGGCTTGGAGGCTTCCTCCCCCAGTGAAGTGGAGGTTAGGTTCCCAAGGCTAATGACAAAGCACAAGCTATATACGGGCTATACACAAGGATGCAGAACCTTCTAATCCCTTTCCCATAGGTCTGCATCCCCCTTGCCTCTTGCACAACTGCAGAACCAATTCAATTTTGGTGGCCAGGTCTAATCTAATTTAGTCAATAAGCCAAGTGTTTTTGCACACCGTATTCCCAGATACCAAGATTCTCATATATGACTCACTTTAACTTTGAAATATGACCCTAATATAATGTTCTACTGACCATAGTAAGACATTGTTCAAAACTGAGGGTTCTTTGGTGAGAATTTGGTGGAGAAAAGAGACAATGTAAGTCAAAGATGGAGCACAGTAAAGAAGGCAGCAAATCAAACAGAAATTCATCTGTTCATTTTAAATACTAAGAATTTACCTTACCTGATTCCAAATAAAATCACAGTCATAAGACAACATCTTAAATTGTCTAACAGTTTCATTCTCACTGAGCATGAGTTAATTGAGATTTTCTTTGGAGAAGCTTAGAAGGTTTTGTTGTTGTTTTGTTTTGCATGAGGGTAGGGAAGCTTATCATTCAGTCTTCCTTTTTAGGATTCCATAGCCAACATCTCAAGGGACCTTAGTATCTCACAATGGCAGGACCTGAACAGAAAAGGGACCTCACTGGCCACAGGATGCAGAGGGCCACCTGCCCCCTGCCACCTCCTGGCTGTGCTGCTTCTCCTGTTATGAGAACCATTCAGTAATTCCAGTAATGGCCATTAAATTAGCCAATTCAAGTGTCAACCAGCAGCTGTCAATGCCAGGGACACTGGAGCCAGATGTATTTTAACTATACCCACTGCTGCTGAGTTGGATCCGACTCATAGCGTGGCCCCTCCCTGGGTTGCTGAGGTGGTATCACTATGGAAGTCGATTGCCCAATCTTCTTTTGAGGAGTGGCTGGTAGGTTTGAACCATCAGCCTTCTGGTTAGCAGTCAGGTGCCTTAGGCACTATGCCACCAGAGTGCCCATCTTAATTATAGCAATTCCTAAAATCACTATAAGTCACATCTATAATGCCCAAATCCCTGAAGACTTTCCCAGTACTACATGTCCATTTGTTCTTCTTAAAGGAGAAGAGAAATTCTCCTTAATCAGTACCATGCCTTGTGAGGGCTAGAGTGCTTACAACGTCCACTAGATTCCAAGCTGAGCTGCCGACTTTTCCAATCATTTATCAGAAACAAGTGGTTACCATTTAAAAAACCCAGCACTAAAATGGTATAATTACTCTCAAATTACTTGGTAATTCGATGTTACCCACAACATCTTCCCAACAGCTCCTTGTCATGTTAACTTGGAACAATACATGATACAAGGTAGGAGACATGAGAAAAATCACCACATCGAAAGGCGGGCACAGTATTGTCTCCAAATGGCACCTCAGATACAACTATACTTACAGAACTACATCATAAGTATACATTATTTAGTCAAAACTTCACTGTATTTCTCTTTTAAACCACTCAGAGATTTGCGACAATAAGAACTGTTAAGATCATATATACTACATTATATAACAGGAAATCAAGCCCATATTTTTGTCCCTGAACTTTTAAACAAATTAACATATTAACAAAGAATGAACATCTAAATAGACTTTTATTTTAGTTTAGTTTTTTGGACAGAAAAGAAAGTTTATCACCTTTCATTAGATCATTAGAATCTTCCTAAGTGTTGGAAACACATTAAACTCAGAAATAGTGGACTTTGTAAAAAAGCATCACAAATTAAAAATATATTTCTCCATGTGATAAAAGTGCTTTCAATCCAATTATAGGACATGGCAAAGGTGTTCTGAAACACAATTTAAAATTTGGCCTACAATCCGTGGCATTGAATTAAAACCAAAGGGTAAGGGTAATGTTCATCAACCAGGAATACAGAAATGATATGGAGTTCAGAAGCATGCTGCCAGCAACACTTAATTAACTGAGTCTGAACAAGGAAAATAGTCCCAAAGCCTGAGTAGAATAGATTTTGCATTTGTAGAAATAAAGTGGTTACATAAAGTTGGATTAAAGGGGGCCTGTGAAATTCCAGAAATTACTTGTTTCTTGCCTGTGGGGATAGTCAGGCTAATAGAACACTCTGGCCCTGAGGTTCCCATGTAGACACATATATCTTGATTCAGAAAGAGCCCTGATCTTTCAGGAAGTAGACGGACACCTTTATTCTTGGTTGTTTCTCACACAGTCCTTTCAGTAGTGTGGGAAGCAAAGCTCTCTAGCTCCATGTCAGATCATATCCAAGCAAGGCTTGGGCATCCCCATTTTATGCTTTGCTTATGACAATCACACCTTTCTGAGTGGCAGCTTTGAGAAAGGTAGTGGTGCCAGGTTCACTACACACTAGCCAGTAGCCATCTGTAGTGAATGTTTGTTGTTGCTCCAGCAATGTTGTTGTTCAAAACAAGTAATCCTGCCAATGATAATCTCTGTGACAAAACTTAAGGCCCACAAGGCTCCCTGTGGTCCTTGGGGCAAGTGTCACCACATTTCTCTTGGAAGTGACTGCCCTCTCTGGCCCTAGTACAGTCACAGAATGGTGATTATGTAAGTCACCATGAAGGTAATGAGGGAGGGAGATGAGGGGAGGGGAGGAAAGGGGGACATTTTCCTTTGCATTAGATCTTAAGCAACAGTAAGAAAATAACTCGAAGATCTATTTTAAAATAGGAAAAAATAGCATCACACTTCACTGCAAGTGATGTTGGCATTCTCCTTTATCCCCATCACACCAGCCAACCTGGCTTGGAGATGAGTAGGGATGCCTTACTGATAAATGAGAACAGGCAACTGCTACCCATTCCATCACTGTCTTTTAATGGCACCCAATTTTTCCTTCTTCTGAGAGATCTACTATAAGCTTCTTGCCACCATAAAGATGTTGGGAAGCCCTCTGGTCACCTACACACCCCTGAACAACTTCAAGGGTGAAGGTCAGATCTTTGCTGCTTCCCTATCACCTCTTAACACATCATGAAATGGAACCATGTCCCAAATCTCTTTACATCTTTACAAAGCAGGTATTTTCCACCAAAGTATTCTACAGCTCAGCCCACCCCTGAAGCTGTTACTGGCAACAGCCCCTACAAGCCACCTCTGTTAAGAGAGGACACTACCTGCCAGGCTTGAATGGGGTTGCACAGGCATCATGCCCTGCTGAACAGACATGACTGACATAGCAATGACCAGCATTCGAGTCCATGTAGAGAGCTGACAATATAGTGGTGGTGGTGGTGGGGGCAGTTTCACAAAACATGCTCTTCTTTGAGTAGAAACCAGGACAAGCAGCCACTCCTTCCAGTGAAGTCCCTGTTCTGCCCACAGAGGTCTCACAGCTTCTCTGTGACATCTCCAGGTCTCTGCTGAGGCAGGTTAGAACAGCAGGCTCTCTCCCTTTTCTCACCTTCCCTCAACTTGGTCCCTCATCTGAGCCTTGGGCTGAGCCCAGGCATCAGTGGGATGGTGAGGTGTCCTCCAAGCCCAGCAGCTCTCTGACCAGTCTCTCCCCAAATTGGGCCCGGCTGTACCTCTTTACATGGTAGGCATCAGACATTTTGTACAGGATGTAGGCATTGTTGATGGCGATGCTGATGGCAAACCAGAACACCTGCTGCCAGGTCTTGTTTGGTTTATGGGAAATGAAATACCTACGAGGACAAGGAGAAAAGAAAGGTTGGCCCAGCTAATACATGGGTAACTATGAGGCCTCACCATGGCAAGAAGGGTGCTGTGGAATCTTTCTATGCATGGAGAGAGCTCAGGGGGCAGCAAGTTGGCTTTGTCACAATGCACAATATACAGAAAGTAGAAACACTTCCTAACAAAAATGAAATGGAATGAGGCAGGTCGCTGAGGGAGATACTGAAGTCAGGTGCCATATTTCCTGGAGCATGGTTTACTGCCCTGGAGCCAGAAGGGCCTTCCCCATGTACTGACTTCTTATCAAATGTTGCATTCTGTTCATGCCTAATGGCTCCAGCCTCTCAAGGGTCATATTCTCCCTCAGCTCCAGGTATCTAAGGTGGTGCTCTCTCTCTTCCCGAGTTCACTTTCTTCGTCATTCTCACATCCCAACGTCACAGCCTCAGCAGACATTTCTCCAACCCTCTGACACTGAGGAACACCTCAAGGAGCCCATCTTAGGGCTGGTCAAAGTATATTTTCAATGTACATATCAGCATCTCTAATACCAGCACAATGACCAGCATATGCTTATTAAAAAAATGTACATGTATTTTTGATAGCCTAGTGGAACTTAGCAAGGTATTCAATAAAGACATGCTAAGTGAATCTCTAAGTAATGGTGCTACCTTTCACACGTAGGCTGAGATTTCCAGAAAGCCAGGTCCTTGTTTTTCCCTCCCTGCAATGGAAAGGCCCCGAAAAAGTAGGAAAAAGAGAGCTGAAGAGTTATCTAACTGCAGCTGGATTCTAAGGTGTGATGTCCAACACTACTGATTTAGCAGTCACAGAAATGTCAGTGATGATTATTTCTGAGCTCCTATCCTGCGTATCATGGGGTATATGTATGTACATGTAGCTTGTGTGCTGTGTCATGAATGTACTGACAATAGATAATCTTATTTAAGGAATATCTATATTGGAAACCCTGAAATAACCAGTGCTAGTAAATATAGGACTCAGTGTGAAAATGTATAGGGCAGACGCTAAGTGGATGGGGCAGAGAATAATCTGGGATAGAGGAACTAGGAAGCCTTCACAGAAGTGTGGGACATAGCTGACTTGATTTGGATGCATGGGAGGGAAGGGTATCTTTGGGCAGGAAAATGTGGAGTCAAGAACCCTGAACACAGGTGTCAGAGGTGAGGCAGGTGGATGAACTGCATGGGCCAGATCTGAGAGAGTAAGGATGAGCATACAAAATTGTATCTCACAGGGCTTTCATTTTTCAATCGTATGTGGGCAATCTATTTCTGTAGTGATACTGCCTCAGAAACCCAAAGAGGGGTCGCTATGAGTCAAGTCTGACTCGACGGCACATAACAACAACAACTGATCATCTACCAATTCACTTCTGTGATGATGAAACAAAGACCCCTTTGGCAGACTTGAGTTGCCATGCTCACTTACTTGCTGTATTTGTCATCATATTTGCAAATGTAGCTCAGGTGAGCAGCAAAGGCCTCCACAGCCAAAGGGCAAGGGATCTCTCCACTCTTCCTCTTGATGATCACCCCTGCAGAGAAGAGAACAAAATTCCCCTCTTTACTGCCTCTTCCAAAAACCAGTGCCCTGGCTGCCCCTAACCAACTAAAAACAGCCAGCAGAGAAGAGGAGGTGAAAATGAAGAACAATCAGACTCAGTGACTAACTGCTTCAGAAAAGCTGAGAATAATATTTCAAGTTAGAAAACTGCAAAGGACTGGTCAGCAGAAACACAGATGATCCTAATCCTCACCCTAATGGGCATCACTGGCACACATGGCAAAGACAAGCCCAAAGGTTGCTCTAAGCGGCATATGTGTATGTGTGTCATGGATCATGAAAGAGCAAAAAGGGAGACTCATAAATCACTCTCCCCTTCCTCAAAGCTCCCTCACCCCAGACTCTGAGTGGAGGCAGATGTCAGGGAGCATGGTGGAGTCACCTCCATCAGAGTGGAGGGTGAAGCTGGAAAGTTCGACTGACCAGGAGGCTGCTTTCTCTCTTCCCCAGGCCTCTGGTCTTCCTGTGGAGCCGCATAGGGCTCCAGGGAGCCTCACACTCCACCCCACACACTCATCCTAACTACTTTTTCCTCCACTAAATACAAAGGGGAATGCGTCTCAGGGGCACTGTCAACACCACTGCAAGATGAATCAATCTCACCAACAATGTGTGAGCAGCAGAGCAGGATCAATTACCTTCACCTCCCAGATCCCCAACCTGAACAAACTGCACTCTAAGACCTGCCTCTGGCAGGCAGCAAGCTCCAGAAATAATGCATAAGGCCCAAGAGGGAGGAATCTAGCCATGTGAAATATCATTTACATTAATATGTGTGGTTTGTGATTTACATGTTATTTCCTCTGACCAGCCTTCAATTTATACTTTCCTCACAGCATGAAGGGATTATGGACATCGTGTTCTTCAGCAAAATATTCTGCCATCTGACTTTTTCTTTCCTATTTAATAAAATTCTACATCACTGAAAAGCAAAGAATGGAAATGTGGTTTTTTTTATTAGTATTATTTTTATTGTGATTTGGGTGAAAGTTTACAGAGCAAATTCATTTTTCATACAGTAGTTCATGACACTGACTGCAATTTCTCACAGTGCACCAGCTCTCTTCCCACTTCCTCCCCATAGTTACCTCTTCCCCCACAAAAGTTACCTCCTTCCTGTGTCCTTCCCTCCCATGCACTACTGGTCCCTGAGCTGTCTCCCTGTGCACACACAGCCCTTCTATTCTCACATGATTGAATTCCCCTCTTTGGGTTTCCCAGGCAGTATCACTACAGAAGTAGATTGCCCAACCTTCCTTCCAAGGAGTGGCTGGTGGATTTGAACCACCAGCCTTCTGGTTAGCAGTCAAATGCCTTAGGCACTACAACACAAGAGCTCCTTAGGAGTGCATCTACTTAATGAAAATGTTCAGCTCCTATGCCTGACTTTTGTTTAGCTGGGAGCCACAGGAGTGGGTTCAATTTCAGACCTGAAGGGCAGCTAGGAGGCATAGTCTCAGGTATTCTACAAGGCTCTATCAGACCAGCAAACCTGGTCCCTCTCTCTCTCTCTCTTTGTAAATGATTCTGAGCTTTGTTCCACATTGTTCTCCCACTCTATCCAGGATCTCCGGCATAGATTCCCCTCCAAATGGTTGACAGTGGTAGCCGGGCACCATCTAGTACTTCTGGTCTCATAGTCATGTAGGCTGAGGATCACATGGTGTACTGGTCTCTTGGACTAATTGTTTCCATGTGTCTTTGGTTTTATTCATTTCTTTGCTCTGGATAAGGAGAGTACCATTGTTGCATCTAGGTGACTGCTTGCAAGCTTTTAAGATCTCAGTCACTACTCCTCAAAGTAGGATGTGGAACAATGTTTTTGTGTAGTATGTTATGCCAATTGAGCTTGATGTCCCCTGAGACCATGTCCTGAGCCCACAGTTCCAACTACTCGCTCCCTCTGGGTAGTTTGCTGTAGCCAAGAAGTGACAACAACTTTGTCCCTTGTCAGCTCTACTATGTACCTGGAAATTCTTACGGAGCATACCAATACACTTGTACAAACATTGTCTGCAAACCCTATACATGTTATGGGCACACTCCCCCCTACATAGATATACCTAATCATTCAGCCTGTCCACCCATCTATCCACCCATATAGATCAATGTTTTCCATCACTGACCACGTAGTACTGTATGTGCAAAAGGGTTCATCTTTGTTGTATGTATCTCCCATGCACCTCTCTATGTCTTCCTCTTCCTCAATGTCACTGTATTGATCACTCACATTTGGTACATTGCCCTTCCCCTCACCCAAATCAATACTTGTCTCTACCTATCTAGCAGTGTTCCCTCCCCTCTGCTCCTCACCAACCCCTGGTAACCAACAAAGTAAATTTCCTTCCATATAGAAACCTTTCCTTGACTTTTTACAATAACGGACTAATTCAATATTTGTCCTGGGTGATTGACTTATTTTACTCAGCATAATGTCCTCCAAGTTCATCCATATTATGGATGCGGTGTTTTGCAGATTCTATTCTTTAGGGTTGCATAGTATTCCATTGTGCGAATGTACCATTGCTTGGTTATCCATTGTTCTTTTGATGGGCACCTAGTTTGTTTCAATCTTTTTGCTATTGTAAATAGTGCGGCAATGAACATAGGTATGCATATATCTGTTCTTGTCCTGGCTCTCACTTCTGCAGGATATATATCTAGTAATGGAATGGCTGGGTCAAATGGTATTTCTAATTCCAACTTTTTAAGGAATTGCCATACTGCTTTCCACTGTGGTTGTATCCTTTTACAGTCCCACCAGCAGTGTAGGAGAGTCCCAATCTCTCCACATTCTTGCCAGCATTTGTTATTTTCTGTCTTGTTGAACTTTGCTACTAGTGCTAGGGCAAGATGGTATCTCATTGCTGTTTTGATTTGCATCTCTCTAAGGGCTAATGATCGTGAGCATTTCTTCATGTTTGTTGGCCGCCTGAATATCCTCTTTGGTGAAGTGTCTATTCATGTGTTCTGCCCATTTTTTAACTGATTTTTTGTCTTTTTGTTGTTGAGATGGTGACATTGTCATAGCCAAACATTTTTTTCCCAATCTATAGGTTCTCTTTTTACTCTTTTGGAGAAGTCTTTGGAAACATAAAAATTTAATTTTTAGAAATTCCCAGTTATCTACTTTATCTTTTGCTGTTTGTGTATTTTGGGTTATGCTTGGTAGTATATTTATGCCACATGAAAAGGTGTTTTTTTTTTTTTTTTTTTTGTAACGAGTTTTACAACTCTGTAAACTTACGGAGTTGTGAAATTTTAGCAAAATCTAAATGGATATGGCTAAAGTAAAAATGACATGTCCCTGCAGGCCCACAGACAGCTGCATGGAGGTCTGCCCTTCCCCACTGTTCCCTAACCACAACATTTACACAGACTGAGTGGAAGGTTTTATTTTCTTTTGGTTATTTTCTGTAGAAATAGTGGTTTTTCACACTGAAAATACCTGTAGTGCTTCTGATTCCAGGGCCCCACTCAGAGAGCTAGCTCCTACAGTCCTGGGGCAAAACCAGCAGACACTCTGAGACTCTCCAAGAGTCAGAGGATCAGACCAGGAACCTCCCTCCTGGCCTGATGATTCTGGACTATTTACTTGCTAAGGACACTCTCTGCTCAGAGATCTTCTAATGTGCATAGTGGCCCAGCTAACCCACATGTTCTCCAGCCTCCTCAGAGAAAGGGGTGACCTGTAGTCCTCCCAGGAGAGGCAGCCTCTCCACAATCCCCTTCCTGAGCATTACTGTCTCTCGCCCCATATCTCAGCACTCTACCCCCAAGACAGACTGGAACAATGAGAATGTGTCACACCTGGGCCCCTGACACACAGCCATCAGCCCCATCCTAACTCACCTGATTTGAGCCAGGTTGCAGCCTTCTCTGGTTTAAAGATGTGCTGGCTCCTTTGGGCAGTGTAGGTTCTGAGGGGCTACTCTAAAGAGAAGCAGCGATCCCCTCAGGCCCTGTCCCTGAACTCTGGTGCCACATACTCTGAGTCATTACTATTTCCAGAGTCCAAGGGCTTCTCCTGGCTCCCAAAAGTCTGCATGCAGCCTTTCACTTCCTGGTCAACCAGGGAGAATGCTAATGGACTGCCATGGCTCGATATGCCTAACCAGCGGTGACCAATTTTAAACTTTATTTTCCCTCTCTCCTCTCAAAATTTTTAATTTAACAGTTTGAGAGCCTACTAAGCCACTGAATTCCTGGATCCACATCAGTCTCATTGAGCTCCTTCTCCCAGTTTATGAACCACATTACCTGCCCCCCTCCCATGATTTTTTAGATTTTGAGACCCAATTCCAGCTGTGAAAGAATGATAGCAGTCTTATAATACCCTTGTCTTTAGGCTGAGAGCTTTAACAAATGGGAATATTGACAAGTGTTTGGGATGTGTGGTCTCTGCTGCCTTCTTTACCAGGTATAAAGCACACCTGTGTACATACCACAACGGCTTTTGAACCTATGTTGTGGTTATTTGCCAGCAAGTCAGACTCAACTCATAGCAACCCCTCCCTGGGTTTCTGAGGCAGCATCACTATGGAAGTAGATTGCCCAACCTTCCTTCCAAGGAGTGGCTGGTGGGTTTGAACTGCCAGCCTTTTGGTTAGTAGTCAAGTGCCTTAGGCACTATGCTACCAGAGCTCGTTTCCCATCCTGTCTCTCCAACCTGCCGGAGAAGCATGTGCCTTCATGGTTCAACAGCAGCCTGTTTCCATTCCCTTGCCCAGCTGTGCCACCGTCCTGCAAGTTTGAGAGTGAGTCAAGCTCTGACTCATATCCACACGCAGGCATTTGTCTTCTCATCTGTTCTCTCACTCTGAGCCTTAAATAAGCAGAGACCCTAGTGCAGAGATGACAGACACAAATGTATTTCAGAAGAAAAGCAAAGGAGATTGGTTCTTAGTGGGGCGCCCCTCACTATGTGACAGTGCTGACTTTTAAAAAGCTTCACACTCTGTGAGAAGGTTCAATGTTCCTCGATAAGGGATGAGATGTTCATGATTAGTTACATGTTTTCTAAAGTTGGAAATTCTGCTTAACTTGAAGAAAAATACATATGGCTTTCAGATTTCCGCTCAGAGGAGGCCTAGGTATAACCTTCCTCTGCTGTCCTGCATTTGGGTTCATCTGACACCAGCAGTCTGTCCACCATACTGCTCAAGTTCAACCCCACCAATATCTAAGTTGTGTACCTGAGGTATACCAGTGGGGAAGTCAGTGCTACATAGACTCTGGCCCTCAAGACTGGCCCCTTGGGTCTGTCTTAAAAAAAGTTTGGTGATGACATTGCCAAGGCAATTGGTGACCGGAAGGAGCTACGATTTGTGGAGTGTGAGGCTTTTTAAAAGTCAGTGCTGTCACATGTTGAGAGGCACCCTACTAAGATCCAAACATCTTTGTTTTCTTCTGAAATTCATTTAGGTCTGTCATCTCCCCACCAGGGTCTCTGCTTATTTAAACTGACCATTCAAACAGACAGGCCCACACTGAGGTGATGCATGACGCTTTCTTTCCTGATGTCATGAGGATGGGGATCTGTGGGCTGTGATGCTGATGGCTGCCACCTCCATGACAACATAGATGATGTTAACAGTGGTGCTGTGTAATGCCCAGCTAAGAACTACAAAAGAATATATTTCAATAAAGGATCATCTGATAACCAAAAAAAAAAAAGGAAGAAGAAGAAAAAAAATACATATGAACTTAGATGAACAGACTATAAAGTGGAGCAGCAGTGTTCAGAGTATAACAAAATCCAAACCAAACCCATTGCCATAGAGTTGATTCCAACTCATAGCAACCCCCATTGGGTTTCCAAGGCTGTAAATCTTTATAGAAGTAGATTGCTTTATCTTCCTCCTGTGGAGCAGCTGGTGGGTTGAACTGCCGAACTTCTGGTTAAAAGTCAAATACCTTACTCACTACGTCATATGTGAGGCTTTATTTATCATCAGGGTGACATTTAAAATGAGTACAGAAAGGAAGAATTATTTGATGAATGGCTCAGGGACAGAGGGGCTGCTCAGTTAACCACTCCTTGCCATTTAACAACAACAACAACAACAACAAAACAGTAGAGACTTCCCTGATAAGTTTAAGTGGATTAGCACTAAGAGCAAAAACTTAAACTATGGAACAACCAGGTGAATAGTGACACTTCTCTGAGCTTGGGATAAAGGATGAATTTTTAAAGCATCCAGCAAAGAGTATGGTCAACATAGTAGATTTGCCTATTTAGAAAGGTTTTTTTTTTTTTTTTTTAAATCTTAAAAAACACTAGCCATAAATAAAAACAAAAGAACAAATGCAGAAGTAAAACTACAAAAATATGCTTGATTATAGCTTCTTAAAATATCAGACTTCCTAATTTTTAGTTTTCAGACACAGAACTTTGACTGTTTCTGGGGAAAAATATTTTCTTTCAAGGTAAGGAGAAAAAGACAAGCACCTCAAAACAAAACTTGGAAAAAAATTGTGAAGAAATCAATCAAAATTAGGCAATAAATATACTGATATTTATTGCCAATGCAATAAATATATTGATATTTATTGCCAATAAACATATTGTCACAATTTGCCATTGCATTGATTCCAACTTATAGCAATCCCCTTTGGGATTCTGAGGCAGTAAACCTTTATGGAAGTAGACTGTTCCATCTTTTTCCCGTGGAGCGGCTGGTGGGTTTGAATCGCCAACCTTCCAGTTAGCAGTCAAATGCCTTAGGCACTGTGCCACTAGAGCTTCTAATCTGTAACATATTATGTAACTATTTGTACTTTTCCTTTTTTTGCATTTTCACCTGCCAGACTGACAGTTACAACAAAAACAAAAAGATAACAGTGCTGGCAAAGCTAGAAAAAAATGGGTTCCCTTGTTATCTATTGTGATGAAAATTAAACACACACACGCACACACATACACACACAAATCCACTGACTTTGAGTTGATTCAACTCATCGCAACCCATTGTGTTACAAAATAGAACTGAGATCCATGGGATATTCTTGGCAATAAACTTTATGGAATCATCGAGTGGGTCCAAAATGCCAACTTTTCGGTTAATAGTCAAGCACAAATCATTTGCAGCACTCAGGGACCTTAAAAATGTTTGTACCCTTTGACCCAGAAATTTCACTTTTAAAAATTTATTTTCAGGAAATGATCAAAGATGTACCAAAAGAGTTAAGTATGGAGATGTTTAAGACATCATCATTCATAATAGTGAAATAACTGATCATCAATATGGGGAGTAGATAAAGTAATTTTGGAAAATCTAAAAGAATGGAATACTAGGTATTTTTTAAAAATCATGTTGTTGGAGACTGAAAGGAAAACTATATCCCTTTATTAATAAAAAGAAACAAATCCCAAGATTTGGATTTGGTTTAGAAAGGATTTCCAGTAGGGAGGAATAGCTGACCTAGAGCCTAAAATCTCTTCTTTTAAATCTCTCCTTCCCGTGGTGAGACTCAGACTCCCCTGGTGAAAGTCTTGCTGCCATGACTATGGGGTTTGGGCTCTCTGCTCACCCTGTAGTGCTCCCACTGAGTGTGGCCCTGGCTCAGGTAGTCCACATAGCTTTCCCCTGGCCAAGGAGTGCTTTCTAAAGCTCTGTCCATGGAATGGGTGCTGGGGTGAGACACCCAGGAAATGGTCCTCGGAAGGATGTGCCAAATGCAGATGTCTCACTCTTGATGAGGAGCAATGCTGGTCCTTGGGGTTTATAAAGGAGTCTAGGATTTGGGATTTTAAGACTTAGATATTTCACAGTACTTTGGGAATGAAAATAGTAACCACATTAAAAATAAACACTAAGTTTCAGCATATTAAAAAGATATTGATTGATTCCTTGACTTAAGGGTTGGGGTGACTTTTTAAGATTTGCATGCTGAATCATATACTTTTTCATCCCAACCTCCCTAGTGCATCTCTTTTGTTCATTATTTCATCTCACAGCCCAGAGAGATGCCGTGTACTGCTTTGGGACTCCTTTTCAGAGTATGTCACTGAAAAACAGTATGATGGGAAGCAGCTCCTGCCCTTTGTTCTCAAACATCTTTTCCAGAAATGCCCTTCCCCTGCACCTGACTCCTAAGCTCTAGAGCTGAAAGCCCAATTCTAGCTGCCTCCTTTAGCACACAGGACCAATGCCAAATCTGTCCTTGCATTGCCCTTAACCTCACACTGGCAAGTGAGGCTGTCTATACCCCTCTGAGCCTCAACTGGGAGTGACACACATAAGCTTCAGTTCCTGATTACAATCTTGACTGAAATTTAATTTTATTTTCAATACAATTTAGGTAGAGGGATAAAAGACTGGAACAAATTAACAACATACGTTAAACTCATTGTGCATGTGCACACACACACACTTGCACATACATACACACATCCCATTGAGTTCCTTGGTAATCTTTCTTCAAAAGTGAGAATCTTTTGAAACCTACTGTCATCAAATCGATCCTGACTCATAACGACCCTATAGGACAGAGTAGAACTGCCCCATAGAGTTTCCAAGGCTGTAAGTCTTTAAGGAAGCAGACTGTCTCATCTTTCTCCGGTGGAGGAACTGGTTGGTTTGAACCACTGACCTTCTGGTTAGCAGCTAAATGGTTTAACCACTATACCACCACGACTCCTCAAAAGTGAAGAAGAAATATATCATAATGTAAAAGCACATAAGGGGTCATGCAAATATACTACGTGGGATGTAGTATATTACATAGTGTGACTTTTCTAGCCATGAGTCTTTGTAAACTCCATGGTGGAATTTGTCGTGAGCAACTGAGTAGCTCCTGATTGTTAAAGTTATCCACCTGGGGTATTTCTATTGGGAGCACCATGAAGTAATTTTCTGGGGATGTTTGCTCTCTCTCAGGTGTGTAGAACTCTGATGTTGGGATTAGTTAGTTTGGCCACTCTTCCAGGCTCAAAAGGAGCCCTCCTAGAAGCAGAAGGAGTCTCTCTGACTGCTGGCTGAGAAAGACATGCTGCTGAGAGAAATGTGTTCCTGAGAGACATGCATTACTGAGAGACACAAGAGACATGCATTGCTGAGATGTGAGAGACATGCACTGCTGAGAGAGAGATGCGAGAGGCACGCATTGCTGAGAGAGAAAGGTGAGAGACACACACTGCTGAGAGACTGAGAGAGACTGTTGGCTGAGAGACAGTGGGCTGAGAGAGACTGAGCGTGTTCCTGAACTTCAATTGTACCCTGTTGCTTCCCTAATAAACCCCATAATCTGTGAGTTCTGTGTGGCCACTGCAGCAAATTACTGAACCCAGCAGAAAGGTGGTGGGTGCTGTGGGAGGAACAGTTGGTGTCAGGGTTGGTGAAAGAGTTGGAGGGAGGTGGCATGTCTGGCCTCACAGGGATAGGCCTTGGGCTACTGATGGTGATTCTGTCTTCCTCTTGTGGGGTTAGAGGAGGTCAGAAGATACAGCCTCACTGACTCTTTGGAACTATACAACTGTAAATATTTTTTTATAGTACCATTCTGACAGAAGCTCTGATAGCATAGTGCCTAAGTCACTTGACTGCTAACCAGAAGTCTGGCAGTACAAACCCACCAGCCACTCCTCAGAAGGAAGGTTGGGCAATCTACTTCTGTAGTGATACCACCTTGGAAACCCAAGGAGGGGTTGCTATGAGTCAGGTCTGACTCGATGGCACATAACAACAACAACAACAACAACCCTTCTGTCACTTCAATTTCCTTTTCAGCAGTTTAATAAAGTTTCTGCTGTAGGATAATTAAATACAGTCATGCATCACTTAAGGTCCATGATGCATTCTGTGAAATAGGACATTATGTGATTTGGATGTTATGTGAACACCATATCGTAGTCTAGTCATGCTTTTTCTTTAAGCATCTCAGAGAAGCTTTGTGCCTTAGCAATGATAATCAACGTGCTGATAGGGATTCATCTTTGCGTTTGGTCTTCAATCCACATCATTAGCAATTTCTCCATATCTGATACAGGACCTCTCACATTTTCACTAGCATTGTAGCTTTCAGTGGAATCAATCTTTTACCAATTTGGAGAATTTTTTCTTTGTCTTTGAGGATCTTCATGAGTTTGACATGCCTAATCATGAGCAATAGCATTCATTGATTTTCCACCTTCTTGTTGTTAATAACCTTTTGTTACTCTTCCAAATGGATAATTCTTTGCCTCTTGCTGCTGCTATCACTAGCAATGGTTTTGCTGTGTTTGGGAACTATGATGTACTTCACAGTAATATTTTCAAAAGAAAATTAAACAGAGTGATAATGCTACAACACTCAAGAGATTGGATGCTGCTGCCTATGAGTCAAAGCATATACTGTTTCACTGTAAACTTTTTTAATAGAAAGTACAATGCAATACATAATAAGCCAATAAGTAACATAGGCATCTATTATGATTTTGAAGACATATGTATTTTAAGTTATATATGAACTGTACCATTATATGCCTGGCAGTGTAATTGCTTTGTATATAGGAGACTTGAGATAGATATGTTGTACATGGGAAGCTATTGCATTCACTACTTGCCATTTTCTGATTGGGACTTTTGAACTCTGTTATAACCTAATGGGACCATGGGCATATATGCAGTTGGATGTTTCCTGAGCAGACGTATGTGGCGCATGACTGTATAACAAATCACTTGCTGGATAAATGTCTTTGTTGTGAATAGATCTGAAATCACAACAGAGAAAAAGAAAATCAATGAAGAAATGAACTGAACCCCCAGAAAATGCAATTTATAAGGAAGACACTAAAAGATAAGAGCAGTTGATTTTTTTTCCCTCCTGTCAGGATAATTTTTTCACAGAACCCCAGATGATAAAGTGATCATATAAATGCCATCAGAACATAGCCAATTATTACACTCCATGTACAACATGGGGACTTACAGGAAGCTTCTTAGTTACCTGCACAGGCCATTATCACTGTTCCTTTGACAGCCTACAAGTAAGGGAGAGCTCACTGTTTGCTCAGGAAGCACTTTGCCGCCCCTCTGCCTCCTGGTTAGGAAAGCAGCTTGTCTCAGCATGGCCCCAGGCTGATGAACAAAAAGATTAGCCTAACAGGGGTGCCCAGCTGAGAAAGGATTAACATTTGCATCACCAGATGTCTTGCATGCCTACTCAGACCCCTTGTGACATGCTCACCAGATCCCTACACATACACACACCAGTACCTTGCTGGACTGGAGAGTAGGCATTGGTCAGGAAGCGGAAGTGCCCCTTGTTATACCAGCAGATCAGAGACATATTCCCTTTCATCTTGATTCGGTACTGTCCTCGGGACTGAGGAGTGGCTGGGTTGGCCAGCATGGACAGAGGCAGGCCTGTGCAGTCACTTTTTCTGGAGCTAAGCAGGCCACAGCAGTAAATCTCTGGTGGGGAAAGAAAAACAGAGTCTCAAACACACTGGCCTCAGAGGCAGCAGCTGCTTTCTGGTGTCCTTGGTGGGAAGGACAGTGACTACCTGGTAGGGACCCTCAGCAGAGAACTATAAAGATTGAAGATTTTATCCCTCTTCTTTCTTCCCTGGTGCTTCTGTAAGAATATATATTTAAGCCTACATGAAGGAGTCTAAGTAACGAAGCAGTAACAATAGCAATGGTCCTTTTGAGAGCACTCACTATGTGCCAAACACAGTGCTAAGTATGTACACATTCCATCTCATCTCCCTCTCAAAAGTTTCATACTCAGTGGGTTATTGTCTGACATTACAGAAGAGGGACTATGATTCAGCGCCACCACCCAGGCTCATGTAACTGGGAGGGGACAGAGTGTTAAATTCAGCTCTGTCTGACTCCTATGCCTGAATTGTGCTGTCTTAACAATGCTACCAACACCTTACTGACCATAAACCTGTGAAAGAGTGTGGGGCAGTGTTCCTCCTATCTTTGCAGAGAGTAGGAAAGAATCACCAAAGAATTATCGACTGAACCAAGTGTCCTGCCTGTAACTATGAAGGGCAGGCAGTGTGGGTGTACACGGAGAAGGTACTTGAACGCGTCAGCCCAGACTGAAGGTTCCATGAATGTATGTATGTATGTAGGGATTGTAAGCAAAAAGCAGTGTGAAGACCTATTTTTTTCTATAAACCTAGAACAGTTCTAAGAAATAAAGTTTATTTAAAAAACAGTAAGTCTAGTAATGTCTCTAAATTCTACTGACTTTCTACCTCTTCATGAACCCTCCTAACTCTGTCCATGCCACAAGCACAGCTACACGACAGGCATGGCCACAGGAAGCAGTGGGGGAGCCACTGTTCCCTTCCTGTGCCCACAGCCTGCCTCCTCAGAGCAAATACCTGGAGCATCAGTGGAGCAGTGTGTTCGACTGAAGACTCTGAGAAATAGTCTCATTCTTATTTCTCCTAAGGAGCTCTGGTGGCACAGTGCCTAAAGCATTTGACTGCTAACCAAAAGGTTGGTGGTTCGAACCCACCAGCCATTCTGTGGAAGAAGACTGGGCAATCTATTTCCATAAAGATTTACCACCTCAGAAACCCTATGAGGGTTGTTATGAGTCAGAATCAACTCGATGACAGCGGGTTTGGTTTTTTTGGTTTTTACTCTCTTCTAGCTCACCAAAGACTGACGTGGCCTAATCAGTAACTTAGAAACCATTCTACATTTCACCTGTACTTTCCTGATGATTGCATCTCTAGCCCAAGCGTGAAGACATAAGTATGATGAATCCTTTTCTCTTCAGAATTTCTTTATCGCTGAGCATTCTGGCCATCCATCCTCCTCAGCAGCTGTGAGTGGGGGGAGTGGAGGGGAAGGCATGAGCCACCCTGGAAAACTAGAGGACCTCTGGTTGCATATGGGGCAACTGTTTCTGATGCTACCTCTATTCCTAGCACAGTCAGACGGGATTACCCAGTAACTAACTACCCAAGTCTTAGATTTAAAGGAAGATTATTTTTAAAACAAGGGAGGAGGATGACATAAACCAGGATAAGGATTTTTTAATTACATGTGTGGGATTTGGTATATACAGCTAGCTAAAGAGCACCTGCATTTTCATAAGAGGAAAAGAAGGAAAATCCAGGGAAAACCCATGACCACACAGTCAGTTCGGACTCACAGCAGCTTTTAGGATAGAGCAGAACTGTCCCATAGGGTTTCCAAGGCTGTAAATCTTTAGGGAAGCAGACTGACTCATCTTTCTTCCTCTGGTGAGTTCAAACCACCAGTCTTTTAGTCAGCAGCTGGATGTTTAACCACTACACCACTAAAGCTCCTTAAAACACAGGCAGTACCCTTATTTTCATGATTCTATCCCTTTATGAAAATAGGGAGTACTATAGGAATTCCCTTAAGTGGTACGTGTGTGCTCTGGGAGGAACTAGACCTGCAGCTTCGTATCCTTTCTTCAACCGTGGCTACACCTTAGAATCCCCATGGATGCTTTAAAGAGTGCACCTGTGTGGTAGGGAAGTCCGATCCCAGACCAGTGAAATGTGAAAGCCCAGGGCAGGGGTGGGGATTGGAGAATGACACTGGAGAATGGTTGCCATAAATGCTAGTCATCTGAGAGAAAGCACACGTGGTCCCTTGTGAAGTGCTCAATAGCTCTAGATGCTTTAAAAATAGGCACAAGATCTTTTTATCTATTACCTAACCTTCTCTTGGAAAAATCCAAATTTCACATTTAATTATTTTCCTCCAGCTAGAAAATCCTCCCACCCTTCTCTGTTCACTGAGCCAGGGAGCAATCCCCTTCCTTCCAGAACTTTAGGGCAGCAACCCCAGTTCTCAAAGAATCTATCTATCTATCTATCTATCTATCTATCTATCTATCTATCTATATATATATATATATACACATATATATATATTTCCCTCCCCCCCCAGGGAAGCAACATTAACGGCCATCTCCAAGAACATGGTCCATGATATTTCCCCGGCGCTCCCTATTCTGTCCCCCCTCCAGGAGAATGTCTGTACCACATCACTCTCCTAACACACTCATGTCACTGACTGTCAGTCCAGTCCAGCATGACAGAAGTGTGAACAAATAGGAGGCAGGGAGTATCCCAGTAACATCTACCAATGTTTTCAGGAGATTATAGCACTTGCAGAGCTTCTTCATGGTGCTCATTATCCACCACGTCGACCTGCTCTGTGCAGGTGGGATGGCAGGGGGTGGGGGGAATTCACAGGCTCTGGTGGTCACACTTGCTCAAAAATGGGGGGCCCACATATTTCCAAAGAGTTGATTAACATGCATTAGTGCCACATTTCTTCAACTTTTTACTTCCAATAATCACTCATCACATAGTCTAATCACTCCACACTTAATTCTTTTGGCAAATAAATACTGAGTATTCACAAGTAGGTCCTGTTGGGTACTGGGAATATGCAGATGAGTAAGATCCAGCCCCAGCCATTGACGCACTGCCAACCTCTATTACTGAAGAGGACTGAACTTTAAAGCCAGACTTCTGACTTGTCACTAAGTAATAGTCTGCAATTCTGGAGGGTGCTATAGATGAACAGAATGGCTGTATTTTCTTAGTGGACTCAGTATCAATTTCCTGGTCAGGACACAGTGGAGGCAATGCTGCTTAGTATGGGTTTCCTGACTGGTTCCAAATCTTCTTTTTTATAGCCCTTCCAGAAGGAATTCTGGTGGCATAGTGGGTAAGGCATTTAGCTACCAGCCAGAAAGTCTGTAATTCAAACCCACCAGCTGCCCTGTATGACAAAGATGAGGCAATCTATATCTGTAAAGATTTACAGCCTTGGAAACCCAATGGGGATCATTATGAGTTGGAATTGACTCAAAGGTAGTGGGTTTGGTTTTTGCTTTTTCATCCCTGCCAGAGCTGTAGATGGTTTTGCCCCATTTTTTGCAACAAATGTAGATACCTGGGTGGTGCAAATGTTTTGCATTCAACTACTAACCAAAGGATGGTGGTTTGAACCCACCCAAAGGCACCAGGGAAGAAAGGTCTGGTGAAGTACTTCCATAAAGATTTGTTGTTATTAGTTGCTGTCGAGTTTATTCTGACTCATGGTAACACAATGTGTGCAGAGAAGAACTGTTCCACAGGGTTTTCACAGCTGTGACCTTTCTGAAGCAGATCACCAGGAAAGAAAACCCAATGGAACAGTTCTATTCTGTAACACATAGGGTCGTCATGAAGTGTAATTGACTTAACTACAATGAATTTGGTTTGATTTTGATTTTGCAACAAACAAACCAAGCATCTTTTTACTGGGGTAACTAAGTAAAAACTGAATCTACTGCATCATTCCCTGCATTAATCTACATAATTATTTTCAGAAAACAAATGCTCTTCTGTCATCTGGGAAAGGTCTATGTGATAGCTTACGAGTAAGTTCATAAGACTCCCTGAGAGCCTTAATAGGAGCTGTACCTCAGAAGAACTCCTTTGATGGCTAGAGCCATGCAACAAAGAATATACAAGGAATTGCATTCCTGAAGCCCAAGCAGAGCTTTGTGACAAAAAGTCACCCAGTCCATAAGCTGTGTACCTTCAGGCTGCTGTGCAACAGAGTCCAGCTCCTAGGAGGCACTCATCCCCTCTGGCCTCTCCTACCCATTTCTGTGAGGAGGAAGGATCCCTGCTCCCACCAGCCCTCCACTTGACAAACCTTGCTTTTCAAACTCTTCAAAAAGGGTCAGGCTGGTGATACTGGGCCCCGTGAAGATGATGTAGTTCTTGCCGGCTGCATTGCGGCAAAGGCTCTTGGCAACCAGGCTATGGAGTTGGGGCTTATTCTTCAGAGCATCCAATCCATCTGGGCCCCCACCTTCCTTCAGGTGGACGTATATCTTAAACAGAAATACACAGGAATCAGTGCACTCAAAGCAGCAGGAGCCAGGAGAATCAAAAGATCCAGGAAGCATGGCTCCCTTCTTTATGCTGCAAATTCATGGGAAATCCACCCTTTCTTTGAGCCACTGGCTCCATGGCCCAGATCATGCCCCAAATCTGTTCCACCTCCAGAGAGGCCCCAGAGCATCACTAAACCCAATCTCAACCCTGGAAGCTCATGATCAGGCCCAGGGCTCTTCAGTTTATAAAGGTCAAGACAGACAAGGAAAATAACTAGCTACTAAATAATGAACCTTGATCAAAATAGACACAGTCCTCATTCTGAAACAGTGGAGTAATTTACATTTACAATAAATAAAAGTAAAGGCTACTCTGCCTGTTAGGAATAAACTTACCATGCATTCTACATTTGAATACTGCTTTTTAATTTAAAAGTATATCCATAATTATTATTCCACTGTCCTTAACAGGAATTCCACAATGCAGGCAAAACATATATTATTTACCTCATATTCCAAAGAAGGAAGTAGGGTGAGGAATTTAAAACAGTCTGATGGTGACGGTTGTATAATACTGTGAACATAATTAATGCCACTGAATTGTATACTTAAAATGGTAAACTTCATGGATCTATATTTTACTACAACTAGAAAAGGAAAAAAAAAAAAAAAGCCTGCCAGGGATCCCAGGACCAAAAAGAGCATGTACTGGAATTATTCATCAATTTTAAAACTCCTTGTCCCACACTTTTTCCATTAGCATCATCAAAGTGGATGATGGAAATGTGAATAGGTTCAAATAGAGTTTGGGTCTCTCTGTGGTTGACTAAACCAGGAAGAATTAATCATATAGGTATTGACTAATAATACTCTCCTTCAGAGAAAATAGTTCATGGAATTTTTCTGTGGGCCTTTGCTGGCAAGAATTAATTCACAAGCTGGTAGTATGCACCTGTGGTTGTCACCATGCAGGGGCCCTAACTGACATTGGGTGGGTAGTGATGCTAACTCTAACTGTCCTGCAATGCATAGAGCAACACTGCTAAGTGAACTGGTCCCCTGCAGAATGCTAGTATGACACCCTGCTGAGAAATGCCTGCTAAGTGGGCTGTGGGGGCCCAGCATCGCTACTTCAGTACATGACATCGGTAAAATGACTTCACTGAGGACTTGCAAAATTCAGGTATCTTCACTCAGGCCTAATGTTCTGCAAGAAAATGAAGAGCAAGTAGGTGAAGGTCTCACTCTAAAATTAGCTCACCTTTGAGAGTCAGTCCTGACCCAGACATTCTCAAGACATCCTTAGGAGCTCCAATGTCTCACAGCCTGGCAGGCTGCTTGATAATGCTAGCTAAAGCCAAACAGATTTTATAAGCTAATTCTGCATCTCTCCACTGTCTCAGCCTGGAGTCTCTAGTGCTTCACAAGCATGACCTTGATGTTCACAAAGAATCTCTTTTATAGAGTTTAAAAAAATGAGATAGAGGTTAATAGTCACTGCCACATATAACTTATGATTCTGGTTGATTGAAGACATTTTCTTGGAACATTTTTTTCTCCTTCAGGAAAGCCTAATTCTTGTGGTCACTCCCTTGGGTTTCTGTACCTAGGCCAGTTCTAACTCACATCCTCCCCCATATATATGCTATCTGAGTTCTTATAAAAGATACACTGGGCACTTCATGTCCAGATTTTCACTTAGGGACAAGTAATTTTGTGCCATGTGTCACTGAAAAGGAAATCCCCCAACCAAGCCTAGGGTTGTTGCTACTGAATGAGAAGGGTGGTGTTGGAACCTCTTAACCTTCATGAGACCCCTTGTGGTTGACAAAGCCCTCCCTTACAGATGGGGGCCTGTAACTAGCACACTCAGCCTGATGTAGGCAACATTTGATAGGATTAAATGTAAAATTCTACAATCAAGCTAAAAAATGTAATTGTATCTAGTGCAGGATGCAAGAAATGTGACTTAACAAGAATATCTTTTGAAAAACAAAGCATAACAAAAGCCTTTGGCTTGACGACTGAGTCACATCATGACTGACAAGAAAGTAATGCACTCCTAGTCTGCACTAACAATGAGGGAAGCAATAGTATTAGTCTACTTCTTTGACATTGAGATTGGTTACATTCTGAATTCTATACTTTAAAAGATATCAAGAAAATAGAGTTCATCAGAGAAGGGCTGCGGGTGGGAGGTGCACAGGGTGATGCTAAATTTGGAGAGAGGACACACAGAAGGAATCTAAGAACTGCTTCCTTTAGCTAGAGAGCTGTCTTGTGGAATAAAGATTAAATTCTTTTTAGGCAGAACCAGGATGAATGTATACAATGTATATAATTGACATTCTTCTCTACATCAAAGAGACCTTCTCACACTTAAAACTTTCCAAAAACTGAATGGGCTGTCTCAGAGAAGTTCCAGAAGAAGCCAGACAACCATTTGATGGAAGGTCTAATCACCAAATGAGATCTGGGCTGGACAGTTCTTAAAGCCCCTCTCAACTCTCAAGATTTTGAGGTTTCCTTCTCATCCTTTAGGATTTATCTGGGTTTATGATCTACTACTGCCTTATACATGAGGATTTAGATGACAGACCTAACAACTCAGAAGCAGAAAGAAGTGCTATCTGCCAACTACAGACCCTCTAACAAAATTGCACATGACACTATCTCTTTTCCTGATGAAACTAAAGCCATCAATTTGAGATAAATGAAGAAATGGAGTGAACAAATCTGATTGTGACCATTCCTGTGTGATTTCCCTAAATCTGGACAAGGTCAGGGATGAAGACAGGGATGTTAAGAGTCAGTAGCACCTGAATATAGTGACATCATGAGAGTGGCTGAGATCACACAGCAGAGTGGCTAATCACCCCTGGGGACACTAAGCACTCAGGGGAGGTGGTGGAGGAGGAGTTCACAAAGAAGGCAAAAAGGAATGGTCAATGTAAGAGAATCAGAAGAAAGACCTGTCAAGAAGGCAGAATGATCAAGAAGGTCCAATAACCTAAAGAACATTGGTGATTTCTTCAAAGCCATAACCTGAGGCAGACCTGCAACAAATTTTCTGTTTCTAATCAACAACATTATTTAAAATCTGCTGCTGCTGTTATTTGTGTTTGAATCGATTCCAACTCATGGTGAACTCATGTATGCAAGGTCCATAGGCTTTTCTTTAGGAAGTAGATTCCAAGCATTTTTACTAAGGTGCCTCTGGGTTTGAATGGCCAACCTTTCAGTAAGTAGTCACTAAGGACTTCATTTAAAATCTAGTAGTAACAAATTATTTGTACATTAACACACACACCTGTCCTCTCCTCTGCTTATGTCTGATGTTTCCAAAGAAATATCTAGATTCAAATTTAGAAATACTGGGAATTAGATTTTAATTGCTGTGTACCAAATTACCAAAAACTTAGCAGCTCAAATGATACCTATCCATGAACTCACAATTCTCCAGGTCAGAAGTCCAGGCATAACACAGGTGGATGGGTTTTCTATTCAGGATCTCACCAGGAGGAAATCACAGTGTCAGTGGCTGAGTTCTCACCTAGAACTTGGAATACTTTCTAGGCTCATTCAGATGGTTTCCTTGCAATAGTAGGACTGAGGTCCCTGTTTCCTTGCTGGCTGTCATCTGACAACCATTTCAGCCCCTAGAGGCCACCAGCATTCATTACTACATGGCCCCTTCCACCTTCAAAGCCAGTAATGGAGTGTCTCCCTCATGCTGAATCTTGCTCATGCTTCAAATCCTTATGTTTTGTCCTTTTAAAGGCTCACTTGATGAGGTCTGGCTCACACAAGATAATCTACCTTTTATTAACATCAGTTGCTTTAGGACCATAATTATATTTGTAAGAGTCCTTCAAAATAATGCCTTGATTAGTGTTTGACTGAATAACTAGGATAAGGTGTATGTACACCAGGGTCAGCAATCTCAGAATTCTGCTCATCATACACACATTGTGATCTATGGCTTCAACACAGACATTACTGTGTACTTGAAGAACTCAAAACTCATAAAAGGAATGCTCCCCCATATTATTAAAACCAGAAGAGTGATGATGTTGTAAATTTTATTCTCTCAAAAATAAACCAAAACCAAACCTACTGCCATTGAGTTGATTCTGATTCATAACGACCATACAGGACAGAGTAGTCCTATAAGGCTCCCAAGCTTGGAAATCTTTACAGAAGCAGACTGTCTTATCTTTCTCGCACAGAGCAGATGGTGGGTTCAAATTGCTGACCTTTTGGTTAGCAGCCGAATGCTTTAACCACTACACCAGACTGATTTAAATGCACTTTCACATAGACAAACAGTGAGCAGTACCTTCCCTACCCAAAAACATAGCACCAATGAGGTTTTCAGTAAATGGGCACTCATCATTGTTTGCAACAATGATTTGGTATATCTTTTCTGTTAGGAAATTTCACAAGATGAATCAAAAACCTTAAAAATACTCATCTTATTTTACTCATCAGTTCCATATTTAGGAATTCAACTCAAGATGACAATTAGACACATGCTGAAGGATTTATATATAACCATGTATATCTCAAAGTTTTTTGTAAGAGCCAAAAACAAAAAAACAAAAACAACAATTGAATTGTATCTCAAAAGAATACCAAACACACAAAAATCAAACCCACTGCTTTGGAATCGGATCCAACTTATAGCAACCCCTCCTTGGGTTTCTGAGGCACTATCACTATGGAAGTAGATTGCCCAACCTTCCTTCTGAGGAGAGGCTGGTGGGTTTGAACTGCTAGCCTTCTGGTTAGCAGTCAAATGCCTTAGGTACTATGCTACTAGAACTGGTTAAAATTATTATATGTTGGTATGATAGAATGCGATAGTTTTTAATAATGATGATATAGAAAAATTATTTAATAACACATAAAATGTTCATAATATCTTTGTAAATGAAGCAGCCAGAATATAAAATGGTTCTGACATCTCTCTGTGTGTGTCTTTACATAAATATGTGGCTATTTCTGTATGTTGGAGTTACAGGTTTTCTGAGATTTTTGTTTTTGATGCTAAATATATAATACAATTTAACCAGAAAAAGACACATTAAATATAATTTTAAATAACATTCATATAGTGCC
The DNA here is from genome assembly GCF_000298275.1 of Orycteropus afer afer. NCBI lineage: Eukaryota > Metazoa > Chordata > Mammalia > Tubulidentata > Orycteropodidae > Orycteropus > Orycteropus afer. Next base: position 12,847,920 of record NW_006921637.1, on the reverse strand, counting down.
TAAGGCACTTGACTGCTAACCAGAAGGCTGGTGGTTCAAACCCACCAGCCACTCCTCAGAAGGAAGGTTGGGCAATCTAATTCTGAAGTGATATTGCCTCGGAAATCCAAGGAGGGGTCATTATGAGTCAGGTCTGACTCGATGGCACATAACAACAATAACAACATCCATATCATAATGACCCAAGTGTAGGTTTACTTGAGCTTTTTAGTATTTGCTCTCTGAGACATCCCAGATCTATATAATGGCTGTTAATATACATCATGTTAAGCACATTCCTGGAAATAACAGTGACTCAGTTCCAGACCAGCTGCTTACTTTCTTGAGAATGTTTCCCCAACATAGCCAGTGATGCAGCAGTTGAGGGGCTTAAGACCCTAGGTAGACATGCAAGGTAGCCCTGCTGTAGGACTACTTTGAACTATATGGGTAAGTTTTCCAACACAGACATATTTCTATGTAGCATTGCTCTAGATCCCAAACAGGCTCTTCTTAAGGAGCTGGCAACTGGTTACTACAAAACAGTCGGAGGAGAGAGGTACTCATCAAAGCCTTGCTTGTTCTTGTTAGGAAAACTTGAAGAAAGTTGAGGCCAAAAGTGGCCTGAAGGGAAAAGGTAGCAATGAGAGTCCAAAGAGGTCCCTAATTGTGGTATTGGTATTGGTATTGGTGTCTCTGTTGCTGTTGCTCGTTAGGCACCGTCGAGTCATCTCTGACTCATAGCAACAGCAGAATGAAACACTGCCTGGTCCTGTGCCAGTCTCAGGATCCCTGCTATACCTGAGCCTCAGGATCCCTGATATACCTGAGCACATCACTGCAGCCACTGTATCTATCCATCTCATTGAGGACCTTCCCCTTCTTCGTTGACCCTCTAATTTACCAAGAGTTCCTTCTCCAGGGAATTGTTCCTTCTGACAACATGGCCAAAGTAGGTGAGACGAAGTCTGGCCATTCACATTTCCAAGGAGCATTCCAGTTGCACTTCCTTCAATATCATTGGTTCTGGATCCTATGTCACCTCCTGAAATGGATGAATATCAACCAATTCTTTTTGGTACAGTGACTCTGTGTATTTCTTCCATCTTCTTTTGATGTTTTCTGCATCATTCAATATTTTGCCCATAGAATCTTTCAATATTGCAACTTGAACCTTGGATTTTTTTTCTTTAGTTCTTTCAGCTTGAGAAAATAGTATAAACATTTAAATAAGTAGGGTTGTTAAAAAAAATAGTAACCTCAAAAGTCCCAACTGAGTGGTAAGATTTAGAAAGAACTACTAACATGGAACTCAAAATCCGGCCAAAAGAGTGCTTGGCCCAACAAGTGCTGCCTGGTTTAATGGTTACCCAGGGCCAGTTCCCCACTGGTCCTGATCAGTTTTGACTGAGTAACGTCAGCTGGTTTAAGATGTTACTGTTCCCTTCCAAAGCCAAACCAATATTACTGCCATTGAGTTGATTCCAATTCATAGCAACTCCCATCTGGTTTCCAAGGCTGTGAACTTTTATGGAAGCAGACTGCCTCATCTTTCTTCCATGGAGCAGCTGGTGGGTTTGAACCACTGACTTTTGGTTAGCAGCAAAATGCCTTAACCAGTGCACCACCAGAGCTCCTTCTGTTCCCCTCAGCTGGGTAAATAAATCTATAATCTTATAGAAAAAAGAACAGTAGTCTCCAGTGGAGCAGTACTCCAACAATGCATCCTTTGCTACTACTGCTGAAGTTACTCAAAGGATTGTGTCCAGATTTGAAGGCATACCCTAAGATGTCCAGAAATTGTTTGAGAAATGGCAACAACATTGGAAATTCACATGCATTGTTATGGATTGAATTATATCCCCGAAAAATATGTGTTGTAAATCCTAACTTCCAGGTCTGTGGTTATAAATTCAATTAGGATATGGGTTATCTTTGTTATGTTAATGAGACAGGATTATTATATGGTGTGTCTTAAATCAATCTCTTTTAAGATGTAAAAGAGGGGAGGTTCTGGCAAGATGGCAGACTAGGCAGAAAGACTGCACAGACCCCCTTCAACAAGAAAAGGGAAACCAATTAACACAGACACAGAAGATAATCTTGGACCCCTGAACCTTGAAGGGAAGGATATAGAAGTGGACTAAACCCCAACTAGCAAAAGAATGTGCGTGAAAATACCAAAAAAGGAGACATATGGAGCTGCAGTCTGGCAGCGAACCTGAGTGATCCTGACGGCACAGACAGCTTGGAGATTCCTGAGTGGTGGTAGGACCTAAGAATTAACCTAAAAATCACCCTCTAGCCAGGGACTGCACGGAGGACTGTGAACAGTGGCTGGTGAACAAACGGAGAAGGTGAAGAGAAAGGTGGGCTGAACTGTAGATTATGCCAGTTTGGAGGGCACCGGCATTTTGAAGGTTGAAAAGTGGCTTGACTATTTTGGATATTTAAAGAGACAGTGCTCTTGCAGATTCCTGGGGATTAAGAACATGTTCTGCTTTCCAGCAACCACAAGGACACTCCAGACCTGCAAGAGTGAAAAAGTACCACATTTCTCTTGTTACTCTTATTCCCTACACCCTCTTGGTGAACGGAGGTGCGGCCATCCCCCACTCCCACCTACCTTCTGAGCCCACAGGAACTCCATCACAGTCTGTGTGCTCAGACAGGGCCTGGGTGCCTTGCCCTGTTCTCCACCGATTTTTTTTTCTCTTTTTTAATTTTTTTCTTTTTCACTTTCATTTTTCTGGTGATTAGTTTGCTTGTATTTGTCTGTTTTAAAACAACTATTATTATTAATACTTTTGTCCTTCTGACTATGATTCTTAATCTTCCCCTCCCAGGTCCTACTTTGCAGAATTTTTTCTTTTTCCTATTCCTGGATAAAATTTCTTTTTCTTTTTTTTTTTTAAATTTAAGTGTTCCCCCCTTGCCTTCTTTTCTCATGGTTAACATCATTCCTTATTTTTATTTTAGAATTTTTCCCATTTTTTTTCCTTCATAATTCTCCTCCTCTACTTTTATTCTCCTAGTGCCCTATCCCCAGATATTGCAGGTTTTCTTGCTTTTTCTTCTTCTTTTTCCCTTTTTTCTTTTTTTGGTTCCTGTGTGATTACATGGTATGTTTTTGTCCATGTGCTTTTAGTTCTTTGATGGTTATTCAATTATACTTTCTGTCTAACTGAGTGGGAGACGAGAGTTCCCTTAAGACACAACTACACCCACAGCTCCTACAACTTTACTTACTGAGCGAGAGTCACCAACTCCTTCTCCACCAACAGGCCAACTATAAAAAACCACCAAGAGCCTGAATCACCCTTGGTTGCTCTTCATAAACAGTTAA
>NW_006921637.1:12807286-12834597 GCF_000298275.1 Orycteropus afer afer | reverse complement strand
TGTGGTCAATGACATGAGACAAAGTTTATGTGAACTGCTGTATGGAAAGTGAATTTGCTCTGTAAACATTCACCCAAATCACAATTAAAAAAAAAAAAAAAGATATAAAATTGATTAAAACAAGCAATCCAGGAAGAAGAGATAGAGAAAAATGTCAAGCTACATGAACACTTCCCAGGAGCAGAAACTCAAAACAAATAGGGGCCTTCCCTCAGAGTTCACAGAGAGAGAAAGCCTTTCCCTAGAGCTGGCATCCTGAATTTGGACTTTTAGCCTCCTAAACAGAGAAAATAAATTTGTTTGTTAAAGCCCTCCACTTATGGAATTTCTGGTATAACAGCACTAGCTAAGTAAGACATGCATATTCATACACTGAGCTCCCAAAAGACAGCCCTAAAGAAAGCTCCAATCACTTAGATGTTTGATTGCTTGTTGATTTGCTTTTTTCAAAAGTCACATCTCCCTCAGTATCCGCTAAGCACTGAGTCCTCCTTTCTCTTCACTCTCACCCTTCCACCCAGCTGTTATTGTTAGGTGCAGTCAAGTCTCCTCTGACTCATAGCAACCCTATATACAACAGAATGAAACCCTGGTAACCACTAATAAGCTTTAGTCTCTAAACACTTGCCTATTCTAAATATTTCCTATAAGTGGGATCATACTATATTTGTTCTTTTGTAACTGATTTCTTTCACTCTGCATAGTGTTTTCAAAGTTCATCCCCGTCAAAGCACATATCAGGACTTCATTTCTCTTTATGGCTGAGTAATATTGTATTGTAAAGTAAAACCTTGCTGAAGATAATTCCAAAACAGTTGCAGCAGTATATTGACAGGGAACTGCCAGAAATTCAATTTTGATTCAGAAGAGGAATGAGGGTATCATTGCTGATGTCAGACGGATCTTGGCTGAAAGCAAAGAGTACTAGAAAGATGTTTACTTGTGTTTTATTGACTATGCAAAAGCATTTGACTGTGTGGATCATAACAAATTATGGATAACATTGAGGAGAATGGGAATTCCAAAACACTTAATTATGCTCATGAGGAACCTGTGCACAGAGACATGAGGCTGTCATTCAAACAGAACAAGGGAATACTCCATGGTTTAAAATCAGGAAGGGAGCATATCAGGGTTGTATCCTTTCACCATACTTATTCAATCTGTATGCTGAACAAATAATCCAAGAAGATGGACTATATGAAGAATGTGGCATCATGATTGGAGGAAGAGTCATTAACAACCTGCATTATGCAGGGGACACAACCTTGTGTGAAGATGACTGAAGCACTTACTGATGAAAACTAAAGACTAGTCTGCAGTATGATTGCACTTCAACATAAAAAAAAAAATGAAAATCCTCACAACTGGACCAATAAGCAGCACCATGATAAATGTAGAAAAGACTGAAGTTGTCAAAGATTTCATATTACTTGTTTCCACAATCAATACCAATGGAACCAGCAGTCAAGAAATCAGATGACATACTGCACTGGGCAAATCTGCTGCAAAAGACCTCTTTAAAGTGCTGAAGAGCAGACTTCTCTTTGAAGACTTAGGTGTGCCTAACCCAACTCCTGGTATTTTCAATTGCCTCATATTCATGTGAAAGCTAGAATAAGGAAGACAAAAGATTGATGCTTTTGAGTTGTAGTGTTGGCAAAGAATACTGAAAGCACCATGGACTGCCAGAAGAACTAACAAATCAATCCTAAAAGAAGCGCAGCCAGAATGCTTTTTGGAAGCCAGAACGGTCAGACTTCTTACCTACTTTGGTGACACTGTCGAAAGGTACTATTCCCTGGAGAAAAATATCATGCTTGGTAAAGTGGAGGGTCAGAGAAAAAGGTAAATGCCTTCAATAAGATGGATTGACAGAGTGGCTGCAACAATGGGCTCAGGTATAGCAAGGATTGTGAGGCTGGCATAGGACCAGACAGTGTTTCTTTCTGTTGTACATAGGGTCACTACAAGTTGGAGTTGACTCAACAGCACCTAACAACAACAATGATATAGTATTGTTTGTATGTATCACATTTTGCTTATCCACTTCTCTGCTAATGGACATTTAGATTGTTTCTACATTTTAGCTATTGTGAAGAGTGCTGCAATAAACACTGGTGTACAAGTACACTAGATCATGTGGTAATTCTATGTTTAACTATTTGAGGAACTGCCAAACTGTTTTCCACAACAGCTGTAGCATTTTACAATCCCACCAGCAATGGTTAAGGGTTCCAATTCCTCCACATCCTTGCCAACACCTGTTGCTTTCTGTTTTCCAAATCATCATATTAGTGGGAGTGAAGTGGTATCTCATGGTGGTTTTGCTTTGCATTTCCTTAATGAACATAATTTTTGACAAGATCTTATTAATGTCACTGAACTGTACATGTAAAAATGATTGAAAAGTCAAATGTTTTGTTACATATATATTTATTGTAATAAACAAACATAAATTTAAAAAGAAGTGACTCCTCTCCCTGTGCATATGAGGAGAAAGCACAGTCCACATAAAACAGCTCCACCAACACGTGGAGGAGCAGGTCATCCACCATCCCCGAATAAGCAACAGTTTGTGTAGATACTTTTATTATCTTAGTTTTGGGCTTCTTGTTTGAGAAGTATCTTTAGGGCAGAAAAATGTATCTCTTATGTTCAGGTTACCTAGTGCCACTCTGACAAGAATATACCACAAATGAGATGGCTTTAACAAACAGGAGTTTATTCTCTTACAGTTTGGAGGGTTTAAGTCTGAGTTCAAAGAGCCAGGCTCTAGGGGCTGGGTGAAAACCCCTCAACCTTGGGCTTCAGCTCCACCTCCTGCTCCTGGCCCACTGAAGCCAGAGGCTTTTCTTCACTCAGACAGCTGCTGGCTGCTGAGACTGACAAGCCCAAGGGTGACAAGTAAAAAGGCACAGTCCCAATGTTACCAAACCACACGGTAGGCCATTAATTCGACTCCACTGAAAGTCCCAAGGTCGGCAGAGCATGGCAGCCTGCTGAACAACAACACGGCTATATGCAGGGTTCAAGTGAACCATATAAGTTAGAGACCATTCCCCAAGGCTTCTCTTTATATACAAGAAGAAGACTACATCTCTAAGGCAATTACTCAGCTGCTCACAGTAGATTTCACAATGGAGTTGGTTACCAGTCTCATCATGGGGAATACTACATCCAGGTGCCCAGTCACTCACCCAGGCCCAGCCAAGTTGACACACAAACTTAACTACCGCATCTTAGTTGCCAAGATTTTTACTTTTTCTAAAAAGTTTTTATTGCTTCTTTGATTTATTAATTTTAAATATAGGGATTTAGAAAGAAAGTTAGTAACTATATTACATTACATTTTCCTCTACAACATTGTAGCTAATGTTGCATATTTTAGACAGACAACAGAAAGAATCTTAGGACATATGTACTATAGTAGTAATACCTCAGGGACACCTGCAACACACCACTATTATCTTAGCCTTGCTTCTGAAATGCCCTAAATCTTCAAGAGGCAGGAACCAGTTCATGTCAGCTATGCTGGTCTTGACCACTGGCTTTATTCCTTCTCTTTCATTGCATCAGGAGAACTAGGTTTCTCCACTGTTGGTGCAGAGAACATTTTGGGACCTAGAAGTCACTTACGAGGCACTTGTGCTTCTTTGTTTGAATCTTTTTTGCAAATTACTTTGCAAGGAACAGACTGAGGGTATAGTCTTGACAGCGAAAGAAACAGTGCAAGAGGAGGTGACCTACATTCATTTAAATAATACCAGGCAAGCTCAGGGAGATGTGTAGGGCTGTCACAGGGAACATCTGGATGCAATGACTGTTCATGAGAGCCTTGAAATTTAAATGATAAATGATGTTCATTCATGAAAAGAATGAGCCTCCTGTGAAAGACAGAAGGTGTATTAAAAAGAGCATAGTGCTAGATTAGATGTGGATAAGATGGCTCAAATGTTGTCTCTGTCAATTACTCCCTTGTGTAATTTGCAACCAGTTACGTTATTGTTCTAAACCTTGGTTCCTCATTTGAATAGCTAAAATTACTGAACATACCTCACAAGGCCATTTTGTGAAGTAAAATCATGAATGTGGAAGTGATTTTTTAAATATATGTAGCAAAGGTTTTTACCTGTGCTATCCAATATGGTAACCTCTGGCTAAATGTGGCTATTTTAACTGAAATTTAGATTTTCTAAAATTAAGTAAAACTTCAATTTCTAAGTCATACTAACCACATTTCAAGTACTCAACAGCCACATGTGGCTAGTAACTTCTGTAATAGACAGAGCAGATTAGGTATTTCCATCATTACAGAGTTATACTGGCCAATTCTGTTTCATGCCATCCTTAATTCATTAGCTGGGTTTTTCAGCAAAGTCTTTACGTGGCCACCTTACAGATGACTTCTTTCTTCACTCACTTTTTCTCACGCTGTCTGTTTCTTGAATCAGCTGGCTAGGAGGAGCTTATGCCTAGAGACTGTTCTCTGCCCTCTCTTCTCTGGCTGTGCCTTCAGCACTATTCACCCTTGTAAGAGCCTGGCTTGAGCTCTGTTCTAAGCTTCCCAGGAAGCTATCTTTCAAAATTATAGTTCGGAGAGCTGTTACACCGTGGAGAATGTAACTAGTGCCACAAAATAAAATGTGTATAGAAAGTAGATTGTATACGAAAGTAGATTGCCCAATCTTCCTTCCAAGGAGTGGCTGGTGGGTTTGAACCGCCAACCTTCTGGTTAGCAGTCAAATGCCTCAGGCACTACACCCCCAGAGCTCCCCAAAAATGGCAGTAAAAAAATGTGTTGGAGAAGAAACAGGTATGAACTCTTTGTACCTATTTAAGTCAGTCTTAAGTTCCAAATTAATGAGGAAGAGGACTAGGGTTTAATCTTGACTGCTAACCAGAAGGCTAGCAGTTCAAACCCACCAGCCACTCCTCAGAAGGAAGGTTGGGCAATCTACTTCCATAGTGATACCACCCTGGAAACCCAAGGAGGGGTCACTTTGAGTTGGGTCTGACTGGATGGCCTGTAACAACAACAATCAGTACTTAGTTCACTACTTAGGCCACATCATAAATAATTTATTATCTTCTTTGTATCTCTATATGGTAAGTAGGGCAGGGCAAATAAACTCTATTTAAAAGACTGTGGGAGAGATTAGTTCTCAGCTACCTGCTAAAGGGCAAAGAGAAAAGTCTATGATAGATGTCTCATATTTCAGCCAATTCCATTTTGTAACATAACCACATTCAACCTGGACAGGAACAAATGAGTTGTCTCTCCACTAATGGACAAATACCCTGAACTGTCCCAGTTTTTATTTATTTATTTTCATTCCAAAAGCAAAATTCACTTTAGTCAATCAACTCTACTCAGACTCTCATTTTTAAAGCTAATTCATCTAGCTTTTGGTCAAGAACAAAAGATTTTATTCATGTGATGCATAAAAAAGATTAAAAGTTAATAAAGGCATCTAAAAGAATAAATAATAATACAATTATTATTTTAACCAGAAAGGTGAAAGACTTGTACCCTGAAAACTATAAAACATTACTAAAAGAAATATGACACCTAAATAAATGAGAGGATATTTCTTACTCATGGGATGGAAGGTTTAATATTGTTATGATATCAACACTACCCAAAGCAATCTATAAAGTCAATGCAATTTCCATCAAACTTCCAACAGTCTTCTTTTGAGGAAATGGAAAAACCAATCTTCAAATTTATATGGAATGATAAAACAAAAACCAAACCTGCTGCCATCGAGTCAATTCTCATTCATAACAAATCATATTATACTCATTATAACTCACAGGACAGAGTGTAATTGTCCCATAGCGTTTCTGAGGTATAAATCCTTATGAAAGCAGTTCACCTCTTCTTTCTCCCATGGAATGGCTAAGGGGTTCAAACCACTGACCTTTTTGGTTAGAAGCCAAATGTTTTAATCATTATGCCACTAGAGCTCCTTATGTAATAACAAGGCACCCAAAATAATCAAAGCAATCTTGAAAAAAAAGAATAAAATAGCAGAACTCACACTTCTTGATTTCAAACCATACTACAAACCTACACTAATCAAAATAGCCTGGTTCTGGTATAATGATAGACATATAGACCAATGGAACAGAATTGAGAGTTCAGATATAAATCTGTATACCTATGGTCAATTATTTTTGACAAGGGTGCCAAGTCCATTAATAGGGAAAGAAGAGTTTCTTTAGCTGGGAAACTGTATTTCCATAAGTCAAAGAATAGAGGTGGAGTCATATACCTCACATCATATACAGAAACTAATTCAAAATGGATCAAGAGGAAGATGGCAGAATAGGCAGACAAACTACACAGGCCCTCTTCAATAAAGTAAAGGGGAACCAATTAACACAGATGCAGAAGATAATCCTGGAGCCCTCAGCTTTGAAAGGAAGGATACAGAAGTAGACTAAAGTTCAACTAGTAGAAGAACCTGCATGAAAACACTGGAAAGGGAGACATGCAGAACTGTGGTCTGTCAGTGACCCTGATGGCATGGACAGCTTGGATATTGCCAAGTGGCATTAAACCAAAAAAAGCCAAACTCACTGCCATGGAGTCGGACCCAAATCATAGAGACCCCTCCTTGGGTTTCCAAGGCAGTATCACTATGGAAGTAGATTGTCCAACCTTCCTTCCAAGGAGTGGCTGGTGGGTTTGAACTGCCAACCTTCTGCTTAGCAGTGAAATGCCTTAGGCACTATGTCACCAGAGCTCTTAACTGGTATTAGGACCTAAGAATTAACTTAAAAATTGGCCTGAATAGCCAGGGGTTACTGCACAGAGGACTGCACTGGTGGCTGGTGAATAAAAGGGGAAGCAGCAAAGAGGGAGACAGGCTGAGTTGTGGAATTTGGCTGTATGGAGGGTGCAGCCATTTTGAATGTTTACAAGTGGTTCAACCATTTACAATATTTAAACCAACAGTCTTCTGCCAGACTCCAGGACCTAAGAATAGGCTCTACTTGTCAGGGACGGCAAGTACATTCCGGACACAAATGACTGGAAAGGTGCGATATTTCCCTTGTTACTCTTATATCCCACACCTCCTTGGTGAATGGAGGTGCAGCTACCCCTCACTCCCACCCACCTTCTGGGCTGGCAGGAATTCGATCCCTGTCTGTGTGCTCCAGTGGAGCCTGGGTGCCCTGCCCAGATATTTTTTTTTTTCCTTTTTTAGTTTGTTTGATTTCATCTGTTATAAAATTATTATTACTACTTATTTCTTTTTGTCCTTATTATTCTTTGTTTGTTCTTCCCTTCCTAGGTTCTAGTTTTCAGCTTTTTCTCTCTTACCTGTTCCTGGTTCCCATTTTTTTCTTTCTCATGGTTCTGCCCATTCTTTGTTTTTCTTTTTGCATTTTTCCCATTATTTTCTTCATTATTCTCCTACTCTACTTTTCTCTTATTGTCCCTTACCCAGATATTGCAGGGTTTTTTGTTTTTTTTTTTTTCTTCTTCTTTTTCTTTTTTTGGTGCTTGTTCCTGTGTGTTTATGTGGTTTGTTTTTTGTTCACTTGCTTTTATTTTTTTTATGGTTTTCCAATTGTTTTTTGTCTGAGTGGGAGACAGCAATCATACCCATACAATGAGAGCCACCAGTTACTTCACCACTTAAGGGCCAAGAATAAACGATCACCAAGAGGAGCCTGACTCACCCTCAACTGTGATTCAAAAAGAGTTAACAGAGATCTAAATACAACAATATTCCAGTATCTTGGAGACCACAAACCATCACAGTCCACACAAAGAAGTAAGATAAAGTGGTAGAAATGAGGAAGAAGTAGCATTGGAATTCCCTAATAAGGAATTCAAAAGAATTATACTTAGGTATCTTTAATGGATTGAGAGACAGATCAAGGAAAAAAAAAAAAAAAACACTGATAAAATTGAAGAAAGTACAGACAAAACTGTAGTACAATTTCAGAAGAAAATACAAGACCAAAATGACAAAATAAATGAAAAATTAGAAATGATACAAAATCTACAGATAGAAATCCAGAAGATTAATACTACATTTTCAGAAATAGATAACACACTGAAAGGAAAGGAGTAGAACTGAATCAATGGAAGACAGAATTAATGAGATGGAAGAAAAATACCTGAATACTTCTTTGGAAAGGGATCAATCTGAAAAAAGATCAAAATAAAACAAAGAAAGACTAAGGCTCATGTGGGATATCATCAAAAGGAATAACCTACATATAATTAGGAATTCCAGAACAGGAAGAGGAAAAGAAAACAACTGAGAAAATTGTCCAAGATTTGTTGGAAGAGAACTTCCCTGATATGATGGAAGATGAGAATATAACCATTCAGGAAGTTCAATGAACCCCAAACAGGACAGACCCCAAAAGAAAATCACCAAGATATATCATCAAACTCATCAAAACCAAAGACAAAGAAAGAAACCTGAAAGCAGCACAGGAAAAATTAAAAGTTACCTACAAAGGACAACCAATAAGAATAAGTTCTAATTTTTCAGCAGAAACCAAGCAAGTGAGAAGACAATGGGATGGTATACATAAAAACCTGAAAGAGAAAAATGTCCAACCAAGAATTATATACCCAGGAAAATTGTCCCTCAAATATGATGGTGACATTAGGAGATTTCCAGATAAGTAGAAATTAAGGGAATTTGTTAAAACCAGACCAACCTTACAAGAGATACTAAAGGGAGTCCTTTGAACAGAGAACTAATAATAGCAAACAACAACTGGCCATTAAAACAGAAGATGACATAACCCAATGCAAAAAGGGCAAGGGGACAACATCTCCTGACCTCCTCTAATCCCACAAGAGGAAGACAGAGTCACTATCAGTAACCCAAGGCCTATTACTACAAGGCTAGACATGCTGCCTCCCTCCAGCCCTTTCCTCAATTGTTCCTCCTAAAGCACCCACCACCGCTCTCTTGGGTCCAAAAATTCACTGTAGTGGCCACACAGAACTCACAGATTATGGGGTTTATTAGGGAAGCACCAGGCTACAGTTCAGGAAAAATGCTCAGTCTCTCTCCCAGCCCACAGTCTCTCTCTTAACAGTTTCTCACAGTCTCTCTCCCAATAGTGAGTGTCCCTTGGTGTCTCACTCAGCAATGTGTGTCTCTTGCGTCTCTTTTCCAGCAGTGTGTCTCTTTCAGCAGCACATCTTCCTCAACCAGCAGCAACTGGAGAGAGACTTCTGCCTCTAGGAGGCCTCTTTTTGAGCCTGGGAGAGTGGCCAAACTAACCAATCATAACTCAGAATTCTAAGCACCTGAGAGCGGGAACCTCCCAGAACATTGCTTTGTGTTGCGCCCAACAGAAATACCCCAGGTGGATAACTTTTACAATCAGGAGCTCCTCAATTGCTCACAGCAAATTCTACCACAGAGTTTACAAAGACTTATGGCTAGAAAAGCCACACTAAGTAATTTACTACATCACACCCAGAAACCAACACAGCTATGGAAGTATCCAAAGTAAAATAAGCTTACTAGATTGTAAACAGGGAACCACAGACATCAATTGGCAAATGAGGACAACTACAAACCAAAAAGAGGGAAAATACTGTGTAGATACAGAACATCTAAATGGTGAGGAAGTCAAGAGAGTTTTAAGATAGAATGGACTGTTCTAAACTCAGGAAGAAAATTATAAATCACAGGGTAACCTAAAAAAAAAACGATTAACCTTCACATAACGATAAAAGAAGACAAGCACAGATATTTAGCAAATACTAAAACAACAGCAACAAAGGAAATGATAACACAATTCATAAACAAAATGTGCTCAGCACAGAAAGATTATATGGAATAGAGAAACCAGGAGCACCATGAACGAACACATAACAAAATGACAGTAACCAATTCATACTTGTCAATAATTACATTGAATGTCAATGGATTAAATGCACCACTCAAGAGATGGAGAGTTGAGACTGGATAAGAAAACATAACCCATCACTATGCTGTCTACAAGAGACACACCTTAGAGACAAAGACAAAAATAGACTAAAAATCAAAGGCTGGAAAAGATATATCAAGGCAATGGTAACCATAAAAGAGCAGGAGTGGCAATATTAATTTCTGATCAAATTGACTTTAAGACAAAAACCACCATAAGAGACAAGGAAGGATATTATATGATTAAAAGATCAATTGATTAAGAAGATATAACCATAATAAATATCTATGGACCCAATGAAAGAGCCCTAAAATACATAAATCAGACCTTAACAGAATTGAAAAGACAAATAGATGACTCTACAGTCATAGTAGGAGATTTTAATACACTATTTTCAATCACAGCTAGAAAAACTGGAAAGACACTCAACAAAGATTCAGAAGAGCTAAACAATACAATCCACCAACTTGGCCTTATAGATGTCTACAGAGCACTTCACCCAACAACAGCACAATATAAATTCTTTCCAGTGCACATGAAACATTCTCCATGATAAACCATATGTTAGGCCATAAAGCAAGCCTTAAGAAATTTAAAAACACTGAAATACTGCAAAGCATCTTCTCAGATCACAATGCTATCAAATTAAACATCAACAATAGGCAGATCAATGGAAAAAGAGCAAGCAAACACGGAAACTGAACAATAGCCTCCTTAAAAATGACTGGGTAATGGAAGAAATAAAAAATGAAATTAAAAAATTCATTGAATCAAACGAAAATGAAAACACAAATACCAAAAGTTCTGGAACACAACAAAAGCAGTAATCGGAGGCCAATTTATAGCAATAAATGTACACATATGTGGAGAGATTGGGACTCTAATACACTGCTGCTGGGACTGCAGAATGATACAACCACTGCGGAAAGTGGTATGGCGATTCCTTAAAAAGCTGGAATTACAAATACCATTTGACCCAGCCATCCCATTACTAGGTATATAGCCTAAAGAATTGAGAGCCAGGACAAGAACAGATATACGCACACCCATGTTCATCACAGCACTATATACAATAGCAAAAACATGGAAACAACCTAGGTGCCCATCAACAGAACAATGGATAACCAAACTAGATACATACACACAATGGAATACTATGCAACCCTAAAGAATAATGTAGAATTGGCAAAACACTACATAACTTGCATGAACATGGGGGACATTATGCTGAATGAAATAAGTCAATCACAGAAGGGCAAACATAGTTATTAGTCCATCATTGTAATAAGTCAAGGAAAGATTTATATATGGAAGGAAATTTTCTTTGCTGGTTACCAGGAGTGGGAGGAGAGGGGTCTGAACCCTGTAAGATAGGTAGGGACAAGTATTGATTTGGGTGAAGAGAAGGGAAATGGACCAAATGTGAGTATTCAACACAGTGGCATTGAGGAAGAGGAAGACATCGAAAGGTGCTTGGGAGGTACAGACAATAAAGATGAATCCTTTTGCACATACAGTACTGTGTTGTTAGTGAAGGCAAACACTGATATAGAGTTGGATAGATGGGTAGACAGGCTGAGTTATTAGGTATGTCCATGCAGGGGGGAGTGTGCCCATGACCATGTATAGGGTTGGAAGACAATATTGCTGCAAGTGTATTTGTATGTTCTGTAAGAATTTCCTGGTATATGGTAGAGGTGACAAGGGACAAGATCGTAGCCACTTCTTGGCCACAGCCAGCTACCCAGAGGTAGTGAATAGTTGGAACTGTAGGCTTGGGACCATGGTTGCAGAGGACATCAAGCTCAATTAGCATAACATACTACATAAAAGCACTGTTCCACATCCTACGTTGATGAGTAGCGACTGGGATCTTAAAAAACTTGCAAGTGACCACCTAGATGCAATGATGAGTCTCTCTTCATTCAGAGCAAAGAAGAATGAAGAAAACCAAAGACTCATGGAAATAATTAGTCCAAGAGACTGGTACACCATGTGATCCTCAGCCCATATGACTATGAGACCAGAAGAACTAAATGGTGCCTGGCTACCACTGTCAACCACTCGGAGGAGGATCTATGTAGGAGATCCTGGATAGAAAGGGAGAACAATGTAGAACAAAACTCAAAATCACTGGGAAAAAAGGGGGGGGGGCAGGGACTAGGTTTGCTCGTCTGATGGAGCCTGATGGAACCACTGAGCCTATGGACCCTAGCTGCCCTTCAGGTCTGGCATTGAACCCACTCCTGTGGCTTCTAGCCAAATAAAAGGCAGGCATATGAGCTGAATATTTACATCAGGTAGATACACTCCTTGGGGGGAACAGAAGGGCTGTGCATGCACATGGAGACAGCTCAGGCAGCAGGAGTGCATGGGAGGGACAGACACAGGGAAAAGGTAACTATGGGGAGGAAGTGGGAGCAGAGCTGTTGCACTGTGGGAAATTGCAGACAACGTCATGAGACAAAGTGTATCTGAGCTACCATATGGAAAGTGAATTTGCTCCGTAAACATTCACCCAAATCACACTAAAAAATAAATTAATTAATAAAAAATGGATCAAGAGCCTAAATGTAAGTAATGAAGACATAAAACTCTTAGAAGGAAGTACTTCTTCAGGATCTAGTTTTTGACAATAGATTCTTAGATATGACAATAAAAACATGAGCAATAAAGAGAAAATAGATAAATAGTATCTCATAAAAATTAAAAACTTTTTTCACCCAAGGATTTTATCAATTTGTAGACGATTTACAGATTGGTATTACATTTTTGGGAATCATATATCTGTTAAAGATTTAATATTCAGAATATATAAAGAACTCTGGACTCTTAACAACAAAAAGACAGATAACTTGTCTTAGGTTGGATTCTCTAGAAAAGCAAAACCAACCAATGAAGCTTATATATGTGTGTGTGTGTATGTGTGTATGTGTATATGTATACATATACATATACACATACACACATATACATATACACATACACACATATACATATACACATACACACACATATATATATTTATCTCAAGAAAATGTCTCATTTTGTTTCAAAGGCTGGCAAACTCCCAAATTCATGGGTAAGATGTCAGGTTGGATGCTTCTTCTGGCTTACATAGCTTCAAGGGCTGACAAATCCAAGACTGCTGGTCAGATGGCAAGCTGCTGGCTCATGGGTTGCAGAGGCCGATGAATCTAAGATTGGTAGGTAGGATGGCAGACTGCTGGCTTAAGTCCAAAGAACTAGAGGTCAGATGATGATCCAGGTGCAAGCAAAAAGCCAGGGAGCTACTATAAAACATCCATAAACACTGGAAGCAGGCCATACCCCTGAAGAACTCCCTTTTAACTGACTGGCTGCTTATAGAATATCTCATCATGGAGATGATTACATTATATCAGATCTCATCAAGGGGGATGACTAGATCATAACTGCCAAACCACTGAGAATTTGAGAATTGTCTGCCAATTTGAACAAAACCTTAACCATCACAACAGTCAATCCCTTGTCAACTTGGCACCTGTACACAACTCCTTAAATCATACATACACTCTAAATAAGACAATTATAAAGTTGTACTTGCACCTAAAATGATATAACTAACACACAAACAACTGAAAATGCATTAGCCCCATTTACATCTTATATTTTATATGGGAAGAAACAAACATACGTGATGTACACATACAAGGAAGAAATACTCAACAATCATAGTCCTCATTTCTGCAGCTGGTCATGTGGTTGTAGCTGGTATTTACAACTACTTTCTTTCAGCACCCATTCCATATTTCTTTTGTCCTCAGAGAGCACCTCAGCTGGTCACGGTTCTTTGCTTGGTGGGTGACTCAAATCCTTATTCCTGAAGGGTCTAGGCCATTAGTACTCATGTGAGAATTGAGTTGGTGTAGTTTTCCATTGACTTTAATCACAAGGCATGGTAGTACTAAGAGATATCATAAAGAATGTCCTTTATTCCAGACATACTCTTCTTTACTTCCATTATGTAGTATCAATCCAATTTCCCCTTGGTTATCAGGATTAATCACAATAGCTAATACAATTAAAGGAGCTCTGGTAGCATAGTGGCTAAGACACTTGCTTGCTAACCAGGCGGCTGGTGGTTCAAACCCACCAGCCACTCCTCGGAAGGAAGGTTGGGCAATCCTACTTCCATAGTGATACTGCCTCGGAAACGTAAGGAGGGGTCGCTATGAGTCGGGGCCGACTCGACGACACAAAACAACAACACAATACAATTAACTCCCTTCTTTGTCTGTGGATCTAGAGGTAAAAGGAGCCCAAAATGGCCAGGTAGCATTCTTAACTTCCAGATCAATGGAATTAGTATTGTGTCTCCAGGTGGGAGTATTCCTCCCTTAGGGACTAAGACCTCCAGACCCACAGAGCATAGAGTCATAGGGCCAGGAAACAAATCGTCACAAAGGTAATAGTGAGTGGTACCACTCCCATTTCTGCCCCTTGGCTCCTGGACCCAAAAATCCTAGCTATTGGAGAAATAGTACCATATATTGGACTCTGGTTTAGAGCATATACAACTTCCTGGAGAACAATGCCCCAATCCTGCAAAGTATTGTCACCTAGCTGGCATTGTATTGGGTCTTTAGAAGGCTAATCCATTGTTATATCATGCCAGCTTTTTCAGGATGATGGGGAACATGGTAAGACCAGTGAATTGCATGAGCATGGGCCCATTGCCACACTTCATTTCTTGCCAGTGAATCCCTTGTTCTGAGGCAATGCTGTCTGAGATACTATGATGTGAATAAGGAATTCTGAAAGTCCACAGATTGTAGTTTGGGCAGAAGCACTGTGTGCAGGGAAGGCAAATCTGTATCCAGAGTAAGTGTCTATTCCAGTAAGAACAAAATGCTGTCTTTTCCATGATGGAAGTGGGTCCAATATAATTAACCTGTCACCAGGTTGTGGGCTGATCACCCTGAGGAATGGTTCAATATCGTGTTCTCAGTGTTGGTCTCTATTTCTGGCAGATTGGGCACTCACTAGTGGCTATAGCCAAGTCAGCCTTGTTGAGTGGAAAACCATGTTGCTGAGCCCATGCATAACCTCCATCCCTGCCACCATAGCCACTTTGTTCATGAGCCCATTGGGCAATAACAGGAGTAACTGGGGGAAAAGGATGGCTGGTTTCCGCAGAACATGTCATCCTATCCACATGATTATTAAAGTGCTCCTTTGCCGAGGTCATCCTTTGGTGAGCATTCACATGAGACACAAATATCTTAATTTCTTTGGCCCATTCGGAGAGGTCTACCTATATACCTCTTCCCTATACCTCCTTGTCACCAATTTTCCAATCACGTTCCTTCAAAGTCCCTGACCATCCAGTAAAAAACTGGCACATAAATCAGTATACAATTGCACATCTGACCATTTCTCCTACGAAGCAAAGTGTACAGCCAGGTGAACTACCTGAAGTTCTGCCCACTGGGAGGATTTCCCTTCATGATTGTCCTTCAAGGAAGTCTCAGAAAGGGGCTGCAGTGATGCTGCTATTCACTTTTAAGTGGCACCTGCATATCATGCAGAACCATCAGGCACTAGTTTTCTCTTCTTTACTCAACTAATCATGAAAAGGCCTTAAGTGCAGACTGGGAGAGGAAAGGTAACGTGACAGGAGTGGAGGCCATGGACATTTGGGCCACTTCTTCATGCAACTTACTTGTGTCTTCAGGTCCCACTCAAGCCCAATCCTGTATATACCACTTCCATTTAATGATGGAGTACTGCTGTACACATCTAACTTTATGATTCGGGTCAGACAACACATAGTTCATTATGAGCAGCTGAGACAGCATGGTGAATTCGTCGCCCATGATTTACAAATTTGTTTCTCACTATTGCGGTAAAAGTGTGTCCTCTGGGCACCCCATGTATGGGTTTATGGGTCTAATCTGATAAATCTACTCTTCTGGTATTAAATCTATCTTAATTAACTAGTGCTGCTGTAACAGAAATACCACAACTGGATGGTTTAAAAACAGAAATATATTCTCTCACAGTTTAGGAAGGTAGACATCAAAATTCAGAGTGCCAGCTCAAGGGGAAGAGTTTTACTCTCTGTTCGCTCTGGAGGAAGAGTTCTTGTCTGCTTTCAACATATGTGGGCTTGGCATCCCTTGGAGATCACCATGTGTCTTGGCATCAGTCTTCCACTGGGTCTAGGAAATTCACAGCCCAGGGAGTCCAAAGAATATGTCCCACTCCTGGCTCTTTTTTCTTGGTGGTAGTAGTTCCCTCTGATCTCTGCTTTCCTGTTTAATCTCTTATATGTCAAAGAGATCAACTGAGGATAAAATCTAATCTTGCAGATTGTACCCTGCCTCATTAATATAACTGCCACTAATTCTGCTCCATTAACATCACAGAAGTTAGGATTCACAACAGATAGACAAATTACATGAGATCACAAAATGGAGCATAATTACATAATACTGGGAATCATGGTCCCGCCAACTTGACATACAACCTTAACCATCACACAACCATGTTAAAAAAAAAATGGGCAAAGGATTTCAACCAACAGTGCACCAAAGAAGATATTCAAAGGGCCAACAACAAATGGCATATGAAAAGATGTTCAATGTCTTTAATCATTAGGGTAATGTAAATTAAAATCACAATGAGATACCTCTTCACCTCCACTAGAATGGATGCAACTAAAAAAAAAAGAAAATAGAAAATAGCAGGTGTTGTAAGGATATGGAGAAATTGGAACCTTCATCCATTATTGGTGGGATTGTAAAATGGTACAATCACTCTAGAAAACATTATGGCAATTCCTCAAAAAGTTAAAGAGAGAACTACTATATGACTCAGCAATCCCAATCCTAGGTATACCCAGAAGAAGTGAAATCAGAAACACAAACAGATTCACCTGGAGCAACAAAGGAAGATGAGTCAGGAATAAGAGAAGGAAAGGGAATGTGTAGCTAATTGTCTCCATGAACACATTGCCTCCTTTGCCACGAGACCAGAAGAACTGGATGATGCCTGGCTACTATTACGGAACATTTTGATCAAAGATGGTATGGTATAGCAGAATCCTATTCAAAAGAAGTAAAAGGTAGAACAGAATTTCAAATTCTCACAGACTCTAGACTTCCTGGAGCCATGGAGGCTTGATGAACCCCTCCAAACTACTGCCCTAAAATAAACTTTAAAACTTAAACAAAAATATCCCCTCACGTCTCCTTAGAATCAAACAATAGTAACTAGTAAAGAATGTCTGCCTTGAGCATTATTCTCTTTTAAGATCTATCAATAGGGGATCAAACCGACAACAGCAACTGAAAAGAGTAGATAGGAAACTTAGGAAACAGTGAGTTTATGTAAATGGGAGGGGAAAAACTCAGAAAAGGAGGGTGAAGATGGTTATTCAAATAATGTAATCAATGTCACTGAAATATATATGTAGAAACAAATTGGTGTTTTTTTTTTTTTTTTTTGCTGTTTGTATTCTCAATAATAACAAAAAAATACATATTTTTTAAAAAAGAAAAAAATGCACACAGTAATCTCTATACCAATGTTCACTGCAACCATAGTCATAATAGTCAAGAGGGGGAAAGAACCTAAATGTCAATCAACAGATGAATGGGTAATCAAAATGTGGTACATATACACAATGAAATATTATTTATCCATAACCCCAAACCAAACCAAACCCCCTGCCATCAAGTTGATTTTAACTCTATAAAGAAAAATAAAATTCTGATGCATGCTACAGCATGGATGAACCCTGAAAATATCATTCTGAGTGAAGTCAGTCAGTTACAAAAGGATAAATATTGTATGATCCTACTTATGAAATATCTGGAACAGGCAAATGTTTAGAGATCAAAGCTTATTAGTGGTTACCAGAAGTGGAAGGGAGGGAGGAAAAGGGTGGCATTGCTTAGAGGGCATTGAGTTTCTGTTAATAGAGGTGGAATCATTTAGAAAAGGATAGTACAACATCAGGAATGCAATCAATGTCATATAAAAATTATTGAACTGAGCTCTGGTAGCATAGTGGCTAAGACACTTGCCTGCTAACCAGATGGCTGGCGGTTCAAACCCACCAGCCACTCCTCGGAAGGAAGGTTGGGCAATCCTACTTCCGTAGTGATACTGCCTCGGAAACCCAAGGAGGGGTCGCTATGAGTCGGGGCCGACTCGACGGCACATAACAACAATAACAACAACAATTTTTTTGTATTTATTTTTTATCACAAAAAATTTAAAGTTAAAGAAAAATAACTTCAGTGCAATTTCTTCAAGTTCTTTCAAAATAAAAATGATGTCTCAAAATAAGGGAGATTAGTGACAACTGATTCTGGTACTCTGCCCTACCAACTATCCCATTATATAATAAGGGAACATGGGTCAAGGTGTTGGAAAGAGACACTTGGTTTCTGTCTAGCTGGGAAAAGTTCTCTCCTCAGGGAGATGACAGAACCCAGTAGTTAAGAGAGTGGGGTGTGGGGTCAGGATGGCTGGGCATCATCAGAGGTCTACCACTTTACAGCTGTGACTTGGGTAAGTTAGTTCACCTCCCTGTGCCTCACTTTCCTAATTGTGAAACAGGGTAGTAATAATAAATTAAATAATGCATATAATTGTTTAAGCATGGTGCCTAGCACACACAGCAAGCACTTCCCATATGCTGACTATCCTTTTCTGAACCCCAGAAGAAGCTATTACAAACATTCAAATTTTATTTGAGGCATGAGAAGGGTTTTCAGGACAGCTAGTCCTGTGGCACAGAGTGTGGGGGATCTCATTCACAGCACAGCTCACACATATCCACTAAGGCCTGTCAGGACACCTGTGATGTGCATGTGGGGAGGGAGTATTTAATTTGCTTGGGAGTTTCCATCATGACTTCTGGCTTCTAACCCCCAAATGCCTCTAAAGTAGGGTAATTCTAATACTGAACTAAAAGCTCTGCCTCTGCCAAGCAGGAAAACCATAGCTTGTCATTTATAACTGTTTTGCTACATAGAGAAGTCTATGCCTCCTCTACATGAGTTATTCAATCCCCTGAAGACCATGTCTCTTCCTATCTTCTTCAGGCAAAGTGCCTCCTTTATTCAAAGCTGTACTCAAGGTTGTCGCAGGTCTCTGTTCCTCCTGCCACCCTTGGGCTCTCCCATCTGCCAGTAACTCATTGGGACCCTGGGTTCAGTCTTTTTGACGTTGTAGAGACTAAACAATAGTCCTTATAGAAACTGTCTCCTTTTCACTCCAGAGAAAGATCACTAGGCCTCTATGATGTGCAACCTCAATGTCAGGGACTAGGTCCTGATCAGGCTTTCTGGGACATGATCAGATCATTTCCTTGAAACAGGAGGTTTCATCTTCACTATAAATCTCTCCTTTTCCTCGAACTCAGCTCATAGGAGAACCTGCAGATGAAGGAAGAGGAGAGGATCTTGGCAAGCTCCCCCTTTCAGATTCCCTTCCCAAACAGGACAAGCACTGGAGGTGTGACAGGGACAAGATCAGCAAAAAAGGAGAAGACTTTCAATAAGATGAATTGACACAGTGGCTGCAACAATGGGCTCAAGTATAGTAAAGATTGTGAGGATGATGCAGGACCAGGCAGTGTTTTGCTCTGTTTTACACAGGGTCTTTATGAGTTGGAACCAACTCAACAGCATCTAACAACAATATCATCACACTGCTTGGTAGATACCAGGTACATACTAAATATTTATTGAAAGAATGAGTGCATGGTACCTTGGGGGTAGGGTGCAATATAGAATGAATCTGATGCACTCTCAACCCTATGAGTGTATCACTGTAAGAGGGTATTCCAGAGATGGCAGAATCATTGGAGCATGGGCAGGGATAGAGGTAGCACCTTCAGGAGTGAGTCTTGATCTGGGATAGGTCCACTCTGGCTTAGGGACACAGGAAACACACATCTATGCTCGAGCAGATTCAAACCCAGGGTCAGGCTGCAGATCTTATCTCATCCCAGCCTGGAAGTCTCCCAGAGCTACAGGAGGAGGTGGTGTTATGAACTGAATTGTGTCCTTCAAAAATATGTGTCAACTTGGCAAGGCCATGATTCTCAGTAATTATTCCATTTTGTGATGTGATATAATTATCTTATGTGTTGTAAATCTTAACTTCTATGATATTAGTAAGGCAAGATTAGAGGCAATTATGTTAATAAGGCAGGATACAATCTATAGGATTAGGTTGTATCTTGAGTAAATTTCTTTTAAGATATAACAGAGATTAGAAAAATGAGCAGAGAGATGGTGGACTTCAATACCATCAAGAAAGAAGAGCCATGAATAGAGCACATCCTTTGTATTCAGAGTCTCTGTACTGAGAAGCTTCTAGACCTAGGGGAAGATTGATGCCAGGACACATGGAGATCTCCAAGGAACACTGGGCCCACAAATGCTGATAGGGGATAAAACCCTTCCCCCAAAATTGGAAAAGAGGGAAAACCTTCCCTTAGAGCTGGCACCCTGAATTTGGACTTCCAGGCTTCTATGCTGTGAGAGAATAAATTTCTGTTCATTAAAACCATCCACTTGTGGTATTCTTGTTATAGCAGTACTAGATAACTGAGGCAGGGGAAATAGTATTTCTGAGAGTTACCTGGAGCATGTGCATTTTCTTTACTGTAGTTTAAAAGCAGATGTGATGAAGAGATGCTCAGCTGAATACTCCCATAACTCCTTGCCTAGCTCTCAGGACTTAGTACCTCAGGAAAAGGATACAATGCAAAACTCTGTGCCTTGCACCCTGGGATGCAACCCTTTGAGGGTAGTAAGCATGGAATGGTTGCAATCACCAAGTCCTCCACCTCCCAGATGGCAGAAGAAGGCATCATTAAGCAGTGCAGTAGAAGATGCAGCCCAGATCCCCATCGCTCTCCTTGTGTACTCTGCAACTAGCCCCTCCCATAAAACAAAGCTCTGTGGCAGAACTCCATGACCTCTTCTAAAACACACACCAAATGTTTGCTCTGTTCTGAACAGGGCAAAACTGGTGAGCAGGTGGCAATGCTGCTTAAAGGCCATGGACTTGGCATGTGTTCTTGTGAAAGGATCTGACTTAACTACTTGGCTTTGGTGGGCAGCATAAAGAAGGCATCCTTAGGAGTGGGAGGTGGAGAGGAGACCTGAAAAGTGAGGTGACTTCTGGGGCAGTCATACTGCAATGCTATCAGAGAGGTCAAGGTCTGTGTTACAATCCACTGGTTTGGGTGAGGTCTTTGGCTGACAGGCAACAACCCCAGAGAGTTGATATGGCCAGGCCAGTGCCTTGGTCAGTGCTTATGGCTGCTATTAATCAAGGGGCTCAGTGGGGAGGAAGAATATCCAGGTGACAGTGCTGGTCATGGTGGGGGCCCCTCTGGGCCATGGAATGATGGGGCACAGCACAGCCTCAGACTCAGCTGGAACACTAGGAGAGCCTGCTGCACAGTAAGAAGGGTAAGTCACAAGTCCATCTGTTCCTATGTGGGTCGAGGTCCCTGGCTCTGCCTGGCCTAGGCTCACCTGGATGATGAAGCCCGTCGAGGAGCACTGCCGGACCCAGAGACTGAATTTCCGCTTTTTCCTCTTCCGCAGCTCCCGCTCTGTACATGTGGCAATGAATACTGGGTCTTCATCAATCAGGGGTTCATGTAGCACCTACCAGAAGATTGGAGGAAAAGTCAGAGGTTTTCAAGGAAGTCAGCATGAGCACAAATCCAGCCTCTGCCTTTTGCTAGCTGTGAGGCCTTGGCTAACTGACTTTACATTTCTGAACATGAATTTCCTCAACTACAAATACTAGCAACAATATCTACACTAGTGTTGTGGGGAGGGATAAGTGACAACATGCAAAAAGCCCTGTGCATAGGCTCTGACATATAGCCACTATTCAGGAATGGTCCCCAGGTCAAACTCTCATGGGTAGAGAGGACTCTTTGGTCTAGTGGTACAGCACCCATTCTTTTTCAAAGAATTCTTTTTTCCCCAATGGATAGTTCTAACTGCTAAAATGCTCTTTTCCTCACTGACTCAAAATTTACCTACTTTTAACCTTAAACCTATTGATGTAACTTCTGCTCCAGTGAGAAAAAAAGGAAAAACATACAATTTTTTAGGCATTAAAGTTAGTTCTCATGTAGGTACACAATCTTCTTTTCCCCAGGTTATTCCTCTTCTAAAAAAAAATAATAATTTCTCAGGTCTCGTTGCAATGATACAGCCTATTGGCTCTTCTCCAGGCTGTCAATATCTGTTCTTGACTATTTCAACTTCTTAAAAACAAGGTTATATGATTTTTTCAATGAGAAGACAATAAAATAATGTGAAACAACATTACAAAAATAAGATCCAAAGGAGTGGTCGGAGTTTCATTTCTTCAAGCTAAAGCTTTGGGAGCCTTTTGGGAACATTTTAGGAATCTGCTGCATACCTCTCTCCAATTGTATTACAAGTTTAATTATGAATTAGCTTTTATGTCTGTAGTTAATTGAAATGAAGAATGTAGGAAACAATATGATTCCAAGAACTCTACACAAAACTCTAGATCAGGAGTTGACAAACTCAGCCAAATCCAGTCTGCCATCTTATTTTGTAAATAAAATTTTATTGGAACACAGTGATGCTCACTAGCTTAGTATGGAGAAGCTGGCCCGGCTGTAGTGCCTCTGATCCCTCACGCCCAACTTCATGTACTTACTGGCTCTTTGTGGCTATAAAATGTTCAAAGCCCCATCTGAAACCACTCAAGCAAAATGGACAAGTCCGACACATGGGGGTAGGGAATGGAGCAGATGGAGATGAAATAAAATGGCATAAAGCCCTTTGCTGCCTGCCTGTTCCCTAACCCAATTATCCCTGCCGAAGAAGTATGTTCTATCCTTCTTTCTCTGAGGCCATATTAAACAAAATTGCCTGCTCTCTCTTTCATGTTCAGAAAGAAAATGGGCCTATATTCCACTTGCATTTAACATATAATCAGTTGCAGATTTATATTTAATCACATGACTCATCAGAGGAAAAGGGCCAGCAAGAACTCCTGACCTTCAGCGATTTTTTTTTCCTTTTTATAATCATTAAATGAATTATGAATGGGTCGTTACTAAACCCAGCACAGAGCAGGCAGCTCCCCAGGGCTCTGAAAACTATATATGCCAGAAAAGCAACTTTCTTCTCTTCCAGGCTGCACACTGATCAGCATTTTGGTTACACAGCTTTATTTCCCCAGACCCCTTCTGTGTATGGTGAGCTCACTTTGAGGTGTGGCAGGCAGTCATGGTAGGGGAAAGAGAAAACATCTATTTGCTTACTGCATAACCCTTCTCCTAAAATAGTTCTCTAATTGCTGTTATTAGTTTTGAAGAAAGGTAGTGTTTCTCCATTTTCCATTTGTGTGTACAAACTTGCGTATAAACTTACACATACACTCACTCCTTTGGTTACCATTAGATTCTGAGAACCCTCTGAAGACTTCACGAAAGTTCTTTAATCATCACAAAGCTCATGTTTGCTGAAATTAAAAAAAAAAAAAAAGAAAGCTCCAGAGATTTCTGAGAAGAAGGTGTGAGTGTTTGAGGTGACTGTGTGTGTGTTGAGGGTGGATTATAGGCAGACAGGGTAAGGGGAAAGTACACAGAGAGGTTTTTGGGAATCTGGAGAAAATTCATCTCCATGCAAGATGAAAAGGGTGGAGAGGGCATTATTTTTGACTGTTCTTAGAGGAAGGAATGAAGACCATGCAAAGATGTTCTGTGGCTTGGGGGCGTCTGACTGCAACTTATAGCCAAATTCAACACCCAGTCTTCGTTTTACGTGAACTGACTGTTACAGAGACCAAGTGAAGATTTTCACAGAGAGGGAAAACCAAGAAATCTTTGGAGCTTCTAGTTGCACCAGTTAGGGTTCACAACAGGAACACACCTTCTTCCCTAACACACAGATAAGTCTGCAGGAACATAAAAGCAAGAACCACGCAAAATGGCCAGTCCTGGACACCAAGGGGAGAAATATCTCTCCCTGTCACCACAGGAAAGCTGAGGTCCTTTTTCCATACTGGAGGTAAGTGCTTTCCACAGTAAATGGAGTTAAGCCACCTGCCTAGGGAAGCAAGGGTCCAGGGTGACTTGAAAAAATCCCCAGGTGGCAGGAAGGCATGGTTCAAAATCCAGCCTTGCTCTGTAGTTTCTAAGGAGGCACTGAAAAGTCCAATCTGATGTTGATTTACCCTACTCCCCTCCAACAGATACAGAGTTGTTCAAAAGGGCCCAACGACAGGAGAAAGAAGGAAGAAAGCAAATTCCACTTGATTATCAGTCAACAGGAACAAGAGTGTTTTCTATAACCTCAGGCTAGCTCCCTCCCTGCTGTCCACCTCACTCTTTCATCTTCTACATGTCCTGGGTATGCTCTGTTCACCCCTCCAGATTCACTATCTACCTCCTCTGCCCTGCTCTGTGGCCTGTGGGCCAATCTCTTACAAACAGCATCATCCAGGCTCATCTGCCCCCTAGCTTCTTGTTTGTTTGGCCAAGAAGGGGCATCAGGAAGAGACTGGAGATCAAGAGGAGCAAGAGGTCAAGAAATCAATTACTGGACTGCATGCCTGCCCTGGTGCTGTCTGGGTACTGCACCTTTTCCTGTCCCTTTTCCCAGGCTATGGACTGCACTGCTCTGGAAAGATTCTCACCCCTTGGCTTCCCACTGAAGCATCACCACCCTTGTGGCTTCTCTCAGTCCTGATCAATTGTTCCTGTATTAAATGCTCTTCAAATGCCCCTTTGGAGCATACCACTGGTTTCCACCTAGGGTCCTGACCTAGGCAACAGGAGCACTCAGTAGAAATGGTAGCTAAAAGAAAAGAATTTAACTTTGCAAATGGAATGATAAAAATAAGAATTAAAAAGCAAAGTATGGTAAAAAAATATTGCTGTTAGTTGCCATCAAGTAGATTCCAACTCAAGGTAACTCCATGTGTACAATGTGGAACTCCTCCATAGAGTTTTTCAAGGCTGTGGGTGTCCAGAAGCATATCATCAGGCCTGTCTTCTGATGTGTCCCTGAATGGGTCTGAACCATCAACCTTTCAGTTAGTAATTGCTTAACACTTTGTGTCATCCTGGGACTCCTGAGGGAAAAAAGTAGTGGGGGAAAAAAAAAAGGAAAATAAAAAATCAACAAAAACCCTAAACTGAACCTCATCTCTTCATCTAAGGCCTCCTGTCTCTCAACCTCATCAACCAAAAAAAAAAAAAAAGAAAAAATGTAAGCTCTCCCTGCTCCTTATACTTCTCCACCCCTGCCACTGGCCATCTGAGTCAAAAGTTGTATTCTCAGCCACTTGCCCCACCCAGGGAGCTGCAGGCCATCCACACTGCCCAGCAGACTCAGAAATACTGCTGGTTCCTTCTCCTTGAGGCATGCAGGTCCTAGGGCTGGGGAGGGGGAGCCCACATACCTCAGAGTCTACTATTGGGGAATGCTGTGTGCCAGGGGCAACCCAGACTCCTAGTATGATACAAGAGGCATAATGATCAGTATTCTGCATCACACTGACTTGAACCACAGATGATTTAATACAATACTTCCAGGATGCACAGATGTCAAAGGAGGTACCTGACAACTCTGATGACAAGTCTGATTAAAATGTTTATGTGGATGAAAACAGCTGGCTTAGTCTTGGAGCTGAAAGGAAACTAAGCAATCCTATCTTCAGGCTGTTAAGTATCAACCATCCAAATAGCTGGCTGCTTGATTCTTAAGAGATTCTTATGAATAGAAGCCTTCTCCAGCAACTCCTCAAATGTTTGATCCCAAGGATGGTCAAGAACCATCCTTGGTTTTTTTTCCCCGTTGCATCTAACCCACATTTCCCTGATTTGGTTATTTTTGACCCAGGAAGTGTTCAATAAGATAAAAAGTAATGTGTCCACAGCTCTGCCACCTGTGCCCAGGTTGACGCACATCACATAAGCAACTACTGATTACACAAAGAGTATTGAAATTACAGGTTCATTTTCCTTTGCCACGTGGAAGCTTTCTAGCCATTTTTCACCACAATAGGGGAGTCCCTGCTCATAGACTATGACAAGAAAGTTAATAACATCAGCCAGAGAGGTTAGGGAAAGAGGGCAAACTAGGCAGAAAGACTGCACAGACGCTCTTCATCAAAGAAAAGGGAAACCAATTAACATAGACACAGAAGATAATCTTGGACCCCTGAGCTTTGAAGGGAAGGATATAGAAGTGGACTAAACCCCAACTAGAAGAAGAATTTGCATGAAAATACCAAAAAAAGGAGACATATGGAGCTGTGGTCTGGCAGCGATCCTGAGTGATCCTGATGGCACAGACAGCTTGGAGATTCCCGAGTGGTGGTAGGACCTAAGAAGTAACCTAAAAATCACCCTGCTAGCCAGGGACTGCATGGAGGACTGTGCACAGTGGCTGGGGAACAAACGGAGAAGGTGAAGAGAAAGGTGGGCTGAACTGTACATTATGCCGGTCTGGAGGCCACTGCCATTTTGAAGGTTTAAAAAGCGGCTTGACTATTTTGGATACTTAAAGAGACAACACACTTGCAGATTCCTGGGGCTTAAGAACACATTCTGCTTTCCAGCAACCCCAAGGACATTTGGGACCTGGGAGATTGACAAGATACGACATTCCTCTTGTTACTCTTATACTCCACACCCGCTTGGTGAATGGAGGTGTGGCCACCCCCACTCCCACCTACCTTCTGGGCCCACAGGAACTCCCATCACAGTCTGTGTGCTCAGACGGAGCCTGGGTGCTGTGCCCTGACCTCCACTGATTTTTTTTCTTTTCTCTTTTTTTAATTTAATTTTTATTTTTTTCTTTTTCGCTTTCTTTTCGCTGGTGATTAGTTTGCTTGTATTTGTCTGTTTTAAAACAACTAATATTATTAATACTTCTGTCCTTATTATTATTATTCTTAATCTTCCCCTCCCAGGCCCTAGTTTTCAGCATTTTTTCTTTTCCCTGTGCCTGATTGAATTTTTTTTTCTTAACGTAAGGTATTGTTTTTTCTTTTCCTCTTTTTTTTCTCATAATTAACCCTGCTTGTTTTTCTTTTTGCATTTTTCCCACTTTTTTTATTCATTTATTATTCTCCTTCCCTACTTTTTTTCCTTAGTGCCCTCTAATCCAGATATTCCAGGTTTTCTTGTGTTTTCTTCTTTTTTCCCCTTTTTCTTTTTTTCTTTTTTTTGGTTACTAATCCTGTGTGATTATATGCTGTGTTTTTCATCCATGTGCTTTTAGTTTTTTGATGGTTATTCAATTGTAATTTGTGTCTAACTGAGTGGGAGACAACAACAGTCCCCATAAGACACAACTACACCCACA
>NW_006921637.1:12786850-12800768 GCF_000298275.1 Orycteropus afer afer | reverse complement strand
GTGGTAAACTGTGGTCAATGACATGAGACAAAGTATATGTGAACTGCTGTATGGAAAGTGAATTTGCTCTGTAAATCTTCACCCAAATCACTATAAAATAATAATAATAATAGCCAGAGCAAAACATAATTTGGAATGAAAGTGTAATTAAAGGAGAGGGAGGATGGGGAGAAGAAATGAGGGAAATTGCATCTTAGCGTAAAATACCTAATTGAGACATAGCTGCAGTTTGGAATAATTAAAACAACTATTCCCTTCAATCTAATATATGGTTTAATGGAATGAAAGAAAGCAAAGGTAACCTAGAATTGACCTCAGAATAAAAACAGGGGAGGAAGAAAGCCCCCCATCTTTACTCCTGCTTCAATTCTGCCCTCTTGTAGCCAGCTACAGTGATGAGGAGAAGCACAAGGAACCTCGAGTGATCCACCCTGATGTCCTGGTTGCCCACACAGAGGTAAAGCCTCACCTGGGTTTGGGAAGGCCTGAAGGCAGAGTCAAAGCCATTCTGCAAGGAGTCGAGGAAGGGCTGGACCTTGTAGAGACCATGCGTGGTCTGGCTGGAGCGGAAAGCCACGACGTGGAAGTACTTGAGTATCTTCTCAAAGCGGGCCTGGCTCATAACCAGGGCTATGCTCCTGTTGCTGTAGAAGCCACCGCTCCAGATGCTAAGGACAGACTCACAGTGGTAGATGCTGGTGGAGATCATGTACCCCAAGAAAGCTTTCATCTCCGCCAGGCTCACTTCTACCCAGGCCCCGTCGCTTCCAAACCGCTCCTGGTACTTCTTGGCATACATGTTTGTCTGCACCACCATGTTCTTGAGAACATTGTCAGGTACAAAGAGCTGGAAGAAGTCCATGGCACTGGCATCAGGGGGCATCTTTCGGGTTGGACCTAGAACCCAAAGACAGGGTGAGGGCTTGTGACTACAATCACTACAGACTCCCGATCAATATGGACATACATTCACCATCTATGTGTGTGCTGTCCCTCTTCTGGAATGCCACTGTCCACCCACGCTCCAGAATGAACTCAAATACTCTGCCTGAGAAGCTGCCCCTCTTTACTCCCTCCTCACTATCCCCTCCATATTCCTTACACAGATGCAAATGTCTCCATGTGATACCCACAATATATGAGGACCCACTCTATACTGATCACCTCAGGGAGATCTTCTACAACCCCCTTTCTTTGGACATTCAGAATTCAATTCCTTACAAATCTAGCAAATTAAGTAAGTATTGATCCAAAGAGAAAGGGACAGGTGATAAGAGGTGAAGAGAGCCAAAGACCCATTTGACTTCTAACATGACAGCTTGGCTATATTCTTATGGCTTTTACAGTCTTATGAATTAACACCATTTGGTAAATAAGAATATTTACATCACTTGGGACCTGAAAAAAATTTTTATCCACTTAAATACAGCAATTTTCATTAGGCATTCTCTAACAGCTAACTTTATATTTATTGGTGAATGATTCTGAAGGAGTTTCCTTAGATAATTTCACCAATTTAATAAAAACCATACAAGTTTTGACTCATTAGTCCCTGCATTCAAGGCTAACTCTATGAAATATATACATATATATATATATAAAACCAAAACCCAAAACCAAAACCACTTCTGTCAAGTGGATTCCAACTCCTAGCAACCCTACAGGACAGAGTATAACTGCCCCACAGGATTTCCAAGGCTCTAAATCTTTACAGAACCAGACTGTCTCATCTTTCTCCCCTGGAGCAGCTGTGGGTTTAAACTGCTGACCTTTTGGTTACTAGCCCAGCACTTTAACCTTCATGCCATCATGATACTGGGGCTCTCTCTCTATGTACTTTATAATATATATTTATATAAATGTAATATAATATATAACACATGATATATGCTATATCCTATATATAATAGTGAAGTCCCTGGGTAGTGCAAACAGTTAACACACTTGGCTGCTAACTGAAAGGCTGGAGGTTCAAGTCTACCCAGAAGTACCTAGGAAAAAAGGTCTGGCAATCTTCTTTTAAAAAAAATCAGCCATTGAAAACCATATGGAGCACAATTCTACTCTGACACACATTGGGTTGCCATGAGTCAGAGTTAACTTGATGGCAACTGTTATATATATTATTCATATATATCTAATTTATATATTCAATATTAGCTGTGTGTGTGTATATATATATATATATATATATATATATATACACACACACACACAAACACACACATATTTAAAAGGAGATGTGGCTTTCAATCCTATGTATTGATGTGAACTAGGCTAACAGTATAGAGATTTATGAGATGAGCTTTGCTTGAATTGTTCCCATATAGTTATTTCTACAGTTACTGAGGTACCTAAAAACTCTTTGTGCTCTGAAGAAGTTTAATTACGCCTCCCCCTAATATTCTATAATTGACTTATATTGTCTCTGAAAAAACAAAACAAAACAGCTTTCTACAGCAAAAATAAAACTGACAATGCCTCTGAGAGAAAAAGTCTAGATTTTAGAATCAAAAGAGCAAATGAGGGGAGTTGAAACACTAAAATTACTAATTAACTGTACAATCTTAGACATTTCTTAAGCTCCCTTAGCTCTTTCTCATTTGTAAAACAGGAAGAGTAATACCTACTTCACAAGGTTGTTGTGCAAAGTAACATAAATGAGATCACACATGTAATGCATATGGCCCAGGACCTGGCTAGGTTGGTACAGTTAGCTGCCTTAGGGTCAGCCAAATCATGGTGACACCATGCACAATGGATCAGGACTGCTGTGGTCCACAGGATTTTAATTATCTCATTTCTTTAGATGTAGATTGTCAGGCTTTTCTTTCTAGTCCATCTCACTCTGGAAGTTCCACTGAAACTTGTTCCTCAGCATTGTAACAACATACCGGCCTCCACCGACAGACTGCACATTGTTGTTTTATTGTGACGGTATCAACAGAAATTATTGATGGTTTGAGCTGAGGACCTCTAGAAGGCCCAGAAAGTGAAGTTCCCATCATCATATTCACTCTTACCAAGAATTTTTCTGATAAGACACTAGACTGCTAGTCTAAACTGGTCTGGAGGAAGGGGCCCTGGGTATCTAACAGTGAGACAAAAATGGAAGATTTCAGTGAGAAGATCCTGAAGCATCACACCTATCCTTAATGAAAATCATTTCATTTCAGCAGAGCATGGA
This sequence comes from Orycteropus afer afer, assembly GCF_000298275.1. Lineage (NCBI taxonomy): Eukaryota > Metazoa > Chordata > Mammalia > Tubulidentata > Orycteropodidae > Orycteropus > Orycteropus afer. The sequence continues at coordinate 12,797,581 of NW_006921637.1, read as the reverse complement.
CATCTCTCGTGGGGGAAGCCATAAATTACTCAAGGACCCCTCTTAAAGAAGAGGAAAACCAGCATTTTAATTGCTACATCATGCTGAGTAAGCAAAATAAAATCTTCCTTCTTAAAGCTATGTTTAAAGTAATTTTACCTCCCAGGTTATTTCAAGATGAATGCACATAGCAAACCTTGGCCTGGTCAAATGCTTAATGAAGAAATTGGAAAGCAGCTGGTTCCTTTTTTTTTTTTTTTTTTTAATAAAAATCTGTTTTTTTTGATTTAGACCCATCACTCAAGTTCTGAGATTTGTGGTGATTACCACTATCTGAAGAGCATTGGCACAATTTAATAATTGTGAGAGAAGGAGGAAGGGAAGGAAAGCAGCAGCAGCTACTCAGGAGATTGAATCTATCAACAATTTAATAATATGGCCATTTAACAATATGGCCCCAGAGTGGGTAGCAGCTCTAGCAAAGATAAGAATCCCTTGTTTGTTGGCATAACATACTATACAAAACATTGTTCCACCTCTTACTTTGGCAAGTGACTGGGATCTTAAAAGCTAGCAAGCTGCCATCTAGATGCAACGATGGGTCTCTCCTCATCAAGAGCAAAGAAGAAAGAAGAAAACCAAAATTAATGGAAACAATCAGTCCTGGCGACTGATACACCATCTGATCTGCAACCTATACGACTATGAGACCAGAAGAACTAGATGGTTCCCGGCTACCACTGTCATCCACTTGGAAGGGATGTAAGAGATCCTGCATAGAGAGGGAGAACAATGTGGAACAAAACTCAAAATCATTTGGAGAAAGAAAAGAAAAAAGATGGTGGGGACCAGGTTTGCTGGCCCAATAGAGCCTGATGGAACCACTGAGACTATGGCCCCTAGCTGCTCTTCAGGTCTGGAATTGAACTCACACCTGTGGTTTCCAGCCAAACAAAGTACAGGCATGTGAGTTAAACATTTACCCAAGTAGACACACGCCCTGGAGAGAATAATCATGGGAGAAGGAAGGGCTGCTTATGCATAGGGAGACAGCTCAGGGGACAGGAGAGTATGGAGGGATGGACACTGGGAAGAGGTAACTATAGGGAGGAAGTGGGAGGGGAGCTGTTGCATTGTGGTAAACTGTGGTCAATGACATGAGACAAAGTATATGTGAACTGCTGTATGGAAAATGAATTTGCTCTGTAAATCTTCACCCAAATCACAATAAAAAAAAAAAAAAAAAAAAAGAATCCCTTGTTTGAAGAGTTTATAGAGAGTTTTTCCAGATACGATCTTCCGTCATTCTCACTCCATGCCTGTGGGCCTTCTCCCATTCTGCAGGTGAGGAAGCAGGAACTCAGAAGTGCAAAGGACCCCTCCCCAATTCATCCACTCTTAGTGGATGCCAGTAGACACAATTAGGGTGACCCTGAGTCTACTTTGCCCAGGGCCAGTCCTAAGTGCACCTGTTATCAAGGGTAATTATTAACAGTGCCCCTTTCATGATTTGTACATTTGGACAATAAACCATGTAGTTCTCCTACATGTACGCAGTGCACATAACTAAGGCTCAGCATGATCTTCCCACCCCCTCCTGCTGTCTTCAAAATGATTTTTCTCCACTCTCATGATGCACACATTTCAAGGTGGGTAAAATAAGGTTACATTGCACAACCAGAAGTAACTCTGAAGAGAAAAAGAACATAAAAGAGAAAACTTTATGTTGCAAAAAAATGCAAAGGTGGCATGGAATTGGGGCAGGAGTAGGGAGGACCTAGGAAAAGAAGAGAACAGCCTATCTTTATCTGTGTGTCTTGGCTAGCGTGTAGAGTTCTCCATGTAGATGGTGCCTTGTCAGACAATAAATCATACAATCACCTCCTTACCCTCCCTCCTCTCCTTCCATGCCCCATGACACATGGCCTCTCTTTCAAGGCTTCCATAAGCCACCAATCAGCTGTTTCCCAAAGTCTCCAAGGGATTTCCCACACCCTTAGTAACATAAGACCCCCACCGCAGGTCCACAAACCCAGAGTAGGAAGTTATAGTAGTTATAATGCCAATTTCTTCTAAAAGAATTTTCTTTTTCCCTTTTCCCTTACATTCCAGGAAATGGACACTTCTCCTCAGCAATGTTTGAAAAAGTAGATGTTTCCTTTAGAGGTGGGGATTGTAAAACAAGGATAGTTAAGTATACCACTTATTCAATAAACATGACTTTTGTTTTAATCCCAGAAATACAGAAAGAAAGGACACCGATATTTTCTCCCATGGGTTTACAGTGCAGTGAGAGAGAGAGAGAGATAATAGTGATGCCAGAGTTTGGGGGAGGACTGTACCCATAGGGGCACCCCTGGCCCAGACAGACTTTGGGGGGGAATCTCTGAGGCAACTCTCAGAAGAATTCTCGGAAATGGGCTTTAGAACCTAATCAGAAAAACGAAAAGACAAACAACCCAATCAAAAAATGGGCAAAGGTCTTGAATAGACATTTCTCCAAAGAAGAAATACAAATGGCCAACAAGCACATGAAAAGCTGCTCAACATTTTTAGTCATTAGGGAGATGCAAATCAAAACCACAATGAGATAATACCTCACCCGCATAAAAATATCAATGATTGAAAAAAATGAAAAACAACAGGTGTTGGCAAGGATGTGGAGAACTACAGCCCTCGCACATTGCTAGTAGGAATGCAAAATGAAACAGTCACTAAGGAAAACACTTTGGCAGTTCCTCAAAAAGTTAAACCAGGAAAGGCTGTGTGTGTGAGAAGGCCTGAATGGTGGGAGCAGAGACTGTGATAGTGGGCAGGCTGGTATGAGGCTACAGTAGAGGTGGGACTGGAACACTTCAGGAACATAGACAGCTCAGCAGGGCTCAACTCAGCTGTCTTTTTCATTCCTCCACATGGTAAAGAACATGGCAAATACCCGAGGTCCAAATTTCAATGGCAGAACTGAGTCTTTTAGTCATTCAATTGCTGTAAATACTTTTCTCCTTGTTTAACATCTTTGTTCATGAAGAAGTGACCGGTAACAAATGATCAAGGTTTATCATAGGTATGTTGTTGTTGTTGTTATGTGCCGTCGAGTCAGCCCTGACTCATAGCGACCCCTCCTTGGGTTTCCGAGGCAGTATCACTACGGAAGTAGGATTGCCCAACCTTCCTTCCGAGGAGTGGCTGGTGGGTTTGAACCGCCAGCCTTCTGGTTAGCAGTCAAGTGCCTTAGCCACTATGCTACCAGAGCTCCCTATCATAGGTATAGACAATGGTCTCTTTCAGGAGAAGTGCCCTGGGTGTAAGTGCTAGCTTACCTGTAACACACTGGGGCCTAGCCAGCCTAATTGGTCTGATAGAAAGACAACACTTTGTACCAAGCTCACTGGGTAGGAGCATGAAACTTTTCTTTTTTTTTTATTTAGGTCTTACCTACTCAGAAGGAAGATGGGGCAATCTACTTCCGTAGTGATACTGCCTCGGAAACCCAAGGAGGGGTCGCTATGAGTTGGGTCCGACTCAATGGCAAATAACAACAACAACAACACCTGAAATGCTTACCAATATACTCTATCTTCTGATTAACATTCACCCTATAAATGGTAACGTCCATAGATGAAGCAGCCATCCATTCTTCAGAGCCTTTTAAAAAAAAATGCAGAAATTACCAGAAAACACCAGGTATAGCTTCAGTCACAAAATGAGTTAGCTTCAGGTTTCCTTGATAGGAATATATGAATAAATTGCACATGCCTGTATGTGTGTGTGTGCTTGTATAAGGTCTTCTTCATGCTAATGCAATGTACTTGTTGGCAATACAAAGAAAATATGGAATCAAGCAATTGAGTTGAAATTATTCACAGGAAACATGGACCACAGAATAGCTGTGTGTAGTTCCTAAGGATTAGAAAGAAGCTAATTAGTTGGCTAATGTAGACACGAAGTACAAAACCTTACATAGGTTTCATGTACAAAGAGCTAGTGTACACAGAAGGGGTGACATGATCCTAGTGCCCAATGTATTAAAACTTTTAAAGGTGGTTCTGGTGGCGCAGTGCCTAAGGCATCTGACTGCTAACCAGAAGGCTGATGGTTCAAACCCACCAGCCACTCCTTGGAAGGAAGATTGGGCAATCTAATTCCATAGCTCAGAAAATGCAGGAGGAGTCACTATGAGTTGGAAATGACTTGACGGCAGTTAGTATGGTTTGGTTTTATTATAGATTGAATTATGCCCTCCCAAAATACGTATTGAGACCCTGGATTCTATATCTGTAAATATGATCCTGTGTGGAAATAGAGTTCTTTGTTATGTCAGTTAGTTCATACTGGAATAAGGTGGGTTCTAAAATCTAATCACTTCTGAGTTGTAAAAAGAACAAAATGGGCACAGAGACACAGTGGGAATGCAGATACCATGTGAGGATCATCTACAAGGAATGCCAGAGGCTACAGGTCAGGAATGAATGAATGTGCCTGACATGCTGATTCAGACTTTTAGCCTCCAGAACTATGAGAAAATAAATTTCTGTTCTTTAAAGCTACTTGCATGTAGTATTTTTGTTATAGCAGCACTAGGAAACTAAAACAGTGGCTCACCTTCAAAACCATTCACAAGCTACCCTGAGGAACTGTAAAATGCACATGTACCTGTATAAGAAAATCTGTCTCACAGAAAGCACATGAATTCATTTATGTGAGACAGCCAACTCAAGTACTTGCCAGCTACAGACACCTCCATAAAGACATCTCAGGAGAGCTCTGCTGGCCAGAGATGGCTCTGATCAAACGCACTCAGCTAACAATGGTACAGCCAGAAAGCGCAGGGTGGCAGAGTTCTCTCTCAACGTGATATGCACTGGCACACATATGCATCTGGGCCCGGGGACCTCGTTTTAACTTTCCCCTCATGTGCACCTCCTTCCATCTTAAGCACCCTCTAGTTAGAAGAGTGTGTCTAAATTCTAGGTCATGTGCATTTTGTTAGTAAGCAGAGGTTAGATCTCCTCCCCTCTCTTTCCCTCCCCTCCCCTCATACAGATGAAACAAGGGATCCTGGGTCATGTGTACACAGCAAGGTGACAACAGAGAGACCTGACACATACTGCCTGGTGCAGCAATGGCCACAGAGCAGGTAATCCAACCTCAGTCCTTGAGTGGATGAACACTGGAAGTGAATCAGCTCCCTTAGCGGCAGTCACCTAAAGGTTCTGAGTCTTGCCATGCCTAAGCATGCCTGCCCTTCAGGCTATTCTGGCCATTTGGTCACATTCACCTTCAACTCCCACCATCTCTTTGCTTCTATCACCTTCCTTCCCTCTACCACCTGCCACTCTCTTAAGAAGACATCTTAAACAAAGAAAAGGTTAAGAATACATATATATTTATTAAATAATTTTATCTCTTGATTTACCATTTAAATAGCAAAGATTAGAATGTTATATGTTTCTCTATTTTTAAAGTCACCTTTTATATACGTAGATCCCCGGTGATTTTCTTCTGTCTGTCATTGCATAGGAAAGGGTAGAATCATACTCCATAACTGGGATGGCCTCACAATTTCTAATTTGAAGATACTTTCTCACTAAAACCATAAACTCATTTTTCCTTGGTGTTGAGCTAAAACATAGTATAATAGAGGTATCCACAAAAATAAGAGGTGTGGGAGAGCTAAGCTCTATTCCTGGTTCTATCTGGATCTACCTAGGACCCATGTTCTGTACCTGATTTAATCACTATCTAACTGAGCCTCTGACAAGCTGCATTTTCTCTGGGTCTCAGTTTTTCTAAAATGGGCAGGAAACTCCCTTTATCTACCTTTCAAGAATAACTGAAGAAGACAATGAGGAATGTCAATTATTATTCTGAAACAGTTGTTGCCAGTGAGTTAAGAGCCTGGACTGGCCTCCAGTCTCAGGATTCCCAAAGGGTGTGACCTAGCCCCTCAGAGCCTCATCCTGTTGGGAAAGTGAAGACAACAAACAGCATCAACATCACAGTGTTGTGTGAGGACAAGTAAGATGTTTGTCAGAGTTGTGCACCTTGCATGGTGCCTAACAGGTGTCTGATAATGACCAACACAGTACCTGGTCCCCTGAGCTCCTCTCCACCCTAGAGGCTTACAATTTTTGTAGACTCTGCCTCTGCTTCTTGCAAGTCTGTTTTCAGGGCCTTGCTTCAGCAAAGACAGGCTGACTGCAGTGCTCTGCATGGCTCTGGAGCCCAATGGGGAGGGCTTGAGGCAATGTAGTTCATGAGGTGCCATCTGAGGCACTGGCCATCCAGGCCTGGCCCACTTTAGCAGACCACCCAGGTAGTCTACCCATTTCCAACTCCACAGCTTTCCCTTGCCCCACTCTGTGCAGGCACCACTTTCCTCTCTCATTGTTCACACCACACCAGCTGCCTTTCTTCATCCCCAACAAAATCGGGTCAGTCTCAGTTTTCCATCTACCTGTGATGCTGCCTCTTCCTCAGGCTTCTTTCTTATACTCCCTTCCTCCTATTTGGCCTCAGCTGAGGCTACTGATGTTCCCAATGCCCTGTTAGTCCTGGCCACCTCTCATGGCGTATGGCCTCCAGGCCCATTCCAGTCCTGCCTCCAAGGACTACAGCAATGAACGGAGATGTGTCCATGCCAGCCACTCAGGGAAGCTAAAACACTAAAACGATGTGTGGTCATGTTGGGGCAGAACTGTGTGTACTTGATAAAACAGAAAAGCCCAGTGCAACGTCATGGAGGTGCTTCTTTGCACCAAGCTCTATAGTCAGTACCTAACTGTGATGGTTATGTTTGTATGTCAACTTGGCTAGGCCTGGTTGAGTGGCTAGGCAGCTGGATGTAGTATTCCCCAATCAACTCCATGGTAGAATCTATTGGGAGCAGCTGAGTAGCTGCCTTTCAATATGTGGTCTGCTTCCTGTATATAAGGAGAAGCTTTGAGGATGGTCTCTAGCATATGGAACACTTGGACCCTGCATGTAGCCATGTCATTGCTCAGCAGCCTGCTATGCTCTGCCAACCTTGAGACTTACAATGGACTTAAGTTAATGGCCTGCCATGTGGTTTGGTAACATTGGGTCTGCGCCCTTTTCACTTGTCAACCTTGGGGTTTCTCAGCCTCAGCAGCCAGAAGCTGTCTGAGTGAAGAAATGCTTCTAGCTCCAGTGGGCCGGGAGCAGGAGGCAGAGCTGGAACCCAAGGTTGGGGGCTTTAACCCAGCTTCTAGAGCCTGGCACTTTGAACCTGGACTTAAAGCCTCCAAATTGTAAGAATAAACTCCTGTTTGTTAAGGCCATCCCATTTGTGGTATATTCCTGTCAGAACAGCACTAGGTAACCAGAACACTAACTGCTCCAATTTCATTCTCATGGCAGCCAAGCAAAGAAAAATTAGGACCCCCACTCTGCAAAGAGGGGAGCAGAGGCTCATGGAGAGGAACTTGCTCTAGGTCCCAGTGCAGGTAAATGAAGTGACTGGGAACTCTCTCCCTCATTGCCACATGTACCCAACATGTGCGAGGATAAATGTCAGTGCCTTTCAAGCTTCCTGGTTTCCTGAGTTTCTATGAATGCTTTGAAATTCTGACCAAAAGGAAGGCTGTGAGGTTGGCATAGAAAGGCGGAGAAGAGGCTTTGGGGAAATGGAGAAAATAAGCTGAAAGCTGACCACATAAATATATGTGGACTTGGGATTTTTGTTTTCTTGACTTAAATACATTCATAGAAAGAAATGTGGTCTGCTGTGGCAGAATGTCCCCTCCCCAAAAGTTATGGGGACAGTGAGGCTCCTCCACAGGGCAAACATGAAATCTGGGCTATTTTTAGAGGGAGTCAGCCAGAATTTTATCATTTACGGTGACTTCCTGGTGAGAGGTAAAAGTAGGGTTGCATGTGAGTCCCCCGAGGGCAGGGACTTTATCTGTGGTACTCTCTGTACCTAGAATAGTGCAAGGTCCATGGGAGGAGATCAGCAGACATTTTGTTCAGTAAGTGAGTGAATGTAAAGGGAAATGAAATAAATGAAGGAGGGATGACCCTTCTGGATTGGAGAGGGGTCAGCAGAGTCCCTGAAGTTCATAGTGAGGTCACAAGTGTTGGCATGCTCCTTAGAAAAGGGTGAGGGAGAGGGGACAAGAACATGGGCAAGTCCAGATCTATGACTATGGGCAGCCCTAGGTACAGGCAGGACACACACCAAAGTGTGCACGTTGGGAGTGGGGGGAATGACGGGAAGTTTGGGGGAAGCCATTATACCCAGGGCTTGAGGCCCCAGATCAGACCTGTGTTCTGATCTACAAGTGAGATCTACACAGACTGGGTGTGTGCCACAATTTTTGTAATCCTGACTAGCATTTAAAAATAGTATTAAAAGCATAAAAAAATAGAAGAAGAATTTTAAAAAGGAAGTATAACTGACCTCTCCTGAACTCTGAAAGGCACTGTCCGAGAGAATGAAAGAGGAAGAGTCTTTGGAGAGCCAGAGGGCTCTGTAAAGTCACATAAGGAAAGGGTCTGGGTCTTTCCAAGATCATTAAAGAAGGTAAAGGTTGCAAGAAGGACAGAACCTAGAATGCTGCAAAGGGCCAGAGCCATGCTGGAGGACTGAAACTTCTGCAGTCACTCTAAGGCTGTGTACTGACACCACAGTCATTAACACAGTGATGAAAACAACATGGAATAAAGCCATGTGAGACCACACTGTCAAACTACTCATCTTTTGCTTGCTCCTCCCCAAGTTCTACACAAGCTCTCAGTCCTCCCTGGGTAGGCATGTGGCTCTGCTTCTGGTAGGTGTGTGTATGGAGGGCGGATGGTAGTAGCTCTCTCCCCTGAAGAGGAGAAGGACTAGAGAAGTCCAATATTATAGTCCATCGTGGTGATTTTGGCCTTCCAGGCCCTGCTATCCCTTTCCTTATACTGGCTGTCCTTTCTAGAGGCCACACCTCCAGAGTCCAGCTTCAGAGTGTTGCCAAGGGTTTGTGATAATTATTGATACATATAAATGCATTATATTTAAATGAAAATTCAATTCACTTATTCCTTGATAACAATCCTTTGTGATCTGCCCTGTTGTTAATTCCTATACAATCAATGAGTTAAACGAGTCACAGAAACATTAAGTAACTTGCCACAGCATTAAGTGATGGAACTACACTGAACTCCAGATGCCTGGTTCCAGAATCTGTCCTCTTGATCACCACAACAGGATGTGCCTTACTGAAAGAGCCCCTAATTTCAAGGCTCCTAAAATAATGACTTCATACCTACGGTGTAGAAAATTACTTAGTATGGCTTTTCTACCCACAAGTCTTTGTAAACTCCGAGGTGGAATTTGCCATGAATAACTGAGGAGCTCCTGATTGCTAAGTTGTCCACTTGGGGTATTTCTGTTGGGAGTGGCACAAAACAATGTCCTGGGAGGTTCCCGCACTCTCTTAGGGCCTTAGAATTCTGATGTTATGATTGGTTGATTTGGCCACTCTGCCAGGCTCAAAAGGCGGCCTCCTAGAGGCAGAGCTCTCTCTGACCTCTGGCTGAGGAAGACCTGTTGCTGAAAAGGAGACACCGAGAGACATGCACTGCTGAGAAGGAGACACTGAGAGACACATGTTGCTGGGAAAGAGACACCAAGAGACACACACTGCTGGGAGAGACTGTTGGGTGTGAGATGGCGGGCTGGGAGAGAGACTGAGCATTTTTCCTGAACTTGAATTATAGCTTGGTGCTTCCCTAATAAATCCTGTTATCTGTGAGTTCTGTGTGGCCACTGCAGCGAATTATCAAACCCAGGAGAGAGGTGGTGGGTGCTAAGGAGGAATGATTGGTGTCAGGGTTGATGAAAGGGCTGGAGGGAGGCAGCATGTCTGGCCTTGCAGGGATAGGCCTTGGGTTGCTGATAGTGATTCCGTCCTCTTCTTGTGCAATTAGAGGAGGTCAGGAGATGTGGCCTCCTTGTCCTTTTAGCAATATCCCAACACACATAGCTAAGAACTGAAAGAGGTCTCTATAGAAAGGATAGAGCAAAAACCAGAGCCCCCACTTGAATGCCTTTCTCAGACCCACAAATCTGTGCTCTGTCCCCATACATGAGCTAGGATGCACACTCCACAGCATGGAGTAGATCCATTTAGCACAAAGCAGGTGTTCAGTAAGTGTTAGTTGGCTGAGTGACATTTCTCAACATCCCCTCAGGACTACTTACATTCCCTCAGGACTACCTTTTCTCTTCTGGATTTGGACAGGGCCAGTGCACTCAGAGACCTGGTCTAGAACCCAACATCTCATTTACTTCAAAGGAAATATTTATTTTTATCCATCTAAATCCATCTCAGATTACAAAAAGCTTCAGATTGTTTCCAATGAAACAAGCTCAGCCAGTTGTCAGTGCATTTTCCAAAGTGCCATTTAAGCTTTGTAACACAAAAGGCATTTTAATTGCCCCATCTAATTGGAATGTTATTTTGTCCTAAACTTTAGGTCAAAGTTCTTACAAAATGAAGGTCTTCAGGGACAAGATGCCCAGAGATGAGACCCAGCATAGGCAGATGGTACCTTCATCTGGGACAGTCAGACGAGTCGCCAGCCAGACTTGGGCATCAGCTTCTGGCTGATGGAAGAGAGTCAGGTGGGACCTGAAGTCAAAATAATTCAGGGGGGTGTTTAGGCAAGATGGCGGACTAGGCAGAAGGATTGCACAGACCCTCTTCAACAAAGAAAAGGGAAACCAATTAACACAGACACAGAAGA
>NW_006921637.1:12769452-12778970 GCF_000298275.1 Orycteropus afer afer | reverse complement strand
AAGTGGGAGGAAAGCTGCTGCATTGTAAATTTTGGTCAATGACATGAGACAAAGTATATGTGAACTGCTGTATGAAAAGTGAATTTACTCTGTAAATCTTTACCCAAATCCTAATAACATAATTCAGGGGGTTTAGTAAACTCCTGCTCTGGGCAGAACTGAAGACACAACACCCCGGGCCATAAGGATTTTACTGCTTAAGAAAATTTAAGAGCAGAAACCCAGAGGGAGTTGTTTTGTTCCCAACAGGTTTTTTCAAGTTGGACAAAATCTAGGTTATTCCTTCAAGAAGAAAGCCTCTAAAGTGCATTCCTTAATCCCCTCATGGTGCCTAATTTTGAGGAGTCCAGTGTGAGGAGAGGACACTGACATCTATTTAGCACTGATGATGTGCCAGGAATTGCCCCAGGGATTAATGTAAGTTAACACCATGCTCGTCCACACCGATGTACCACATCTCTATGGGACATTTTATAGATGAGGAAATAGACATGTCTCAAATTGTCCAAGTTCACCCAACAAGTGTCAGAGCCTGATTTTGAGCTCAAGTCAGCCCAATTTCTATGTTCTTTCCACCAACGCTGCTCTGGACACATGCCAACTCAGACCAGGGCTCAGGAGCTATGAATAAGTGGTACCCAATCACAGAGGTGGGATAGGTACAGTGAGGATGAAAATAGAAAAGGCAATCTTTGTGAAGAAGCCCTACCCAGCCGAGGCATGGTGACCTATGTTATCTAAGTGTGTCATAACTGTGTGAGGAATAAGCACGTGGCTCTTCTAGGCTACACCCAAGAGAACTGTTACAGACACACAAGGCAGCTGCATTTCTAGTCCTGTATACCCAGGAAGCACAAATTGAAGGTATTTATGATGGACAAAGCAGGGTGCAATGCAGCATTCAGCTTCTGACAGACAAACCAAATTACCCAAGTTAGTCTCATTTAGAGAGCAGTTTTGTTGCTATTGAGTGTTTCTAGATTTCCTTCCTGTTAAAGGTTACCCCATACTAGAAAAGTCAATTGCAAAGCACACACACACAACCATTCTTGATCTTCACATACAAAAACAAAAATCTAGAGTGAAGAATCAAGACTGAAAGCTATTAGGATGCACAGAATACAGTAAATCACATGCCACAAACAAAAGATAAACATCTCTACCACCACCCCTGACTGTCCTCTCATTTGATAAAGAGTTTGATCCTGGAGAGGACCACCACTAAATGCTAAGAGCAACACGGAAGGCACCTTGTCAACTGGAACCTTTCAAATCATAGTAGGAGCTGCAAGAAAGGTTGCTGTGCTTCTACACAAATGCTAATTATTTCACATCCTCCTTAGAGAGAGGTGCTCTCTGCTAACAGACTCTGTAGGCTAATGATGATAGACATGGAGCAATTACTTTACCCATCCCCATCACATCAGCATGATCATTTGTCAGAAAGAAGCCTATCAGCACGAATGAGGCAAAAGTCCCTTCTAGAGATGCTGGCCATATCAGCACAGGTGTGGGCCAGGCTGTCTCTGGGTCCAGCAGCAGCTGTCATTGGCCCCTGTCCCCTTCTGCTGGCCTTTCCTGTATGGTGCATCCCCTCCTCCCACTTTGCCTCCTTTCACCTACACTCTGAAGTAATGTCAACACCTTGACTTAAAGTGCCAACCTGGTGTACACCTAAGAATCACCTGTAGGATCTTGTGAAACTGTAGATTCTGATCCAGTATATCCTCTGCCATCAAGTCAGTTTCAATTTATAGTGACCCCTACTGGGTTTCCAAGGCTTTAAATCTTTACAGAAGTAGATTGTCTAATCTTCCTTGCACAGAGCAGGTAGTAGGTTTGAACAGCCAACCTTCATTCCTTACTCACCACACCACCAGAGCTCCTTCAATATATCTGGGGAAAAATGCAAATTCTCATCAGGAATGCAAATTCTGAAACAGGAATGAATTGGGTCAAAGCCCTGGTACCAAGAGATAAAACCTTCAGGTAGGACCCTCCTCAAGGAAGTTTTCATTTTAATAAAGGCTTCATAAATACCAAAGTCTTCAACCAGGGGCTAATTACCCAATAAGCAAGGCAAGGGCTTACTTGTGTTTACTTACTAATCTGTAGGGAACTTTCCTCAGATTAATAAACAAATAAAGTAAGCCCATGCTTACCTTCCTACTGGGTACTCAGTCCCTGGGAGGGATTATAAATTTGGCAACAGACTTTGATTCTGTAGGAAGGTACTATATGGTTGGGAGACAGATGCCAGCCATGCCTACAAGCAAAATCTTTGATGTGGTGAAAAATGTGAAATTGTTCACTATGGTTTAGTAAGTAAGCACAAGCAAACCTGTGCTTACCTTGCTTATTGTATAGTCCAACACTAGTTTCAACTTCCCAAATACCTCCAGGATGTAGGATGAGAATAAAGTGGCTACTGGGTATGAAGAATGACAATAAGTGGGGTTAACGACAGCAAGTGTACAGATTTTGGTTCTTGGTCAGGTACCTATAGAAATATCACCTAGGTATTTCCAAAACCAATCTGTACAGGTGCTGCCTGTGTCACCCTTCCCCTACTCACTCTCCAAAAATAAATACAATAGGACTTGGCACACCTGCAGAAGAGTGATAACCCTTGGTTTGCAGGTGGGGAGTGGGTTTCAGCTCTTGTGTCAATTCTAACAGTCAATAGCTGCCTGTTGAGGATTCCAAAGCTCTGTCCAGGTGTGGCCAGGGGGAAAGGGCACAGCGATCAGTAATGCCTGGGGCAGGGAGGGCAGAGGTGCATCATCTTTGCCACACTGGCAGGAGAAAGGCAAAACAGTAATACACCATGTTCCCTGAAATGCATGAGCATACTTAAAAGACCGGTTCTAGTATTATTTAGAGCTCTAAGAAGTGTATCCTCTGTTTGTCGAAATATAAAGAGACACAGCATTTCTAAGGGAAAATTTGACTTTACAAATTGTTCATGAGCTTTAAATTTATTCTAAGGAACATCAGAGATACAGGAGCTTTGCAGTATAAAAACAGTGCAAATAAACTACCCACCCATCCAACCCTTAATGACTCTATAATGAGTAGAACTACCCCAAGGCTGTAAATCTTTACAAAAGCAAACAGCTATGTCTTTCTCTAGAGGAGTGGCTGGTGGTGGGTTGAAACTGCCAACTTTTCGGTTTGCAGCTGAGTGCCTAACCACTGTACCACCAGGGCTCTTGCAAACAAACTAGATGTTCTGAAATAAATAAGTGGTGGCCTGACGTCTGGGACATCCATGAAATAGAACTCTCCACAGGTGAACAAGGAATGCTCTTGAAGGATACTTCAGAGTCTAAGAAAACTTTCATGACACTATCCCTAAAAAGATTACATAGCATGAATAATGTGACCCAAACTTATTTATAATGAAAAAGAATATGTATGAAATAAAAATGACTGGAAGGATATAAAGCAAAGGGTCAGCAATGATTGACTAGGAGGCATATGGGTGATTTCAATTTTCATATTTTGATGAGCATGATTTCTAGAAATAATTGCTATAATTAAAAATACAGCTTTAGTAAGAAGAAAAAGAACAGTAACTCATATTAATAGAAAGGGGCACTGGAGATCTCAGTGTTTTTCTGAGCTTCCTTGGAGGTAAAGGATCTGGCTTCATTTGCAAAACCAGAGGTAGGATTAAGGAATTTCTAAAATCCCTCCTAATTTCAACATTCTGTGCATTGTGGCCTTTCTGTGCCAAGCATCTTTTTATTGTAATTTTTAATGTGAATTTATAATTGTATACAATGTATTATTTTATTTATATATCGATTCATTCATTCTGGCCTCTCTGCCTCAAGCAATTTTTATTACTAAATAGGAAGTCACAGGAGCCTATGAGGAGAATGTAGAAGAGGTAAATTTCAGTCCCTTAATTTCAGCCTTCCTTCTGGAGCCCACAAGTCCCCAACGCCAAGTCAGCTTACTGTACTCACCACCATGGGTGGAGAGAATAGAGAAGCATAGGGAACAGGGAGGGAGGTCTTCCATTTCCTTTCTTCTTTGAGACTTGCAGCAGGGTCCCCTCTGGCTACCTAAGCTTCTAAGAATAGGAGAGAGACAGCTAACCCATCCAATTTAGGGAGCCTGAAAGTAGTAGGATCTCATAGGGTAAATTTCAAATAAGGCTAGAAAAGCTAAAGAATCCCAAAATGTTAATATGGTAGTCAAAGACTTGTTTGTGCCTTCTACTGACTATAAATATCCCTTTGTGACTAAGGGTATTGTTTGTCAAGACTCAGGGAAGGAAAAGCAGCATCAGCAGATGTTTGCAAAATGCAGACAAGAGTCTCAACTGGATGGTTATGAGCAAATGGTGGGAGGAGGGAACAGCTCAATGACAAACACCCAGGGAAGCACTCCATTCTCTCACCTTCCAATTGGGTATGAGTTGGTCCTAATTTCAGAAAGGAGGTTGTTCTGGTTACCTAGTACTGCTCTGACAAGAATATACCACAAATGGGATGGCCTTAACAAACAAGAGTTTATTCTTATATTTGGAGGCTTTAAGTCGAAGTTCAAAGTGCAAGGCTCTAGGGGCTGGGTGAAAGCCCTCACCCTGGGGGTCCAGCTCTGCCTCCTGCTCCTGGCCCACTGGAGCTAGAGGCATTTCTTCACTCAGACAGCTGCTGGCTGCTGAGGCTGAGAAGCTCCAAGGTTGACAAGTAAAAAGGCACAGTCCTGATGTTACCAAACCACATGGAAGGCCATTAACTTAAGTCTACTGTAAGTTGCTCTGGTAGCATAGTGGCTAAGACACTTGCCTGCTAACCAGATGGCTGGCGGTTCAAACCCACCAGCCACTCCTCGGAAGGAAGGTTGGGCAATCCTACTTCCGTAGTGATACTGCCTCGGAAGCCCAAGGAGGGGTCGCTATGAGTCAGGTTTGACTCGATGGCACATAACAACAACAACAACAACAACTGTAAGTTGCAAGGTTGGCAGAGCATAGCAGGCTGCTGAGCAACGACACAGCTAAATGCAGGGTCCAGGCATGTCACAGGCTAGATATCACTCTCAAGGCTTCTCCTTATATACAGGAAACAGACCACATCCCAAAGGCAGCTACTCAGCTGCTTGTGGTAGATCCCACCATGGAGTTGATTACCAATCTCACCATGGGGAATAACTACCACCAGCTGCCCAACCATTCAACCAGGCCCAGCCAAGTTGACAAACAAACATAACTATCACAGAGGTTGACAGGTTGAAATTGTAGAATTGGATGTTTCAGATGTACAAATGAATTCATTTCTCCATCTTCCCAATCCCTTCTATGCAAGATAAATACATAAATACATGGTCCTGTTAGACACAAGCTCACCTAGCTTTCCCTGCCTAATGGTCTCACTGTATAGATGGAAGGACCTCACAATGAAATAGTGAAAATAGACAGAAGGATGCTGCCAGATGGCAAGAGAGAGCTGCTTCTTCATTTCTTCTTTATTTTCCCTCAACAGGTGCCAAGTATCAGGAGTGTCACAGACATTTCCATGAAAATTTTTGTTTTGTTTTACTCTTCTCATCCTCCAACAATTACCAACCTCCTTGGATATGAATCCAAACCTGCCTCTTGTTAGTGTGTGACCTTGGACAAGATGCTTCCTCTGTGTGTCTCAGTCTAATCACAGGTAATGTGAAAGTGACAGTAGAACCAAGCTCAAAGAGTTGTTGTGAGGATTAAATAAATTAGTGTATAGGAAGACCTTAGAACAAGGCCTGTGACCCAGGACGCCCTTAGGAAATACTGCCTTTCTTTTGTTGTTGCTGTTATTATTGTTTCCACTGCCATCCCAGTGTAGGGCATGCAATACATTGTACACAATGGCAGAGCAAGGACAGAGCCATGGATGTCCAAGCTGGGATGTGTGGATTCCTTCCTTTCAGTGTAGGCATAGTTCCAAAATAATATTTTAGAAAGGAAGAGCTTTGGGCAATTTTATCAACGTATCTTGCTAAAGAGAAATGATCAAGCACATGAGGCGGCTTCTCCCTTTCCTCCTTAAAAATACCCTACCAAGCCTGTAGGCATCTCTTGCCTTCCTGGATCCAGCCCCTCTGACCTTCTCTATCCATGCTCTAAGGTTCTTCCACGTTGAGGTTCAGAATTACTAAGAAGATATAGTAATTACCCAAACCAGCAGCCTCACTTACAAATGAGCAAATGGAGGTCCTGGCCCCTGGTTTCCTATGGGACAACCCCTGCACTCTGCAGAGCAGCCATCAGGGCTCTCATTGTTTCATGGTCTGCTCACTTTCCCAATGATCAGAAAAATTTCATTCAAATCCCAAGGATCACTTTAAGGGCATAGTTTTCAGGTCAGAGCCTAATTACTGGGCTCAATGTTGAAGGGGGTGTATATGCACTCTGGAGATTGTGTTCTCAGACACTGCAAATGATGTTTAATTTTATGTGTCAACTTGGTTAGGTTATGCTTCCCAGTAGTTTGGCCAAATAGCAGTTTAGTTGATATTCCATAATGTAATGTATTGACCTTCTATAACATAATCAAATGTAATGCAATCAATCAGTTAATTGAAAAGGGAGTTTTCTTAGCGTGTGTTCTGAAGCCAGACTATAAACAGGTATTTCAATAGAACTCAATTTTCCTCTACTCTGTACTCTTTTTCTGTCACCTGACTATGGAACTTCGCACAAGCCTACAGGAATCTCCAGACTACTGTGTGACCTACAGATTTTGGACTTACCAGCCCCTCAAACTCACATGAGCCAATCCCTTGAAGTAAATGTCTTTCTCTGTGGATATAGATACAGAAATACAGGTACACTTCTCTTTATCTAGAAAACCCAAAGAGCAAAGGCAGCAAAGGAGCAGAGAGAACCCAGGCAATGGAAGGAGACAGAATTGAGCTGGTCCCTTGTCTACAAGCAAAGAGAAAGCAGGCAAATGACTTAATCTTTAGACTTCACTTTGCTCATCTGCACAATAAAAAGGTTGAACTAAAAATGCCTAAAGTTCTTTCTGGCTCTTTTGGAGAGAAAGAAAAATTGTTTTCCACAGTCAGGAAATAGGTCATACTCAGGACCATGGTACTGGGGGACACCAGACTCAATTGGTACAACAAAACACATAAAAATCTTATTCCTCATCCTACATTGGTGAGTAGCGACTGGGGTCTTAAAAGCTTTCAAGAGACCATCTAAGATGCAGCTAATGGTCTCCTATGGTCAGAAGTGAAGACGAGTGCAAAAAACCAAGGGCATTTGGAAGCAATCTAGCCCTAGGACATGATGGCCCTTGAGACCAGATGGTGCCCGGCTACCAATGCCAACCACTCAGGAAAAGATCAAAACTGGAAATCCTGGATAGAGTGGGAGGAAAAACGTGGAACAAAATCCAAAAACACAATAATGACCAGAATTGCTGGTCAGATGGAGCTTGGTGAGACCCAGTATTATGGCCCTGGGATGCATTCAGGGCCTGGAGTAAAACTCACTCCCAGAGGCTGGCTCTCAGCCCAGTAGTAAACAAGATGTACATGCAGACCACTCAACCCAGGGTGATATATCCACATACTCTATGGAAATGTATCCCTTGGAGCAATTGACCACAGGGCACCAGCGGGCCAATACTCATACAAAGGAAATGCAGGGCACACAGGAGTGCATAACTATGAGGGGCACAGGGGTGGGGTTACTGGGCAGGGAAGGGAGGAGATTGGGTTAGGGTTGGGGATGGTAAATGGGGGGTGAAGCTAAATGTACACAAAATGTTGAATGTAAAACAAACTCTGCTCTGTAAACTTACACCTAAAGCACAATTAAATAAATAAATAAAAGAGAAATAGGTCATAAAGTCACTTCTCCTGCTTGATCACTGGATCACTGAGGCTATTACTAGGCATAACCTACATTCATGTGGCTCACAAATTCTTACCAGCTCCAACCATTGTCCTGAGCAGAGCACTATATATTCAGCATTAATGGAGCATCTCAAACCCAACATATCAACATAAGCACTGTTATTATTGACTCATAGCAACCCTACATACAACAGAATGAAATGCTGCCAGGTCCTGTGCCATCCTTACAATTATTGTTGTTTGAGCCCATTATTATGGCCACTCTGTAACTCCATCTCACTGAGTGAGGGTCTCCTTCCTTTTTGCTGACTTTACCAAGCATGATGCCCTTTGCCAAAGACTATTTCCTTCTGATCCCATGCCCAAAGTAGGTGAGATGACACCTTGTCGTCCTCACTTCTAAGGAGTATTCTGGCTGAACTTTCAAGACAGATTTGTTCACTCTTCTGGAAATCCATGGTATATTCAATATTCTTCATCAACATCATCATTAAAATGCAACAATTCTTCTATTGTCTTCCTTATCCATTGCCCAACTTTTACATGCATATGAGATGATTGAAAAATACTGTGGCTAGTGTCAGGTGCACCTTAGTCCTTAAGGTGACATCTTTGCTTTCTAACACTTCAAAGAAGATTTCTGGAACAGATTTTCCCAATACAATACATCCTTTGATTTACTGATTGCTGCTCCCATAGGCATTGATTGTGGGTCCAAGTAAAAGGAAATCCTTGACAACTTCGATCTTTTCTCCATTTATCATGATGTTGCTTATTGGTCCAGTTGTGAGGATCTTTGTTTTCTTTATTTGAGGTATAATCCATACTGAAGGCTACAGTCTTTGATCATCAATAAATGCTTCAAGTCCTTTTCATTTTCAGCAAGCAAGGTTGTGTCATCTGCATACTGCAGGTTGTTAATGAGTCTTTCTACAATCCCGGTGCCTCATTCTTCTTCATATGGTCCAGGTTCTCAGATATTTGCTCAGCATACATATTGGGTAAGTATGGTGAAAGCATGCCACCCTGATGCATACATTTCCTGATTTTAAACTATGCAGTATGCCCCTTTTCTGTTAAAATGATGGCCTCTTGGTTTAAGTACAGGCTCTGCAAGAGCACAATTAAGTGTTCTTGAATTCCCATACTTCTCAACATTATCCATAATTTGCAATGATCCACCACAGCCAAATGCCTTTCTGTAGTCAATAAAACACAGGTGAACATCTTCCTCATATTCTTGCTTTCAGCCAGGATACATCTGATATCAGCAATGATATCTCTCATTCCATGTCCTTTTCTGAATCTAGCTTGAATTTCTGTACCCTGTGGATACACTGCTGCAACTATTTTTGAATTATCATCAACAAAAGATTACTTCTGTGCAATATTAAAAATTGTTTGATAACTTCTGCATTCTGTTGGATCATCTTTCTTTGGAATGGGCACATAAACGGATCTCTTTCAGTCAGTTGGTCAAGCAGCTGTCTTCCAAATTCCTTGGCATAGACAAGTGAGCACTTTTAGCATTACATCTGTTTGTTGAAACATCTCAACTGGTATGTCATCAATTCCTGAAGGCTTGTTTTTCACCAATTCCTTCAGTGTAGCTTGAACTTCTTCCTTCAGTACCATTGGTTCTTTTTTTTTTTTTT
>NW_006921637.1:12767428-12769002 GCF_000298275.1 Orycteropus afer afer | reverse complement strand
CATTGTTCTCCCTCTCTATCCAGGATCTCCTACATACATCCCCTTCCAAGTGGATGACAGTGGTACCTGGGCACCATCTAGTTCTTCTGATCTCATAGTTGTATAGGCTGCAGATCTGATGGTGTACCAGTCGCTAGGACTGATTGTTTCCATGAATTTTGGTTTTCTTCTTTCTTCTTTGCTCTAAATGAGGAGAGACCCATCGTTGCATCTAGATGGCAGCTTGCTAGCTTTTAAGATCCCAGTCGCAATTCGCCAAAGTAGGAGGTGGAACAACGTTTTCTATAGTATGTTATGCCAATTGAGCTTGATGTCCCCTGAGACTATGGCCCCAAGCCCGCAGGTTCAACTACTTGGTCCCTCTGTGTAGCTGGCTGTGACCAAGCAGTGACCACAACCTTGTCCCTTGTCAGCTCTACTATACACACCAGGGAATTCTGATCACTCACATAAACTTATAGGACCATTGTCTGCCAACCCTATATATGTTCTTGGATACCCTCCCCATTTCATAGACATACCTAATTGTTTAGCCTTTCCACCCATCTGTCCACCCATATACTCACGTTTGCCTTCACTGACCACTCAGTACTGTATGTGCAAAAGGGTTCATGTTTCTTGTCTGTATGTCCATGTATCTCTATGTATTTCTCATCCTCAATGCTGCCATATTGGTCACTCACATTAGGTACAGTGACCTTCTCTTCACCCAAATCAATACTTATCTCTATCTATCTAACAGCCTTCCCTCCCTTCCCCTCCTGGTACAACAAAGAAACCAACAAAGAAAATTTCCTTCTACAGATAAACCTTTCCTTAACTTTTACAATAATGGACTAATACAATATTTGTCCTTTTTGGATTGAGTTATTTCACTCAGCATAATGTAACAGCCCATTCTATCTTGCAACTCTCTTAACTTCCTCACCATTTAGAAGTTCTGCAACTACACAGTCTTTTCCCTCTTTTTGTTTGTAGTTGTCCTTACTTGCCAATTGATGTCTCTGGTTCCCTGTTTATACTCTTGTAAGCTCATTTTACTTTGGATATGTCCATAGCTGTAGTTTCTGGGTTGTGTCATCTTGTGTATTAATGGTCGGTTATTTGCTATTTTTGGTTCTCTGTTCAAATGACTTTCTTTAGCATCT
Source organism: Orycteropus afer afer (assembly GCF_000298275.1). Taxonomy (NCBI): domain Eukaryota; kingdom Metazoa; phylum Chordata; class Mammalia; order Tubulidentata; family Orycteropodidae; genus Orycteropus; species Orycteropus afer. The sequence continues at coordinate 12,767,854 of NW_006921637.1, read as the reverse complement.
CTTGTAAGGTTGGTCTGGTTTTAACAAATTCCCTTAGTTTCTGCTTATTTGGAAATCTCCTAATTTCACTATCATATTTGAGGGACAATTTTGCCGGGTATGTAATTCTTGGTTGAAAATTTTTCTTTCTGGGTTTTATATATACCATCCCATTGCCTTCTCGCTTGCATGGTTTCTGCTGAGAAATCAGAGCTTATTCTTATTGGCTGTCCTTTGTACGTAATTTTGTTTTTCCTGTGCTGTTTTCAGGATTCTGTCTTTGTCTTTGGTTTTGATGAGTTTGATGATGATGTGTCTTGGCGATTTTCTTTTGGGGTCTATCCTGTTTGGGGTTCTTTGGACTTCCTGGATGGATATATTCTCATCTTTCATCATTTCAGGGAAGTTCTCCTCCAGTAAATCTTGGACACTTTTCTCAGTGGTTTT
>NW_006921637.1:12760679-12765294 GCF_000298275.1 Orycteropus afer afer | reverse complement strand
GATTATCTTCTGTGTCTGTGTTAATTGGTTTCCCTTTTCTTTGTTGAAGAGGGTCTGTGCAGTCTTTCTGCCTAGTCCGCCATCTTGCCACACCATTGGCTCTTGATCATATGCGCTCTCCTGAAGTGACTGAATGTGAACCAATTCTTTTTGGTACAGTAACTCTGTGTATTATTTCCATCTTCTTTTGATGATTCCTGTGTCATTCAATGTTTTGCACAAAGAATCAATCAATATTGCAACTCAAGGCTTGAATTTCTTCTTCAGTTACTTTAGCTTAAAAAGTGCCAAGTGAGTTCTTCCCTTTTGGTTTTCTAACTCCACATGTTTGCACATTTCATCATAATACTTTACTTTGTCTTCTCAAGCCACTCTTTGAAATCTGTTCAGCTCTTCTATCTCATCATTTCTTCCATTTGCTTTAACTACTCTCTGTTCAAAAATAAGTTTCAGAGTCTCTTCTGACATCATGGTGGTCTTTACTTTCTTTTCTGTCTATTTAGTGACCTTTTGCTTTCCTCATGTATGACGACCTTGATGTCATTGTATCTGGTGTTTGGTCATTAGTATTCAATGCATCGAATGTATTCTTGAGATGCTCTCTAAATCTAAGTAGGATTTATTCAAGCTCATCCTTTGGCTTTTGTGGACTTGTTTTAATTTTTTTCAGTTTCAACTTGAACTTGCATATGAGAAATGATGGTCTGTTTCACAGTCAGCTCCTGGCCTTGTTCTGACTAATGATGTTAAGCTTCTCCATCATCTCTTTCCATAGATGCAGTTAATATGATTCTTGTGTATTCCATCTGAAAAGGTTCATGTGTATAGTTGCCATTTATTTTGTTGGGAAAAAAAAAAAAAAAAGCATTTCCAATGAATAAGTTGTTGGTCTTGCCAAATTCTATCACGTAATTCCCAGCATTGTTTCTATCACCAAAGCCTTATTTTCCAAATATTGATCCTTCTTGTTTCTAACTTTTACATTCCAATAACCAGTAATCATCAATGCATTTTGATTGCATGTTTGATCAATTTCAGACTGCTAACGTTGGTTAAAATCTTCAATTTTTTTCATCTTTGGCATTATTGGGTGGTGTGTAAATTTGAGTAATAGTTGTATTAATTGGTCTTCCTTGTAGGCATATGGATATTAACCTATCTCTGGCAGCATTGTACTTCAGGATAGACCCTGAAATACTCTTTTGACAATGAATGCAATGTCATTCCTCTTCGACTTGTCATTACTTACATAGTAAACAATATGATTTCTGATTCAAAATGGCCAACTTGATTCACCATGAGCACGAGGGTAAGCAATTGTTGGCTCTGGGTTCAAGAATGCTTTGCACAAAGAAAGCATGGTTCTGTAGCAGACAGTTGCCTTGGATAAGGTACATAACCCTTGGAAGCCTTAGTTTTCTCATCCATAAAATGGGGATAATTACAGTAATTACCTCAAAGAATAACTGTGAGTATAAAATGAAATAATGCATATAAGCACAGAGCAACGTGTGGTACACACCCAACTTATTATTGTTAATTTTGTCTGCCAAAATAGGAGCACTTTGGGCATATTTTTTTTGAAGTAGACACAATTATTATACTTAAGGCTGTCTCTTAAAGACCTGAGAGCTGAAATAGGATGCATCTCTGGCTTGGTTCTGAGTCTGAGAAGAAGGGATGCTATATTTATAGAGATTAATAATAAAACTGTAGGCTTCTTATTAAGATTTCTTTTTGCCTAGTTCTCTCAAGTCCAAATACTTGGAGCACAAGGAGCTCGAGATCACAGGTAAATAGATAAATGTAAACACAGATTTTCACATTTGAAATTAAGAACAGCATAAGTTGTTTTAGGGACTTTTTGTTATGTACCCCTGTTCATGATGATTTTAAACCACTGCATGGGTAATGGTATTTGACCCTTTTGCTCACATATGCCATGGCCTCTCTGCTAGAGACTGATCCAACACACTTGCCTGTGCAAAGGTTATAACAATAGTCATCAACAGTCCTTTCACAAACAAGATTTACTGTTACACTGATGCTGAGTGCAAAGGAGACAAAATATCTTTTCCCCATTTCCTCCTCTAAGGTCACACCTGCTATCCATGTTCTCTCTGTATTCAAAAATCTTCCCATCACTGGGAGCCATGAAGCTAGTGCATATATGCTCATCAACACCCAGGGAGCCTGTTACAGACTCCAGGAAGAAATGTCTTTGGGGGTACAGTCTGGAGTTAAGAGATGTGGGACTTCCCCGATTGTGCTATCATTCTCCATGTGAAGTTGCTGCCTCTCTCATTTTGCACCATCCACTTGCTCCATGTCTGCTCTACATGAAATCTGGAAGCTGAACATTTGTGCTGCTACACAAATGCTTGAGCATGAAGCCTCACCTTCAACCACTCAGATACTGGTAGGGCCAGCAATTCCTGAAACTGGGCCAGAACCATCATGTCTGAGGCAAAATGGGGAACCACTGCAGCTGTAATGTATGCTCACAAATGTGCATTCCTTTGTCTTCTCAATAAGCCTGTGAGTAGTGCCAATACTATACTCCTTTATCAGTAAAGAAAGAGGTAACACAACTCACAGAGATCAATCATTGTCCAAGGATCCATGTGGCATATATAAAAGGTGGTGCAAATATGAAGTGATGGCTGGGTGGCTGCTTCCATTCTGAAGGAGATGTTTCCTGGCTCACAAAGCTATCCAGGGACTTGCAGTCCTTGAAAGGACTCATGGAGTCCCTTATCACCAAGTACGACATACATTCACATGACTTCTAAATTTTCACACCCAGCTCCCGTGACTGTCCTAAGCTGACCACTATATGTCCATCTCTGCTGAAGCACCTCAAACCCTACAAGCCAAACTGACACTCACTAGCTTCCTGCCTCCTTGTCCAGCCTATCTTCCACCCTTGCTTTCCTTGTCAAACACTCCATCACTTGGCTGTTTGAGCCAGCAGCCTCAGAGGCCTCCTTCCATCCTGCCTCTCCTTACCAACAGTCATAACACAGCTCTGAGGCAACCCTCATAGACACCCTTAAAGTCTTTCTACTCCTGTAGAACAGCAGCTGCAGGCCAAGCTCCTTGCCTCTCCTCAGGACTACACTAACCGCTCTACAGTCAGTCTCCTCTCCACCCTCACTATTACCAAACTTAACTTTTTCAAATACAGTCTTCCTCATGTTACACTCTACTTCAAATGCCCTGTTAGCCTCTCACTGCCTCCAGGATGAAGGTCAAAGTCCACTCATCAGGTTCTTCAGGACTGTTCTGCTGCCTCTCATCAACCTCCCTCCCACCTGCACTTTATGGACCTATTAACAAAGGTTTCAGCACACTGAACTACTCATAGTCACCATCATACAACAGGTTACCAGCTTCCTGTTTTATGCCTTAAGTTCCCAGATCGCACAATTTTCTACTTACCCTTCAACATCTAGCTTAAACTTCCCTTACATCTATTACACCTTCCCAAAATAGCCATCAGTCACCACCCCTTCCTCAGCCCTCTCATAGTAATCTAGTTACTCCCAAGAAGTTAAAAGAGGCTAGCAGTTATATGTGGTTGTTGTTATCCAGCTCCAATTCATGGCTATCTTAAGTATTGTTGTTACTGTTAGGTGTCGTCGAGTCATTTCCGACTCATAGCAACCCCATGCACAGCAGAATGAAACACCACCCAATCCCGTGCCAGCTCCATGATCCTTGCTGTACTTGAGCCCATTGTCACAGCCACCATGTCAATCCATCTTGTCAAAGGCCTTCCCCTCTTTCATTGACCCTCCACCTTACCAAGCATGACATCCTTCTCCAGGATATGGTCCCCTGTGACAACATGACCAAAGTAGGTGAGACGAAGTCTGGCCATTCTCACTTCCAAGGACAATTCCAGCTGCACTTCCTCCAAGACAGATCTGTTAGTTCTTTTAGCAGTCCATGGTACTTTCAGCATTCTTCGCCAGCACCACAACTCAAAAGCATCAACTCTTCTTCAGTCCTCCTCATTAATTGTCCAGGTCTCACGTGCATACGAGATGATTGGAAATATCATGGCCTATGTCAGGCACACCTTAGTCCTCAAGGAGACATCCTTGCTCCTCAGCACTTGAAAGAGTTCCTTCACAGCCAACCTGACCAGTGCTACACATCATCTAATGTCCTGACTGCTGCTTCACTGGTGTTGATTGTAGGACCAAGCAACATGAAGTCTTTCACAACCTCAATCTTTTCTCCATTTATAGTGATGCTGCTTATTGGTCCAGTTGTGAGGATTTTTGTCTTCTTTATATTGAGATGTAATTCATCCTGCAGACTGTGTTCTTCAATCTTCATCAATAAGTGCCTCAAGTCATCCTCACTTTCAGCAAGCAAAATTGTATCATCAGTGTATCTCAGGTTGTTAATGATCCTTCCTCCAATCCTTGTGCCAAGTTTTTCTTTCTATGGTCCAGCTTCTCAGATTATTTGCTCAGCATACAGATAGAAGAAGTATGGGGAGAAGATACAACCTTGACACACTCCCTTCTTGATTTTAAACCATGTAGTGTCCCCTTGTTCTGTTCGAACGACAGCCTCCTGGTCAAGGTACAGGTTCCTCATG
>NW_006921637.1:12732183-12759814 GCF_000298275.1 Orycteropus afer afer | reverse complement strand
TTTTGTTGTCTTTTTAGTGACCTCTTGCTTTCTTCATAGATGATGCTCTTGATATCATCCCACAATTCTTCTGGTTTTTGATCACTGGTGTTCAATGCATCAAATCTATTCTTTAGATGGTATCTAAATTCAGGAGGGATATATTCTAGATCATATTTTGCCTCTCATGGACTTGTTTTAATTGTCTTTAACTTCAAGTTGAACTTGCATATGAGCAGCTCATGGTCTGTTCCACAATCAGCTCCTGGCCTGGTTTTGGCTGAAGATATTGAGCATTTCCATTGCCTCTTGCCACAGATGCAGTCAATCTGATTCCTGTGTGTTCCACCTGGTGAAGTCCATGTGCACAGCCACCACCTGTGTTGTTGAAAAAAGGTGTTTGCAATGAACAAGTCATTGGTCTTGCAAAATTCTACCATGCAACTTCCAGCATTATTTCTGTCACCAAGGCCAAATTTTCCAACTTCCAGTGATTCTTCTTGGTTTTCAACTTTTGCATTCCAGTCATCTGTGATAATTAACACATTCTGATTGCATTTTTGGTCAATTTCAGACTGCAGAAGTTGGTAAAAATCTTCAATTTCCTCATCTTTGGCTTTTGTGGTTGGTACATAAATTTGAATAACAGTTGTATTAATGGGTCTTCTTTGTAGGTGTATGGATAATTATCCTATCATTGACCACATTGTACTTCAGGACAGATCTGGAAACATCCTTTGTGATGATGAATGCCATGCCATTCCTCTTTAAACTCTCATTCCCGGCATAGTAGACCATATGTTTGTCTGATTCAAAATGGCCAAAACCAGTCCATTTCAGCACAGTAATGCCTAGGATATCAATCTTTATGCATTCCATTTCATTTTTGACAACTTCCAATTTTCCTAGATTCCTACTTCGTACATTTCATGTTCCAATTATTAATAGATGTTTGCCACTGTTTCTCCTCAATTTGAGTGGTGCCATGTCAGCAAATGGAGGTCTCAAAAGCTTTACCTTATCCATATAAGGCTGGTTTTACTATGACAACGCAGTTCTTGCCCAGTCCTACTTTGAGAGCTTTCTAAGCTAAGTGACTCATCTTCCTCCTCTGTATTGGAGAATGTTTCCAGACTATTCATAAAGTTGCACAGTAATGTATCAGACAGTGTTTCTCTGCTAAAGGTTTTCCCTGGTCAATTCTTTGAGAAGTGGATGGCATCCTCCCTCTTATATGTTATATCTTAAGTATAACAGAATGAACCGGAGCACAATACCCTGCTTACTTAGATAACATCAAAACAAAACAAAGGGATGGTCCTGAGCCATCCTCAAGAATAATTATATGTTTCAGTGCATTGTTCCACTGTTCTAAGTATTTACACACATTAACTCATTTCATCTTCATACTATCCTATGTGGTATTATTGTTGTTGTTGTTGTTATGTGCCGTCGAGTCGGCCCCGACTCATAGCAACCCCTCCTTGGGTTTCCGAGGCAGTATCACTACGGAAGTAGGATTGCCCAACCTTCCTTCCGAGGAGTGGCTGGTGGGTTTGAACCGCCATCCGTCTGGTTAGCAGGCAAGTGTCTTAGCCACTATGCTACCAGAGACTGTCCCCATTTCATAAATGGAAGAAACTGAAGCAAGAGATGTGGCTACTTGGCCAAGTTCCTCGATTTGAATACAAAAAGTCTGGCTCCTGAATCTCGACTCATATTTACCACCCTATCTCACTTCATTGGAGGGAATGATCTCACATTTATCTACTGAACTAGACCAGCAGTCCCACTAAGCAAGGTGACATCCTGCTCATCTTGCAGATGAGAGCCTAGCAAAGTAATCCCCCACAGTGGGCATTCAGAAGTGTCTGTCTGAGGGCAAGGAGGAGGGGTGGGCATCTTTGATACTTTTCAGATTTGTTAAATTAAGTGCCCTCTCCTGGACTTCTGGTAAGATGGTGGAATATGCAGACAAGCTACACAGACCCTCTTCAACAAAGAAAAGAGAAACCAATTGACAGAGATACAGAAGATAATCCTGGGGCCCTGAGCTTTGAAAGGAAGTATATGGAAGTGGATTAGACACCAATTAGCAGAAAAACCTGAAAGAAAACAGTGAGTACAGAGATGATTGGAGCTGTGGGCTGTCAGCTACTCTGATGGGACCAAAAGCCAGAATATTTCCAACTGGTGTTGGGACCTGAGAATTGACCTAAAGATCAGCCCTGGTTGCCAAGGGCTGCAGGGATGACTGCACTAGTGGCCTATCACTAGGAAGGGAAACAGCCAGGAGGGAGACAATCTAAGCTGTGGACTTTTGGTTGTATGGAGAGTGCAGCCATGTTGACAGTTTAAAAGCAGTGGCCATTTTGCATATTTAAAGTGACCAAGGGTGTGGCCATTTTTAATGGCAGCCATAGTGGATTTTAAAGTAACAGCCTTCTCATTCAGTGGCAGCCATAGTGGATTTTAAAGTAACAGCCTTCTCATTCAGATCCCAGCAACCTAAGAATAGGCTCATTTTGCCAGGGATGATAGGGACATACAGGAGGCTGACAACAGGAAAGGAGACAGTGGTGAGTGTGTAAGTGATACCAATTAGTAAATAGAGGAGCACAATACCCTGCTTACTTAGATAACACCAAAACAAAACAAAGAAAATGAAAATTGTGGGCAAGTAATTCCAACATACAATCATCAATTAAATATAAACACAAAAACATCACAATGTCTCAGAGACAACAAAGCATCACAGTTCGCACAAAGAAACAAGATAAAGCAGGAGAAACAAGGGACCAGGATACAGACCCAGAACACATCCTGAGGAAGAAGCAGCATTGGAACTCCCTGATAAGGAATTATACTGAGATACTGTCAACGGATTGAGAGACAGATCAAGGAAAACACTGATAAAACTGAGGAAAATACAGAGAAAACCCTAGAACAATTTCAGAAGGCAATATAAGAACAAAATGACAAAGTAAGTGAAAAATTAGAAATGATACAAAATCTATAGATAGAAATCCAGAAGATTAATACTAAATTTTCAGAAATAGATAACACATTGAATGGGCAACTATGTAGAATCAAATCAATGGAAGAAAGAATTAGTGAGATTGATGACAAATACCTCAATAATTTTTTGGAAAGGGATCAATTAAAAAAAAGATGAAAACAAAATGAAGAAAGCCTAAGGTTAATGTGGGTAACATCAAAAGGAATAACCTACATGTCATTGGAATTCCAGAACAAAGAGAGACAAATAGAACCACAGAAAATTGTCAAAGATTTGTTGGAAGAGAATTTCCCTGATATGATGAAAGATGTGAATATATCCATTCAAAAAGTCCAACGAACCCCAAACAGGATAGACCCCAAAAGAAAACCACCCAGACATATCATCATCAAACTCACAAAAAAAAAAAAAAAAAAAAAAAAAAAAGACAAAGAAATAATCCTGAAAGCAGCACAGGAAAAACAAAAAGTTACGTACAAGGGGCAACCAGTAAGACTAAGGTTGGGTTTCTCAGCAGAAAGCACGCAGGTGAGAAGACAATGGGATGGTACATATAAAACCCTGAAAGAAAAAAATTTCCAACCAAGAATTATATACTCTGTAAAACTGTCCCTCAAATATGATGGTGAAATTAGGACATTTGTAGATAAGCAGAAATTAAGGGAATTTGTTAAAACCAGACCAACCTTACAACAGATGCTAGAGGGAGTCCTTTGGACAGAGAACCAACAACAGCAAACAGCAACCGATCATTAACACACATGATGACATAACACAGAAACCAACCCAGTTATGGAAGTATCCGAACTAAATAAGCCCACAAGGGTACCAGAGACATCAATTGGCAAATGAGGATAATAACTACAAACCAAAAAGAGGGAAAAAACTGTGTAGTTACAGAACCTCTGAATGGTAAGGAAGCAAAGACAACTGCAAGATAGAATGGACAGTTCTAAACTTGGGAAGAAATTATAAATCACAGGGTAACCTCAAAGAAAAATGATAATCAAAATAAAAAAGAGGACCAGTACAAATATTTAGCAAGTACTAAAACAATAGCAACAAAGGAAGTGATAATACAATTTATAAACAAAACGGTCTCAGCACAGAAAATCATATGGAACAAAGAAATCAGGAACATCATGAAAAAGCACATAACAAAATGACAGCAACAAATTCATACTTGTCAATAATTACATATCTGACAAGGGACTTATCTCTAAAATTTATAGAAAACTACAATACCTCGGAAGGAAAGTTGGGCAATCTACTTCCGTCGTGATACTGCCTTGGCAACCCAAGAGGGGTCGCTATGAGTCAGGGCTGATTTGACGGCACATAACAACAACAAACAACAACAATACCTCAACAACAAAAATACTAACAATCCAATTTAAAAATGGGCAGAAGACATGAATAGATACTTCATCAAAGAGGATATTCAGGCAAAAGCAACATGAAGAAATGCTCGTGATCATTACCCATTAGAGAGATGCAAATCAAAATTAGACATCATCTCATCCCAGCACTAATGGTAAAATTCAACAAGACAGAAAACAGCAAATGCTGGCGAGGATGTGGAGAGACTGGGACTCTTATACACTGCTGGTAGGGCTGTCAAATGATACAACCACTGTGGAAAACAGTATGGCAATTCCGTAAAAAGCTGGAATTAGAAATACCATTTGACTCAGAAATTCCACAACTAGGTATATATCCTAAAGAAGTGAGAGTCAGGACAAGAACAGATATATGCACACCCATGTTCATTGCAGCACTATTTACAATAGCAAAAAGATGGAAACAACCTATGTGGGCATCAACAGAGGAACGGATAATCAAACTATGATACATACATACAGCGGAATACTATGCAACACTAAAGAATAATGTAGAATCTGCAAAATACCACATAACATGGATGAACTTGGAGGACAATTATGCTGAGTGAATTAAGTCAATTACAGAAGGACAAATATAGTATTAGTTCATTATTGTAAAAAGTCAAGGAAAGGTTTCTACATGGAAAGAAACTTTCTTTGTTGGTTACCAAAGGTGGAAAGGGAGGGGAGGGAACACTGCTAAGAAAAAAAATGCATTGACACATATGTCACTTTAGTTTTGTGTATTTCACTGTACATAAATTATATTTCAACAAAATGTATTTAAATAAATCAATGGCCTTTCCTTGTAATCACAGGGTGAGAAACAAAACCCTGCTGGGGAACTTGCCTGGAAGAAACAGTATTTTCCTGCTGTTTCTGCAACTTTGTCATATTGGGAAACTAATCCTACTGTGTGGCCCTATTTCAGTCACCCAATCAGGTGTAATCAACACCTGAGAAGAGGAGCTGAGGACAGGGCACAACCTAAAGCCCATTCCTTCACAGAGAAATCTGCAGCTCCCACCACTCACCCTTTTGGACAACTTCATCCAACCTTTGCATCCCTACCCTCCAACTCTACATATACAACAATCACTCACTCCAGGCACCAAGAATCTGTACAAAAGGAAAAAGGAGATGCAATGCACTAGCCCTGCCAAGTGTAGATTATAGCTTTATAGTTCACCTACAAAATTCTGTAGACAAATTTGCACCCAGAAAAGAGGGAAGCTGTGCAGGTCGGTGCCACATTGCACCTGGGGCCCAAGAGCACTAGCTTCTTCATCCAAGACCTAGGTCCATGGTGCAAACACAGCTCTGACAGGGCTCTGTCCACCAAAGTGGTTCACTTTTAGGAGAAAGGACAGCTTAAGTGGAATCAATGTACTAACATCTGATGGAGGTTGAGAGACTATAATGGATCAAATTGAACCAGAAGCAGTAGAGGAAACAAGAGACCTGTGACAAGCAAACAGGACCCACCCTGCTCCAGATGACCTATAGGCCAGGAAGGTGCTACCAGGGAGCTTTGCTCAGAGGCACAGGTCCACTGCCAGCACCACCCCAGCCATGGGCTCTGTAGAGAAATGCCCTCCATGTACACAGTACTTAAAGGTTTATAAGCCACTCTTGTACACATTCACACATGCAGTTCTTGAAATAAACCTGTTATAAGTAAGAAAACTAGAGGCTAGACGAGATTGACCAATTTACTCAAATTGCACATGGGAATACACAATGAGTCAGAATCTACTCAAAGGCAATCAACAAAGTTAGAGCCAGAACTCAAACCCAAGTTTTCTGTCTCCAAGTCTAGAACTCTTTTTTTTCCTCAACTTGTTCCTCTTTTGGATTATGAAAAGTTGACAACAGCATTTCACAAAGAATAATCTTTGTGCTCAGGACGTGCTAAAAATAAGATTGCCAGCAGAGATGACACCAAGATAGCCATTACCAGCTTCCCCTCTGGATGTCCCATACCTTCTAGATGACTGACACCCTCCTTAGCAACACATACCCACCTGGATGATCAATGCTCTAAGAGATGACCAACACTCTCCTGGATGACCAACACCTTCCCTGATGACCTATACCTTTCCAGTAACACCATTCCAGATGACTGACAACTTACCAGATAACTGACACCTTCCTGGTGATAAAAACCATCCCAGATGACTGACATCTTCCGAGTGACAGAAACCTTCCTGGTGACAGATGCCCTCCTGGGTGACCCACACCTTCCTATTGACAGCTGCCTTCCCAGATGAGCAACACTTACCCACTGATAAACCTTCCTAGTGACAGACACTTTCCTAGTGTCATAATATTTTTAGTTTTTTACTGTTGACTACAAGTATTTATATCTTTGTGCTGTCAACTTTTAATCTTTGTAAGCCCTCAGTAACCTCCTCTACAGTGCCCATATCAGAGAAACTCTGGGTGTAATTAACCGCTAAATGAACAAGGTCAGCGTCAGCTCTGTAACAGTTAGTCCAAAATTACTCAAGCTGTGGAAGAAGGTCCTGAAGGCACATACTGTCTCCATTTATAGCCACCGAGTCCCATTACTGGGCAGAAAATATTGTTTCAGGGGAAGACCTTGGCCAGTCCCATGGCTCTTTTCCTGTTCAGAAAACTATTGCCATCAAGTCAATTCCAACTCAGAGTGACCCCCATCAGGTTTCCAAGGCTGTAAAACTTTATGGAAGTAGATTGCCTCATTTTCCTCCCAGTGAGCAGCTGCTGGGTTAGAACAGCCTACCTTTTGGTTAACCAACTCAATTCCTTAACCACAGTGCCACCAGAGCTCCTTTACTAAGAAAAAGGAGAGCCTATTTCTTACCACTAGCCCCCAGTTGAGAGTCCTCATGGAGCACCATTTTGGCTGCTGTGCATGCAAGCACAGGCAGGTCAGTCAGTTTTGCTGAAGTTCTGTGCTCAGGGTTTTTCTACACCCACAGGCAATTCTGGGTAACCTTGTGTTCTGCCCATTTGTGCCCTTCATTCTAAGTCTAAACCAAGTTGTTGTTGTTGTTAGGTGCCATCAAGACATTTTCAACTCATAATGATCCCACGTACAACAGAACAAAACACTGCCTGGTCCTGTGCCAGCCTCATGATCCCTGCTATACCTGAGCCCATCATTGCAGCCACTGTGTCAATCCATCTTGCTGAGGGCCTTCCTCTTTTACATTGACCCTCCACTTTACCAAGCGTGACATCCTTCTCCAGGGAATGGTTCCTTCTGACAACATGACCAAAGTAGGTGAGACAAAGTCTGGACATTCTCGCTTCCAAGAAGCATTCCAGTTGCACTTCTTCCAAGACAGATTTGTTAGTTTTTTTAGCAATCCATGGTACTCTAGGTATTTTTTTGCCAACACCCCAACTCAAAAGCATCAACTCTTCTTCAGTCTTCCTTATTCATTGTCCACTTCTCACATGCATAATATGTGATTGAAAATACCATGGCTTGGGTTAGGTGCACCTTGGTCTTCAAGGAGATATCTGTGCTCTTCAGCACTTGAAAGAGGTCCTTTGCAGCCGACTTGCCCAATGAAATATGCCATGTGATGTCTTGACTGCTGCTTCCATTGGTGTTGATTGTAAAAAACAAAACCAAACCCACTGCCATCGAGCTGGATCCGACTCATAGTGACCCTTTCTTGGGATTCTGAGGAAGTATCACTAAGGAAGTAGATTCCCCAACCTTTCTTCTGAACAACAGCTGGTGGGTTTGCACCACCAGCCTTCTGGTTAGCAGTCAGATGCCTTAGGCACTATGCCATCAGAGCTCCTGGTGTTGACTGTAGAACAAAATAATATGAAGTCTTTGACAACTTCAATCTTTTCTCCATTTATCATGATGATGCTTATTGGTCCAGTTATGAGGATTTTTGTTTTCTTTATATTGAGGTATAATTCATACTGCAGACTATAGTCATCAGTCTTCATCAGTAAGTGTTTCAAGTCATGCTCACTTTCAGCAAGCAAAGTTGTGTCATCTGCATATTGCAGGTTGTTAATGAGTCTTCCTCCAAACCTGATGCCATGTTCTTAGTCATATAATCCACCTTCTTGGATTATTTACTCAGTATACAAGTTGAATAAGTATAGTGAAAGGTTACAACCTTGACACACTCCCTTCCTGATTTTAAACAATGCAATATCCCCTTGTTCTGTTTGAATGACAGCCTTGTGGTCTATATACAAGTTCCTCAGGATTACAATTAAGTGTTCTTGGATTCCCATTCTTCTCAATGCTGTCCATATTTGCTATGATCCACACAATTGAAGGCTTTTGCATAGTCAATAAAACACAAGTAAACATCTTTCTGGTATTCTTTTCTTTGAGCCAAGATCCATAGATATCTCATTCATGTCCTCTTCTGAATCCAGCTTGCATTTCTGGAAGCTCTCTGTCAATATACTCCTGCACCCATTTTTAAATTATCTTCAGCAAGATTTTAATTGCATGCAATATTAATGATATTGTTCAATAATTTCCATATTCTGTGGGATCACCTTTCTTTGAAATGGGTACAAATATGGATCTCTTCCAGTCAGTTGGCCAGGTAGCTGTCTTCCAAATCTCTTGGCATAGCCGAATGAGTGCCTCCAGTGGGGCATCCGTTTGTTGAAACATCTCAATGGCTATTCTGTCAATTTCCAGAACCTTATCTTTTGACAATTCTTTCAGTCCAGGCTCAATTTCTTCCTTCGATGCCATTGGTTCTTGATCATATGCCACCACCTGAAATGGATGATCATTGACCAACCCCTTTTGGTACAGTGACTCAGTATTCCTTCCATCTGCTTTTGATGTTTCTGGCATCATTCAATATTTTGCCCAAAGAATCTTTGAATATTGCAACTTGAGGCTTAATTTTTTTCTTCAGTTCTTTCAGCTTGAGAAATGCTGAGCGTGCTCTTCCCTTTTGGTTTTCTGACTTCAGGTCTTTGGACATTTCATTACAGTAATTGGCTTTGTCTGCTCGAGCTGCTCTTTGAAATCTTCTGTTCAGCTCTTTCTTTCATCTTGTCATTTCTTCCATTTGTTTTAGCTGCTCTCCACTCAAGGGCACGTTTCAGTCTCTTCTGACATCCACTTCAGTCTTTTCTTCCTTTCTTGTCTTTTGAATGACCCTTTGCTGTTTTCGTGGATGATGTTTTTGATGTCATCCCACAATTCCTCTGGTTTTCGGTCGCTGCCGTTCAATGCCTCAAATCTATTCTTTAAATGGTCTCTAAATTCAGGAGGGATATAATCAAGGCCTTGAACTTGAAGACAATTAAAACAAGTCCACAAGAGCCAAAATATGACCTTCAATATATCTCTCCTGAATTTAGAGACCATCTAAAAATAGATTTGATGCATTGAACAACAATGACAAAAAACCAGAATTATGGGATGACACCAAGAACATTATCCATGAAGAAAGCAAGAGGTCATTAAAAAGATGAAAAAGGAAGAAAAGACCAAAATGGATGTCAGAAGAGACTGAAAGTTGCCCTTGAATGGAGAGTAGCTAAAACAAATGGAAGAAATGACAAGATAAAAGATGTGAACAGAAGATTTCAAAGAGCAGCTTGAGCAGACAAAGCCAATTACTATAATAAAATGTGTAAAGACTTGGAGTTAGAAGACAAAAAAGGAAGAACACACTTGGTATTTCTCAAGCTGAGAGAACTGAGGAAAAAAATTTAAGCCTCAAGTTGCAATATTGAAAGATTTTAAGGACAAAATATTGAATGCCGCAGGAAGCTTCAAAAGAAGACTGAAGCAATAAACGGAGTCATTGTACCCAAAAGACCTGGTCAGTGTTTATCCATTTCAGGAGGTGGCATATGTCCAAGAACCAATGGTATTGAAGGAAGAAGTTGAAGCTGCACTGAAGGAACTGGCGAAGAACAAGGCACCAGGAACTGATGGAATACCCATTGAGATGTTTCAACAAACAGATGTCCTGCTGGAGGCACTCACTCGGTTATGCCAAGAGATTTGGAAGACAGTTACCTGGCCAACTGACTGGAAGAGATCCATATTTGCACCCATTCAGAAGAAAGGTAATCCCACAGAATGTGGAAAATATTGAACAACAACATTAATATTGCAGGCAAGTAAAATCTTACTGAAGATAATTCAAAAATGAATGAAACAGTATATTGACAGAGAACTTCCACAGGTGCAAGCTGGATTCAGAAGAGGACGTGGAAGGAGAGATATCATTATTGATGTCAGATGGATCTTGGCTCAAAGCAAAGAATACCAGAAAGATGTTTACTTGTGTTTTATTGACTATGCAAAAACATTTGATTGTGTGGATCATAACAAGTTGTGGATAACATTGAGTAGAATGGGAATTCCAGAACACTTAATTGTACTCATGAGGAACCTATACATAGACCAGGAGACTGTTGCTAGAAGAGAACAAGAGGACACTGCATGATTTAAAATCAAGAAGGGAGTGTGTCAGGGTTGTATCCTTTCACCATACTTATTCAATCTATATGCTGAGCAGATAATCTGAAAAGCCAGACTATATGAAGAAGAATGTGGCATCAAGATTAGAGGAAGAATAAATAACAACCTGCAATACGCTGATGACACAACTTTGCTTGCTGAAAGTGAGGATGACTTGAAGCACTTACTGACGAAGACTGAAGACTGTAGTCTGCAGTATGGATTATACCAAAATCTAAAGAAAACAAAAATCCACACAACAGGACCTATAAGCAGGATCTTTATAAACAGAGAAAAGATTGAAACTGTCAAGAACTTTATATTATTTGGTTCTACAATCAACACCAATGGAGGCAGCAGTCAGGACATCAGACCATGTATAGCACTGGGCAAGTCAGCTGCAAAGGACCTCTTTCAAGTGCTGAGGAGCAAAAATGTCCCCTTGAGGACTAAGGTGCACCTGACACAAGCCATGATACTTTCAACTGCCTCATATGCACGTGACAGCTGGACAATGAATAAAGAAGATCGAAGAAGAATTGATGCTTTTGAGTTGTGGTGCTGGTGATGAATGCTGAAAGTACCATGGGCTGCTAAAAGAACTAATAAATCTGTCCTGGAGGAAGTGCAGCTGGAATTGTCCTTGGAAGTGAGAATGGCCAGACTTCATCTCACCTACTTTGGTCATGTTATCAGAAGGGACTATTCTCTGGAAAAGGATGTCACGCTTGGTAAGGTGGAGGGTCGACGAAGGAGGGGAAGGTCCTCAATGAGATGGACTGAGACAGTGGCTGCAGTGATGGGCTCAAGTATAGCAAGGATCACGGAGCTGGTGTGAGACTGGGTGGTGTTTTGTTGTGCTGTGCATACGGTTGATATGAGTTGGAGATGACTTGATGTCACCTAACAATAACAACATAATCAAGGCCATATTTTGGCTCTCTTGGACTTGTTTTAATTGTCTTCAACTTCAACTTGAACGTGCACATGAGCAGTTGATGGTCTGTTCCACAATCATCTCCTGGCCTTCTTCGGGCTGAAGATATTGAGCTTCTCCATTGTCTCTTGCCACAGATGTAGTCAATCTGATTCCTGTGTATTCCATCTGGTGAAGTCCATGTGTATAGCCACTGTTCATGTTGTTGAAAAAAAGTATTTGCAATGAATAAATGATTGGTCTTGTAAAATTTTAACATGTGATCTCCAGTGTTATTTCTATCACCAAGGCCATATTTTCCAACTACCAGTGATTCTTCTTTGTTTCCAACTTTTGCATTCTAATCACTAGTGATAATCAATACATCTTGATTGCATGTTTGGTCATTTTCAGACTGCAGAAGTTGATAAAAATCTTCAATTTCCTCATCTTTGGCTTTGGTGGTTGGTACATAAATTTGAATAATAGTAGTATTAACTGGTCTTTCTTCTTGTTGTTTGCCGTCAAGTTGGACCCGACTCATTGCGATCCCTCCTGTGGAAATTTCCTGTGGAAATTGATTGCCCAACCTTCCTTCTGAGGAGTGGCTGGTGGGTTTGAACTTCCAGCCTTCTGGTTAGCAGTCAAATGCCTTAGGCACTACACTACCAGAGCTCCTTGGTCTTCCTTGTAGGTGTATGGATATTGTCCTGTCACTGAGAGCACTGTACTTCAGGACAGATCTTGAAACATTCTTTGTGATAATGAATTCCTCTTCAATTTGTCATTCCTGGCACAGTAGATCATGCAGTTGTCTGATTCAAAATGGCCTAAACCAGTCCATCTCGGCTTACTAATGCCTAGGATATTGATCTTTATGTATTCCATTTCATTTTTGACAACTTCCAATTTCCCTAGATTCATACTTTGTATATTCCATGTTCCAATTATTAATGGATGTTTGCAGCTGTTTCTTCTCATTTTGAGTCATGCTACATCAGCAAATGGAGGTCCCAAAACCTTTACTCCTTCCTTATCATTAAGGTTGGCTACTTTGAGGAGGCAGCTCTTCCCCAGTCGTATTTTGAGTACTATCTCAACTTGAGGGGCTCATGTTCCATTACTACATTGGACAATTTTTCAGGGCTATTCATAAAGTTTTCTAGTAATAATGTATCAGACAGTGTTTCACTGCTGTTCATAAGGTTTTCATTAGCCAATTCTTTGCAAAGTGGATGGTTTCTTCCTTCTTCCGAGACTGTCTTAGTCTGGAAGCTCCGCTGAAACCTGTCCATCATGGGTAACTCTGCTGGCATTTTCAACACTGGTGACATAGCCTCTAGCTTCATAGCAATATGCAAGCCACCAGAGGATGACAAACTGACAGACAAGTTTGTCTCCCTTAGTTGTTCCAAACTGCTCCATTCACTTCCTGGCCTCCCTTAAAGCTGCTCTAAACCCTGTGCCCAGCTCTCCTGTTCCATGCCTCCCTTAAAGGCTGCTTCCAAACACCACCATGCCTGGCTCATCACCTTCTGGGCCTCCCTTAAAGGCTGCTTCCCACCCTGTGTCTGCCTCACCACCTTCCAGACCTCCCTTAAAGGCTGTTTCCAAACACCCCCACACCCAGCTAAACCATACTGACTCCTTAATGAGTCACTGAATCAGGGTCAAGAGAAGAAGTACTATCAGTAAAGCTAATTTCTTGTATGCTCAGAAATAAGAGAATGCTGGAAATGAGGTTATAAGTAAGGTCATTTAGAAACCTAAAAATTCTTTAAAGCACATTTTTTCTCCATGCCTCTGCCTGCTCTCCATTTAGAAAATTTTAAAATGTTATAAAAATTATCCTCTACATGTACATACGTACTACTACGTGTTTGTTAGAAATTACAAGGTTTATAAATAAATAAATAAAAGTGCTTCCAGCTCCATCCTCTAAAAAAATCCAGTGTCCAACAAAAAAAGAAAAGAGGAACTGCCCCTTCCAAAGTTCAGTGAGGCCCCCGGGTCCCTGAAGCAACAGAGCAGACTGTCGTGGTTTAGAGTTGCTCAGTCAGAACCTCGGACTCTATTTCTACAAGAATGAGTCTCATTTTCATTTAATGAGAAAAGGTTCTACAGTTATGTTGAGCCTGTTTTCCCAATTGAGGTTTCCTTTTCTAAAATCCTTTCCTGAATTTGGAACATAGTCCACTATTGAGGTAAAACACAGTACTTGAAATTGGGACTACGTTGCAACATATTACAAAGAAGTACTATCTAAATATATGAAGAATTCTTACCAAAACTTTAAAAAATGACAACCACTTCAATAGAAAAAAAGCAGCCAGATAATTTGCATAATCAAAACAAAAGGTCAATAAGTAAATGAATTTATGTTTAGCCACACTAGTAATCAAGCAATTTAATCATTGGTGATGAGAAACCATTTATTCCAGCAAATGATCAATGATTTAAAGAGAAGCATAATTGCCAGAACTGGCATGGGGAAATGGTCATTCTCATTATTGATGGGAGAGATATTTGGCAGATTTTTCTCAAAGATTCTTAAAAGGGGCATCTTGTCCTACTAATATTTCCTTGGTTGATAATCAGACAGGGGGACAAAGACATTTAGCACAAGGATGTTTATCATAGCATGAGTTATAAAAGTGAAAATTTATATAACACCTCCATGTCCCAATAATAAGAGATTGGTTGCTGGTTATCTAAATTATGGCACTTTCATAAAATGGAATATTAGGCAGCCACTTAAAGGGTAGTTTAGCAGTCCTTAAAGGAGTTCTGGTGGTGCAGTGCCTAAGGAATCTGACTGCTAACCAGAAGGTTGGTAGTTCAAACCCACCAGCCATTCTGAGGAAGGAAGAAGGGGCAATTCACTTCTGTAAAGATTTGCCAGCTTGGAAATCCAATGGGGATTGCTATCAGTCAGAATCTACTCAATGGCAGTGAGTGACAGTACTCCTTAAACTTTGATGCACACAAAAACCACTGGAGAATCTTGTTAAAATGCAGATTCTGATTAAGGAGGCCTGGTATGAGGCCTGAGAATCAGCATTTTGAACAAGCTCTTTAGTGGTGTTCACACCGTCAGTCTATGGACCACATTTTGAGTATTAAGGATGTAGATGTGTATTTATGTCAAAAACTTGTTTACTATAAGGTTAAGTGGGATGACTAGGTTATAAAACAATTGATTATAAGCTTTTATATATATGTGTATATATAAAAATTTTATATATATGTGTATATATAAAAATATTTTAAAAACTGGGAAGTAGTATTTAGCACAAAAACCTATATTTTCTAAATATTCTTACAAAAAATGTGTATTCCTGACGCACATTAAAAGAGGTGGAGGCAAAAATCACTACTGACTCTGGAAACCTGCTCTATTTGGGGCCCATGCCCAAAGTCTGCCTGTCCATGTGCCCAACCCAAACATGCAATTTTTCTGTGTCTTTCTAGGTCATCACTTAAATGGAATCTCAGGTGAGTTTCCTCTTCCAAAATCCCTTTCTGCATCAGAAAAGGAGATGAAAGTATTTTAAGGATTCCTGTCATTTTTCCTATCACATAAAATCTGTAGGTTGGGCTCTTTAAGATACTGCTTAAAATTCTTCCTTAAAAAAACAAGAGGATGACTTGCCAATCCCCTGCTGTATGAAGGAAACCTTGTAATTACCAAGCATCTGTCTCGCAATCCAAAGTATAGGCCCCACAGCCAGAAGACGTACTGTGATTCCGCAAACACAAGGACAGAGTGAGTTATCCGGGGAATCTACATCAAATCCTGAAATACCATGTGCGAGAGATGAAATTTCAACCCTAAGGCTATGCATGAATAGATCACATGAGAAAAAAAAAAAGAGAGAAAGGAAAAAGCCTCTAACATAGGCATGATAGGCTGATTGGCAAAATGAAAGGCAGCAATTCTGTTGCCTTTGCTTAAAGCAAAGTTGAGTTCAGACTAAAAACATAGTTACTTAATAATGATTCTTGAACCAAGACCTCCACCATTGTTAGGGAAGAGTGAATAAGCAATGCTGCTTAGAAAGTTAAGTTATGGACCAACACTGGTACTTCTGGAAAAAAAAACTTCAGAGCAATGGCTAAGCCCTAAAGGAGGGAGGGATGTGGATAAGGGAAGTAATCAAACATCTATGGTACAGAGAATTTATGCTAAGGACTTCTAAAACACTACTTCCTATTACCACAACAATGTCCATTTTACAGACAGGGAAACAGGTTAAGAGGCAGCGCATAATGGGAGAATCAAACAGACCTGGGGTTCTTGTTCTTCTTCTAGTTGTGCAACTTTGGTTGAATTATTTATGTCTTCTAAGTTTTTGTTTTGTAAAATGTGGGTAGTAAAACTTGTTGTGAAGTTGTGTTGAAAGTACATGTCCAATGGAGTGCACATCAGAAATACAGGAGGTGTTATCAAAGGGAAGGCATAACTGAGATGTGTGCTTTACCTAAGGACCCCAGCCATACATGAGAGGTGAGCTCCAAAGCTGGACCTGTCTCACCCCAGAGCCCTGGCACACAATCTCATGGCACCATACTGTACCCACCTGGCCAAGTTTTCCAACATGCATCCCTTGGAATGCCTCTCCATCCCCTGCCTCCACCCCATACTGTCAAAATCTACATTTCACCAGCTGTCCAAACATAAAACATCAAAAGCATTAATACGTATTTCCTCTTTTGACTAGTTTCTTGATTTTATTAACATGATATTCACTAGTTATCTTAAATTGACTATAAATGAAATGCATGTTCCAATTCTCTTCCAATTGCCATCCCCCAGGTTCCCCCACCCTCTGTGCAGAGAAATCAAGAATCTGCCCATGTAGCAAACCAGCCTCTTTTAAGTCAGAACACATTTCTGATCATGCTTGGTTTGACTCAAGGGTGTTTCCACACCCAATGGGCAATGATGCTAGTAGTTTTCCCAAGCTTCAGTGCCACTGATGATTTATCCTTGAAATCACAGGTTAGGGATGATCCAACCTAACGTGACCATTTTCCTTACTCTTTCCCCACTTGCTTCTGTCTCCTACCCCACCCTTCCCCAGCCCACACAGCCTACTGCCTACTGGCAGCAGCACAGAGCTGCCTTCCCTTTGAAAAGATTTTGTTTGGGAAGCCAGAAGTGGAGGCAAAAGCAGGTAGAGTCAGCTGATGGCCTGCCAATGTGTCAGTCTTCTGAGAAGCTAAGCTCTCAAATAGCTGAGCTCACAGAACAATTGGCTGGACAGCTGCCCTAAAAGTCCAACCAGAGAATGTTTTACACAGAGGGTCAGCAGTGACACTATATGACATTTAAGTAGCCCTAGCACCCTATGTGTGCTTTTGTAATAAACTCATCTCATCTAAATCCAGGGGGTCACTGTCTTAGTTTGCTCAGAACTGTCCTGGTTCCAGTACCCCAAGTCTCAGAAACCCTGTATTCCTGTGCAGTCCTGGAGAATGGTTACCCTATAGCCCTCACTGCAGTGAGTGAACCCATCAGGGGTATATGGTGATAACAGTGAGACTCAGGGGAACCTCAGCAGCCATCTGCAGCCTCACCTGCCTGGCTGTGTTCGGGAGGACAGTTAGTATACTTCACATCTGGCACTTACAGCTCTTCTCTTTACATCATGAGTAGAAATTGTTGAAATGCCATCCTTAGAATTTCACCTCTTTGGGTTAAGACCCAGTGTCCTGTTAAAAATGAAAATACCTCAAAACACAGGGAAGTAAATCATTAACTATTAACATAATGACTTATTTATTCTTTCTTAAGTGTCAAGAGGAGTTTTAATAAAGAGAAAGGATGTAGGGAATGCCTTAGAGCAGGCTGAGGTCAGCTTGGGACCTAGGCCATGACACAAGTCCAACCTATTTCACAACTGTATTTTGCTTATTGCTAGCTTTAAGCAAAAGCACTGGGAGACCTCCATTTTTTAATTTATATTTTCTTCTTCTTCTTCTTTTTTTTTTTTTCTTGAAGCAACACTAATGGAAATTTAGGATATAGTGTCTATTTCGTGAAGCTACTTCTGAAATGCACAGTATGTGGAGAACAGCACCACTCAAAGGTCAATGTGCTAGCAGCCTCCTGGGGATAGAGCTAAAATGCAGAGTCTGACTCTGCAGGTCAGAGTGTGCCAAAATTCTGCCAGGCCATTTATCTCTCTGAGGATGCCAGGTTGTAGGCCAGGGAATAGGAATCTCATGGATCTGCCTATGAATCACTACTATCCTGAAGCTCAAAAATGACAATAAAGGACCAAATATTTTTTCCAATTTTATATTCAAAAGAGAAATGACTAAACAGGCAAAAAACCCAAGTGTCCATCAATAATGAATGGATAAACAAAATACAATGGAATATTATTCAACCATAAAGAGCAATGAAGTCTTGATACATAAATCTATAGCATTGATGAACTTTGAAAGCATTATGCTGAGTGAAATAAGTCAGTCAGAAAAGGACAAATAAATATTGTATGATCCTACTTACATGAAAACCTAGAATAGGCAAGTGTATAGAGACCAAAGTTTATTAATGGCTACCAGGGGCTGGGCAGAAGGAGGAAACAGAAGTTATTGTTGAAGGGGTACTGAGTTTCTGTTTGGAATGATGAAAAAAAAATTGGAAATGGATAGTGGTGATGGTAGGACAACACTGTAAGTACCATTAATGCCACTGGATTGTACATTTCAAAATGGTACCTATGGCTAAGTTGTTATTATATTTCACCACAGTAAAATTTTCAAGTGCTTACAATATAATAAAAAAGTTTATTAGTGGTTATCAAGGGTTGGAGGGAGGAGGGGTTAAGAGTTACTGCTGAAGGATACTGAGCTTCTATTTGGGGTAATGAAAAACTTTTGGAAATGGATAGTGGTGATGGTAGCACAGCAAGGTGAAAATAATTAATGTCACAAAATTATACACTTTAAGTATATATATATATATATATTTTTTTTTTTTTTTAAAAAAAGAGGAGTGGCTAATGGTTGGGAATTTAGGTGATTAATTCCAGGCATTGTATTCCCTATGGATGGCACTGCCAGATGTATCTTACTGTGAAAGGGGAAAATAGTAGGCCATATGCAGAAATGAAATGTACAACTTATACCAGTCCCTTAATTTGTGCCTTGGTAACTGAAACACAGTCAATAAGGTTCTCTAACTCTCAAAGTCGTTGTTAGTGGCTGTCAAGTTGTCTCCAACTGATGGTGACTTGTGTATAACAGAATAAAACTATCAGTGATGCTAATAGTTGCATGATCCTGCACCATGTTCATGATCTCTGATGTTGGAGTCCATTGTTGCAGCTACTATGTCAGTCAATGTCATTGAAGGTTTTCTTCATTTTTCACTGACCCTCTACTTTACCAGGCATGATGTTCTTTTTTAACAATTGGTCTTTCCTGATGACATGTTCAAAGTAAGTGAACCAAAGTTTTGCCATCTTTACTTCTAAAGAACATTCTGATTGTATTTTTCTAATTTGTTTGTCCTTCTCACAGTCCATGGTATATTCAATATTCTTCCCCAGCACCATAGTTCAAATGCATCAATTCTCCTTCTGTCTTTCTTTTTCATTTCTTTTGGATGACATCAAAGGAATAATTTACAGCACCCAAACCCACTAAGTTTTATGAAAATACAACACTTGGGCTGTGGTGAGGCATAGATTAGATGTAGCAGCAATGTGGCTTCTAGGAGAACACATGGCCATTAGGAGATACTCAACTGCTGGTCCATTTTAGAAGTGTCCCTTTTCTGCCTGCTGTTGATCTCTTTTTGCTACTGTTGACTGACCACTATCCATCTTCATTTCAGTACTCTCCTTTCCAATTGTGTCATTTCTGAAAGATGTGTTCTGGAAAGCTGGACATGCAAAGTAAGCAGGTCTTTATTGTTGTCCTAAAGCTCCACAGATAAGATTTGGAATTTATGGTTCAAATGTCATTTCTACCCTCAGAGTTATATTCTATAAAAAAGCAGTAATTATGGTCATTCATTTCTGACCAAGGGAGATTCCTAGCCTTTGGGATTTATTTTAATACATTTATATAAACTATAACTGATGATAATTGCTTATAAAAGCATGCCTGAATTGTTTGGTCTATGATTTTAAATCTATCTATCTATCTAGTTAAATCAATATTCACTAGTAGCAATACTTGAAATGTTTCCTATAAAATCCTGTTTATATCTCTTTACTCTAAGTAAAAGGAAGGATACTGAGTTGGACTAGATTTTAGAGTGAGACTAACTATAAAATATTGAGGCTAAGGGTTATAGGGGGCTAGGTAGCTCCACAACCTTAGGGAAAGTGGAATGGTATGGTTTCAAAAGCATCCTCATCATTACTTTAGCCTGAACTGCCTAACTATCTCATTCTGAATATTCTGACAAGCTTCTTGGATAGGGGTTCAGGTTTGTAATTCTGTCTAGAAAAATCAGTAAGTATTAGCTAAATGGATCAGACAGTGATAAATATCTGAAGCCTGAGAGAAAGTCTAGCACATCCCTGGAACAGCAAGTGTGTAAGTAGAACATAAGTTGTAAGAGGGAATAAGGGGATGGTAAGAGCAAACATGTGACATACAAGCTGCCACTCCCTACTGCACCACCTGTGGCAGATATAATTAACTATGGAGCTCTTCCTTCCTGAACCCAGCAGGCCAATCAGTTAGTGCTGACAGAAAATCTGACAGTTGGAATCCTACTTTTGACAATGGAGAGCCACAGAATGGTTTTGCAAAAGGGATGGATGAGATGATATTTGCATTGTTCGAAGATCACAGAGGAGAGTTCAATATAGAGGCTTTGTTGGAGGCCAGCAGAGTGCACTCATTCAGGTATGCAATGGACCCTCCACTGCACCACAGCAAGAGAATTGCTGCCATCTACCCTTCGGACCACTATGTAAACCCCTAGTGGCGCTACATCTGCTATTGCCTGGCTGAAGCTAGGGCAGTCACAGAGTAGGAGAGAAGTAGCTTCCTGGGCTGGAGACAGGAAAGAGGAGGTGACCTCAGATACAATCTGTCTCTCTGCTGTGTACATCTCTACCCTTCCATCTTGTGATGATGGTAGGATCATGACTCTGGAGTTGGGGGCATTGCCTCAGGAAGCTGTGGCAGTGCTGGACCTGAGGCCCCCACTGAGTATCCTCTCCTTTGCATGCTTGCATATAATGCACCACATTCACAAACCTTCCTGCTAAGCTGCAAAACTCTTGGAGATTCTGAGAAAGCAATGAAGTTTTTCCTTAGAAGAAAACAAAGGCACACTGTTATGGATTGAATTATGTCCACCAAAAATGTGTTGTAAATGCTAACCTCTGCCTGTGTTTATAATCTCATTTGTGAATAGGTTGTATTCATAATGTTAATGAGGCAGGATTAGATTATGTTAAAGAGGATTAAGTTATATTTGTTATGTCAGTGAGGCAGGATTATGGTATATCTTGAGTCAATCTCTTTTGAGATATAAAAGAGATTAAACAAGCAAGCTAAGAAGCAGTGAGGAAGGAAAAAAGATGTCAAGCCACATGAAGATCACCCAGGAGCCAAAACTGAGAGATAAAGACCTTCTTTCAGAGCCAATGGAGAGATAAAGCCTTTCCCTAGAGCCACACCCTGAATTCCAACTTCTGGCCTCCTAAACTGTGAGAAAACAAATTTCTGTTTGTTAAAGCCACCTACTTGTGGTATTTCTGTTATAGCATCACTAGATAACTAAGTCACACATACATAAAATCTTCTATGAAGTAATAAGGACTCCACGGACTCTCTGAACCATGGGACATCTAAGAACCCAGAAAGCTAACAGTGGGCAAGTCAGGCACAGTGCCTCAGAACTGAAATTTTAGAAGGGCTTGTGGAAATGTTCTGAAAACACTTTTAGGACTAAATAATACAAAAATGTTGTTGTTGTTGTTGTTATGTGCCGTTGAGTCAAAATAGAACTGCAAAACACAATTAATAATTAGTATAAAATTAAATATATAAAATTTTAAACCAAAAACATCCCCTAAAGTCTTCTTAAAACCAAAGAGTAGTTTAACTTAACTAGTAAAGAACGTCTGCTTTGGGCATTGTGCTCTTTTAAGATCTATCTATATGAGATCAAACTGAATAAAAGCAACTCTAAAGATGAGATAGGATACTTAGGGGCAGTGAGTTGATGTTAATGAGGGAGGAACAAAGTGGGTATAAGAACTGCTAGCCAAATTTCTTGGGGCTTGTCACCACCACTGACAGCAGAAATCTAGAGCAAGTAGACATGGGCAATGAAAACAGTAAGTGAAGGTCCAAGACAGTGGCCTGATCTATGCTATTCAATCATCATAGTGTTTACAAAAGGTTTAGAGACTGCATATGGTATTGCAGCTGAGCAATTTTTCAGTTTTGTCCTGTCATTTTCTCCCCCAGGAAAAAATGCTAGTGTGCTCATTCTTTCCCTACAAAGATGCAGCAGAGGTTATACAGACAGAGAATTTCTCTAATTGTATCATTATAAAATGGTATATTCCAGTTTCCAGATGCCATCCATCGACTACAACTCATGGTGACCCCATGTGTATCATAATCAAACTGTGCTCCACAGAATTTTCAATAGCTGATTTTTTTTTTTTAAAGTAGATCACCAGACTTTTATTTTAAAGTGCTTTCAAGTGGACTCAAATCTGCAATCTTTTGGTTAGCAGATGTGCATGTTAACTGCACCAAAATGATACATAATAAGGTGCAACTCATGTAAAATGATGGCATCAGTAAAAAGTATGAAGTGCTATACAAATGTAACATTGTATTTATCATCATCATCATCATCATCATTAATATCTTATGGCCTATGTAACAACATGTAGAAGTTTCCTGGACCATAATTTGAGCTGTGTGAGGCACGATGGTATGAGGACAAAGAGCTGTGTTTGCTCATCAAAAAATACACTGCTCCTACACTACAGTACTTTTGATACAATTAAGAGAACATGCTATTTCCATAAAAATAAAGCTCATCATTTCTAATACTCAAAAATAGAATTTTAAACAATTAAGCAACTCAAAATACCTTCCACTTATCTTCACTATACCATTGGACAAAAATGAAGTCATACACTGCATTATTTGTGTTCTCCATGCCATAGCAGACTGAAATGACTCCAGAGAAGAGGGCAATGTGGCCCTTTCCTTCCAAGGAAACCAGACATGTGGGTCCTGCTGGGTGTTCCCCAGTTTTAATGATGTGGTTAGAGAGAAAAAGAAGATGAAATTGATTTTCCATAAGAAAAAGCTGAACTGATGCTTACTGTGGCAGTTGAGCTTCATTACCCAGATTCCCAAGTAAAAAATCTTACTTCCTTTCATTTTTTTCTTTTTAAAGAGCTCTGCAGATCTTTCACCATGATGATCACTCAATGAACACCTACCTCCCCCCACACTCTCAGTAGCAGCACCTGTGTAAAATAGGTCAGGAAGAACTGGGCAATTTGGAGGCAGGTGTGAGCACGTGATACTGCCTGGGCCTAATGAAGGGCCTGCATGATGAGTGGGAAAAGACTGCTAAAGGTGTTAGTCAGTGTTCATGGGCTTTTAGATTTCACAGATCAGCAACAATTAAAAAATAAAATAAAAAAGAGAGGGAGGCAGAGAAAGATGGTGGAGTAAATAACCTAAACCCCCCACAACTATTATTTAAAAAAAAAAAAAAAAGCAAATATTGCAAAATTAAATACCTTCAGAATTACAAATGCCCAATAAAGGATGGGGAGACCAAAGGAACCCCTGACTCAAGTAAATGATAACATACTATGAGAAAGTAGAAGTTCACAGAGCATCTTTCCCCCACTCTCCTCCCTAGCAAAGTACAGCTATCTTGGGATGGCAGCAGCCAGTGCAGAGCCACAATGAGATTTGAAATTTGCAAGCAGCTAAGCCCCAGTGAGGGCACCATGGGCAGGAAAGCCTAGGAAAGCATACCTAAGAAAGGGTGCCTTAGTGTTGTGTAACTGTGATAGTTGGAGCTGTGTGTCAACTTGGCTGGACCCCAGTTCTGTGTGGTTGTTCCCATGATGGGATCAGATGACTGTGTTCTGAGTGGCCAGTCTGCCCAAGGGGAGTTTCCCTAGGGGTGTGGCCTGCTTCCAAGATATCCAAGGACATTCTGAGAAGAGCCGCATTCCTTGAGGAATTGGAACCCTGGTGTGCGAACTACAGACTTCCGTGAGTGAGCGGCCCACTGCTCAGCCTGGAGATCTCGGATTCGTCTTTTGTTGGAGTCAACAACCAGTGTACTGCATGCCAGCTTGAATCTCTCGGCTCCCCTGTGCTTGCGGAAGCCAAGGCAGCCGCAAGCCCCATCTCCTCCAGAGACTTGGACTTTTCGGCCTCTATACGCTTTTGAGCCATTTTCCTAAGATAAATTTCTCTTTCTCTCTCTCTATAAATATATGTATACACTTTGCTGGTTTTTGTGTTTCTCTAGAGAACCCAATCTAACACAGTAACAGTTCCAAAATTGAGGCCTTTGACTTGTATCAGAATGAGTGGCCCAGGTCTCAGCCCTGACCTAATCTTTAAAAAAAAAAAACCCACTGCCATTGAGTTGGATATGACTCATAGCAACCCCTCCTTGGGTTTCCAAGGCTGTATCACTATGGAAGTAGATTGCCTAATCTTCCTTCCAAGGAATGGCTGGTCTGTTGTACCACCAGCCTTCTGGTTAGCAGTTAAATGCCTTAGGCACAACTCCACCAGAGCTCCTGACCCCCTCTTAGCTTTTGCTTATTTCTAGTGAAACAGTCAAACCCTTAGATAGACTTAAGTATATAACAAAACATTTTTCTCTGTGGTTAAACTAAAGATTGGGAAAGAATGTTCTTAAGGGAGTGTTTTAGTTCTCTAAAGCTGTTATAACAGAAATTCCACAAGTGGATGGAAGAAATTCATTCTCTTACAGTTTAGGAGGCTAAAGTCTGAGTTCAGATTCCCAGCTCTAGCAGCTGGGTGGAGGCTCCTAGACCTTGGGTTTCAGCTCTGCCTCTTGTTCCAGGTCCACTGGAGCAAGCTGGAGGCTTCTCCTGACTCATGCACAGCTGCTGACTAGTGAAGCTGACAAATCTAAGATGGGCAGGTAAAATGACAGATCATTGGCTCAGAGGCTCCACAGGTAACAATCTCAAGAGCATCAGGCTACACAACAGGACACTGGTTCAAGTCCAGAACTGGAGATGATGACAGGCCAAATGCAGGATCTCAAAATGAGCAAAAAGTCAAAGACCTTTCCCAAAGGTTCTCCATATATACGGGAAGCAAGCCACACTCTGAAGGCAACTCCCCTGCAACAAATTAGCTGCCCACAGCTGATTCCAACAATGGAAGTGATTATACCACAACTAATCTCATCATGGGGAAAAACTACATCTATCTGCCAAGCCAAGGAGCTCTGGTGGCATAGTACCTAAGATGTTTGACTGTTAAGCAGAAGGTTGGCGGTTCAGACCCACCAGCCACTGCACAGAAGGAAGACTGGGCAATCTACTTCCATAAAGATTTACCACCTAGGAAACCTAAAGGGGGTCAACTATGAGTTGGAATCAAATTGGTGGCAGTGAGTTTGGTTTTATTTATTTATTTATTTATAATGTGACAAGCCACTCAAAACCACAGCGCAGCCAAGTTGCCATACAACCGTAACTACCACAGGGAGGGTCTGACATAAGACCTTTATCAGAAATCCCCTCAAAAGCACTCAGGAAATGTATTAAGATAATTGCTTTCTGACCACCCTATAAAAGAGCCCCACCGCTTAGTCATGTATTACAACTCACCAATCCAATTAGCCCATTTGTGTTTCCAACTGTCTTAGACATATGGTGCTGCTATAACAAAAATACCACAAATGGATGGCTTTAACAAAGAGAAATTTATTCTCTTACAATTTAGAAGGCTAGAAGTCTGAATTCAGGGTGCCAGCTGTAGCAGGAGGTTTTCTCTCTCTGTCAGCTCTGGGGAAAGATCCTTGTCTCCTTTCAACAACTGTGAGCCAGGCATTCCTTGGTGATCTCCATGTGCCTTGGCATCAATTGTTCCCTGGTCTAGGTGATTCTCAGTGCACGGATCCCGGGTCCAAAGGATATGCTCTATTTCCAGTTCTACTTTCTTGGCAGTAATGAGGTCCCTTGATCTCTGCTGGCTTGCTTAATTTCTTTTATATCTCAAAAGAGACTGACTCAAGATATGGCCTAATCCTGTAGATTGGATCCTGCCTCATTAACATCACAGAAGTTAGGATTTATAACACTTAGGGTAATTACAGGGAGCTCTGGTAGCATAGTGCCTAAGGCACTTGACTGCTAACCAGAAGGCTGGCAGTTCAAACCCACCAGCCACTCCTCGGAAGGAAGATGGGGCAATCTACTTCCGTAGTGATACTGCCTCAGAAACCCAAGGAGGGGTCGCTATGAGTCGGGTCCTACTCGATGGCAAACAACAACAGGGTAATTACATGAGATCACAAAATGAAGGACAATTACGTAATACTAAGAATGATGGCCTAATCAAGTGGACATATATTTCTGGGGACACAAGTCCATAGCACCAATCTATCCCTACTTCAAGTTGTGCCTCCTCTGGCTTCCCTGATCTTGCAATTTCTGATGAAAATGTTGTATCTTTAGTCCTTGTTTTTAACTCATTATTATGCCTCTGTTATTCCACCATTTTGGAGCATTGATTTCACTTTGTGAGATCAGACATGTTCTTGGTTCAAACTGTTTTGAACCTTTAATAAATCTCTTTGCTTTTATTTTAACAAAGTGCGTGTTCTTATTCATTGACAGTACACTGCTAGCTTGATGCCATGGAGGTCCCAAGAGGGGCAGTGTGCAGCATACAATGAGAGCCAGTTTCCACAGGCAGCCAGCCACCTGTGAGGGGACCGTGGGAACAGAAGCCCCTGTGTACAGACCTAAGAAGGGGTAGCTAGGAACATAAGAAATCTGTGTCCATGTGGGTCCTGGGAGAAAGGGGAGAGTAGCAAGCATGAGACTTGGTTTCCACAGGCAACCAGCACCCATGAGAGTACCTTAGCTAGAGTCCTTTGCATGCATACCAAAAAAAGGTCACTCAAGGAAAATATTTTTCTACAGTGTTTTAGAGAACCTTCTTTCCCCTCCCCCATCCAACTTGAGACTCTCAAACACAGCAAGATTTGGGCTGAGCTGCTTTGCAAAAAATAGTCAAAGAATGAGCTCTTTAAGGCAAGGATAAAAGTAAAGAAATTTAACATTCACCGCAGTCTAATACTTCAATCTTTCATGGGCAACCACAAAAACAGAACCACAGGGCAAAAATAGCCCCCACCAATTTCACAAGGCAAGAAAATTTCTCCAGCACTTGAGAGTTCCCTCCTATATCATACCAACCCAAGCTGGGAAACACAAGCACAGCCTGAAAAATATAAAGCAAGTGCCAGGGGCCTTCCCACAGAAAAGGGGACGGGGCACAATTTTCCAGAACTACTGAGTCAGTGCTAGAAAATTTATGAGTGTCTAAATGATCTAGTGTAGCTATAACAAACACCACAAGTAGATGGCTTTAACAAACATAAATTTATTTTCTCACAGTGTGTTGTTGTTGTTATGTGCCGTTGAGTCGGACCCACCTCATAGCAACCCCTCTTTGTGTTCCCGAGGCAGTATCACTACGGAAGTAGATTGCCCCATCTTCCTTCCGAGGAGTGGCTAGGGGGTTTGAACCGTCAGCCTTCTGGTTAGCAGTCAAGTGCCTTAGGCACTATGCTACCAGAGCTCCCTTCTCACAGTTTAGGAGGCTAAAAGTTTGAATTC
>NW_006921637.1:12718876-12732083 GCF_000298275.1 Orycteropus afer afer | reverse complement strand
GTCAGCCTTCTGGTTAGCAGTCAAGTGCCTTAGGCACTATGCTACCAGAGCTCCCTTCTCACAGTTTAGGAGGCTAAAAGTTTGAATTCAGAGCATCAGCTCTAAGGGAAGGCTTTTCTTCTTTTCATTCTCCTGGTTCTAGGAGGTTCCCAGTGCAGAGATCCTGGAACAAAGGACACCCTCCACTCCCAGCTCTTTTTTCTTGGTGGTAGTAGGTCCCTCTTTCTCTGCTCACTTCTCTCTCCTTTAATCTCATAAACTCAAAGGTGTTACAGGCCACACCCTAGGGAAACTCTCCTTACATCAGATCAGGGCCTTGAGAGGATTAAGGATGATGTGCCCCACCCTAATCCTTTCACAGGTGTTTGGTTTAGCTTGTTAGATCATGTCATGCGGACTTATTACATAACTGTCAAACCACTGATAACAACAGCCTAGCAAGTTGACACATGTTTTGCAGAGACAATTCAATCCATGACAAAGGGTTAAAAGCACTCTTTGGGGGACTTTGGGTGAAGTGGAAGGAAATAAGGTAAAAGAGAAAAAATAAAATCACAAGATTTGAGAAAGAGAAGAGTCTGAGTCCCAGAATTATCATAATAAAACACTCAATGGAAGGATGACACAAGGTTGCAAGTGGGCAGGGGGAGGCTGGGTGAGATCTGAAGGTGTTAGGGAGGCTGATGGGGGGAGGCAGGAATGGAGGGAGAAGGACGGGAACTGTGTATGGCTATGGGGCAAGGGTGGATGAAGGATGAGCAGGTTCCCAATGCAGGGTGAGTGGCAGGAGGCAGTGGGCAGTGGGCAACACCCCACTACCACCACCACCACCAACAACCCCCATGGGCTCTGCAGTGGTGGGGAAGGCATAGTGGGAAAGGGGGGCCTGTTGTTCTATGCATACCCCAAGGTGCATCAAGTGCACTTGATAGCAACTAGTAACCAAAAGAAAGGAGGGTGGCCATATTGGTATTAGACTATATATATATATATATACACATATATATATAGTAAGAGATGAAGGATATTATATAATAATGAGTCAAGAAGATGAAAAAATTACAAATATTTATATATCTAACATCAGTGTCTCATTTTCAGAATGAAATGAATACTGAAAGATCAGAAAGAAGTAATAGATAACTCCAGAATAATAGCTGGAGACTTCAATATACCACTTTCAATACTGAACAGAATATTGAAAAGGAAGAAAAAGACATAGGGTATGTAAACACAATAAACCTAATAGAACATAGTTAACCAAATAGAGCACAGGATGTAAACACTATAAATCAAATAGAACACATATGTCTCAGACATAACCAAACACCTCATGGGATTGGTTTTCTGGGTTTGAAGATTTAGGACCATAATGTCATAGCATAATTTAGTCAAATGGCATTATATAGTTCATGAAGTTTTTGTTTTACATCTTAGTTTGGTGAGTAGTGTCTGGGGTCTTAAAAGCTTGCAAGTAGTCATCTAAGATACAACTATTGTTCTCCACTCATTCAGAACAAAAGAGAAAGAACACAAAGATTAAGAAGAAATTAGTCTACATGACTACAGTTTACACAAACCATGGCCTCATCTACTGAGACCAGAAGAACTAGATGATGTCCTTCCTAACCATTCTGATCAGGGCCACAACAAATGGACCCTGACAAAATGGGAGAAAAATGTGGAACAGGACCTCAAACTCTTAAAAAACACAGCCTTACTGCACCAACTGAGACTGGAGGGCTCCCCAAGACTACTGTCCTGAGATACACTTTAGACCTTGAACCAAAACTAGGCCCTGAGGTTATCTCTTAGTTAAATAACAGATTGGTTCACAAAATAAAGGATATAGCCATGAGTACTGTCCTTTCTTAAAATATCATCTGTATGAGACAAAACTGTCAACGTTACTTAAAACAAAGATGACAAGGTAAGGAGAAAGGGAAATTAGATGAATAGAAATGGAAAACCAGAATGGAAATAATGTGAATGTCCACACATTGTGAAGAATGTAAGTGAACAATCTGTGTAGAAATTATTGAATGGGAACGTAAACTGCTGTGTAAACCTTCACCTAAAACACAGTAAGATATTATTTCAAAAATGTAAAACCAAAATAAAATAAGGGGCCCTAATTTATGGCATGGAGCTCTGGTAGCACAGTGACTAAGGCACTTGATTGCTAACCAGAGGCTGGTGGTTCAAACCCACCAGCCACTCCTCGGAAGGTTGGGCAATCAATCTACTTCCATAGTAATACTGCCTTGGAAATCCAAGGAGGGGTCACTATGAGTCGGGTCCGACTCGATGACACATAACAACAACAACAATTTATGGCACAAATAGACTATCAAGCATAACCTAATGTGCACAAACAGCAGAAGATAAACTAGATGAGAAAGTGAAATTCTTAACAAAATAGTAAAAAGAGAACCTACAGAATGGGAAAAAATATTTGGCCATGACATATCAGACACAGGACTTAACCTCTAAAATTTATAGAAAACTCCAACACCTCAACATCAAAAAGACAAACAGCCAATTAAACAATGGGCAGAAGACATGAACAGACACTTCACCAAAGAAGGTAATTCAGGGAGCCAACAAACACATGAAGAAATGTTAGTGATTGTTAGCCATTAGAGAGATGCAAATCAAAACAACAATGAGATATTATCTCACCCTACCATTAACAGCAAAGTTCAACAAGACAAAAGGATAACAAATGCTGGCCAGGATATAGAGATTGGAACTCTCAAACACTGCTGGTGTTACTGTAAATGGTACAACCACTGTGGAATTTGGTATGGTTGTTCCTTAAAAAGTTGGAAACAGAAATACCATTTGACCCAGCAATCCCATTACTAGGTATATATCTTAAAGAAATGAGAGATAGAACAGGAATATATATATATATATATATATACACACACACCCATGTTCATCACAGCACTATTAACAATAGCAAAGAGATGGAAACAACCTAAGTGTCCATCAGCTGAGGAATGGATAACCAAAATGTGGTATATACACACAATGGAATACTGTGCAACACTAAATAATGTAGAATCTGCAAAACACCTCATAACGTGGATGAACTTGGAGGATATTATGCTAAGTGAAATAAATCAATCACAGAAGGACAAATATTGTATTAGTCCACTATTGTAAAATGTCAAGGAAAGGTTTATACATGGAAGGAAACTTTCTTTGTTGGTTATAGGGATGGGAGGGAAAATTTCTAGGTAGGTTGGAAAAAAAAAAAAAAGATGTGTGTGTGTGTGTGTGTGTGTATAAAAAAGATTATTAGTGGTTACCAGGGGTAGGAAGGAGGGGGAAAGAGGAAACATTTGTTTGGGGGGCATTGAGTCTATGCTAATAGGTGGTGGAATGAATATTTTGGAAAAGGATGGCAATTTTGGTGGCACAATATGGAAAATGTAATCAATGTTTCTGAGCGGTAAATGTGGAAGTTATGTTGGCGAATGTCTTGCTGGGTATGTTTCACAACAATAAAGCAAAAATAAATAATAAAGTAAGACAAGCTGTGGTAGTTAAGTTTGTATATCAACTTGGCTGGGCCTGGTTGAGTGGCTGGGCAGCTAGCTGGATGTAGTATTTCCCATGATGAGACTGGTAATCAACTCCAGGGTGGAATCTACTGTGAGCAGCTAAGTAGCTGCCTTAGGGATGTGGTCTGCTTCCTGTATATAAGGAGAAACCTTGGGGAACAGTCTCTAGCTTATGGCATGTTTGAACCCTGCATGGGGTGGTGTCATTATTCAGCAGCCTGCCATGCTCTGCCAACCTCAGGACTTTGAATGAAGTTGAATTAATGGCCTGCCATGTGATATGCTAACATTGGGAGAGTGCCTTATTACTTGTCAACCTTGGGTTTGTCAGCCTCAGCAGCCAGTAGCTAAGTGAAGAAAAGCCTCCAGCTTCAGTGGGCTGGGAACAGGAGGCAGAGCTGAAGCCCAAGGTTGAGGGGCTTTCACCCAGCCCCTAGAGCCTGGCACTTTGAACTCGGACTTAAAACCTTCAAACTGTAAGAGAATAAACTCCTGTTTTTCAAGCCATCCCATTTTTGGTATATTCTTGTGAAAATGGCACTAGGTAACCAGAACACAAGCATAAGCCAACCTTCCAACAAAAAGAAGTCCTGGACCATATGGCTTCATCAAAGAATTCTACCAAACATTTAGAGAAAAATTGACACAAATCCATTTAAACTCTTTCAGAAGATTCAGAAGGAAGGAATAACTAACTCATTCTCTGAAGACAGTGTTGATTTGATACCAAAATGAGATAAAGATAGCACAAGAAAAGAAAACTACAGACCAACATTCCTTACGAACACAGAAGCACAAATCCTCAACAAATTATTAGCAAACAGAATTCAATGTATATTAAAAGAGAAGGCAATTGACAGATTTCTGCCAGGCCCTCCCTCCCCCAAAGGGCTCAAGACGTCATTGAGAAAGGTTTACACCTGTGGTGCCTATATAACGCAGCAAGACAAAAAAGGGGAGAGACTTCAAGAAGAAAGTAAAGAAGATTGTCTTTGAATTAAACTGGTTACTGTCTCCAACTTTTGTGTACTTCTTCTGCCCTATTTCACGTAGACACTGCACAGAGAACATGTAGAGGCCAGGTGCTCAGCACTGAATATGCTCAAAGACCACACAGGGTCAGCCTTTCCAGGCCAAGAGGTATGTGGGCCCTTCTAGGCCATAGTGCTGAAAGATGTCTGGTCAGGGTTACTTTGGTGTCTTTTTTCATGGGGTAAGGCTTACACCTGCCTGAAGAAGCAGAGGCTTTGACAACAGGCCTCATCTGAGCCTCACTTTTAGGTTAAATTTTCAAATATCATTAAAGTCTAGACAGCTCTTTCCTCCTCCAAAGTTCAGGTAACAAACAAACAAACTTCCAGGACTTCCAGTTAAGATTATGGCTTAGCTAGATGCTCCTTAATGACCCCCTGCAACAAAGACTTGAGAAACTAAGTGAAAGGTTACAAAACGACCCTGGATCTCTGAATATCAAACAGAAGATTGAAAAACTGGATTGAGTACTTGGAAAAAGAGTTAGTATGAAATCACCAGGAACATGGAGATTCTCAGAGTGTTCACTTTTGGCCAGCTGGCCTGGCACAGCATGGCTATTCTTAGATGGCAGCAAATAACAGCCTCAGTGAGGAGATCAGGTATGCAACTTCATGGAAAACAGAGCTGGAAGCAGAGACACAAAGTAAACAAACTACGAAAGAAACAAGGTATGTAGGCCACATGCTGGGTCCAAACTAGCCCAAGAAGGAGACATTCAGAAGTATCATAGCTTTGAAACTAGGGCTGCTGGAGCCCCACCTGGTCTTTAGAGGAGCAAAGGGAAGCAGATCAAATTGTTGGAGCCTCAGGATGGGGGGTTGATAAGATAGGGAGTGAACTTCTGTGAAGGCACAGGATAAGTATAAGAAGGTGAGCAAGAGCTTCAGAGTTCTTAATGAATGCAGAGAAGAGAGGGACCTAGAAACTAAGGAAAGGACATCTTATTAGCAATGGTGCCCATCCATTTGAATGGGAGACATCCACTGAATAGTAAGACAGCAAAGTAATATTCAGAAGTTTTCCCTTTAACCAGCCTTCCTTCCCATTTTAGCAGACCTCTACTTCCATTGTCCATGCAGTAACGCAATTCTACCTGGTCTGTGTAGGGAAGGGCCTTGGCGACCTGCCCACAGCTCATCCCACCCACAGCTCAGTCCACACAAGCCATGTAGCAAGGCATCTCCAACAATTCATCCACTGCTTGCTCAGTCCAGCCTGCTCAATGAGGTATGCCCAGTAACCCAACCACTATTCATTCTGCCTAGCCTGAGGAGCAAGGTGTCCCTGATGATGAACTACCATCGCTCCACCCAGCCCACATACTAAGGCACTCCAGGCAACAGCTTACTACTCACGCTGCATGAACCCACAGTGCTCTTCCCACACTCACATTGACCCAGCCCACACCCACCACATGCCCTGCATGGCTTATGCAGTGAGACATCCACCTACTGCTCATCCCATCTTACTCACACCCACTGTGCAGCCCAAGCAGCCAGCGAGGAGAGGGACACCCAGAGACCCATCCACTGTGTACCCCTCTTACACTCTATCTATTCCCTCAGGCCATCCAAGAATATGCATATGTACCCAGCCCTCCTTTCTTCACTAGGACACCAATCCTTGATGAAGCAAAGGGCCTGCCTCACCCATTAGAGTAGTATTGCCTCTCTAGGTCTGCAAAAATTACCCATTCTGCTATCCAGAAGTCTACTAGCAACATGCACCAACACAGAAGGACCACATGGTGCCACAAAGACTGTGGAGGAATCCTGACCACCCAACACCTGGAGCCTCGCAAAAGGGAAGGGATACGCTTGCACACCTCCCTGCAATCCTATATCGGAAGACACACATCAGAAGAGGATTCTCATGTGTACGTGACCCATCATACTCGCAAGTGAGAGAAAGTTACCTAACCAATCAGCAACACCATGGTCATACACAAACCAATACTATAAAACAACAACAGTTAAAATAATACAAAGGAAAGTAGACAATGCAATGAAAAAGGGAAGAAGTTAAGTTCCAGATATACCAAAACAATATAAAAAGATAAACAAACACACAATCAGCAAAGAAATATGAAACAAATAAAATAGAACCTTAATGCCTTGAAGACAGAGGTCAATCACACATCATATGAAGAAACAGGATAAGATAGTTCAATCAATGAGAAAAATAAAGAGACAGAAAACCTTCTGAGGCAGAACAGATAATGAAACCAACTGAGACGGAATTTAAAAAACTAATATTAAGGATCCTCAAAGACATCAAGGAAAACATGGGGGAAAAAAGCCTATAACAATTCAGGAAAACAATATAAGAACAAAACAACAAACTCAGTAAAGAAGTAGAAACCATAAAAAAAGCAACAACTATAAATTCAGAAGCTTAACAATAAAATATTAGAAATAAATAACTGAATGGACCAACACAGATGCAGAATTGAAACAAAGGAAAAAAAAATCAGAGAAACAGATTGATACTAAACTAATAACCAAAAAACCAAACTCACTGCCACAGAGTCGATTCTGACACATAGCAACCCTACTGGGATTCCAAGGTGGTAAATCTTTACAAAAGTAGATTGCCCCATCTTCCTTCTGTGGAGTGGCTGGTGTGCTTCAACTACCAATCTTCTGGTTAGCAGTCATATGCCTTAGGCGCTGTTCCACCAGAGCTCCTTACTAATCTAATACCTGATACTAATTTGTTTGAGGAACAAACAAACAAACAGAAATATTTAAGAAAAGAGGACAAAGCCTAAGGGATTTATGTGGGACACCATGAAGAAGAAC
The DNA here is from genome assembly GCF_000298275.1 of Orycteropus afer afer. NCBI lineage: Eukaryota > Metazoa > Chordata > Mammalia > Tubulidentata > Orycteropodidae > Orycteropus > Orycteropus afer. The sequence continues at coordinate 12,724,675 of NW_006921637.1, read as the reverse complement.
AATATACAGAAGGAAAACAGGGAAAAAAAGAGTAAGAGAAGTTTTGAAGATACAATGGCAGATAACTCCCAAATATGAAAGAAAGATGAGAAAATTTTTATACAGGAAGCTCAATAAACTCCACACAGAATAGACCCTAAAAGAAATTAATCAAGACATATCATAATCAAACTTTTCAGAACCAAAGATAAACAAAGATTCTGAGAGCAGCTTGTGAAAAGTGAAGTATCACTTATAAAGGGGTTTCAATAAGATTAAATGCTGATTTCTCATCAGAAATCATACAGGCCAGAAAGCAATGGAATTACATATACAAACCCCTACAGAAAAGAACTCCCAATCAAGAATTATATATTCAGCAGAACTGTCTTTCAAAAATGAAGGTGAAATTAGAGCATTCCCAGATAAACAGAAATTAAAGGAATGTGTAACCACCAGGACAGGCCCACAAGAAATATTAAAAGGAGCCTCTCAGACAGAAAATCAACAATATCAGACAACAACCTGAGATAAAGACAACCATCACCCAGATAATAAGCCAGGTTCTTTATTTTCAGAAAAGTAAAATAATGCTACAAAATTGATTACAGGTAATCCCTGAATTATGAACAAGTTCCATTCCTAATAATGTTGTTAAGTCGAATTTGTATGTAAGTTGGAACAGTTAGGTATGGTTTATATCTAATATCAGTTAGCCAAATATTGTCTCAGTATATATTATAATTTTTCTATGCATAATAATATTAAAGAAACACTTTTAGATACATTAAAACTTTTTTTTTAACATAACCTGGTAGTAATAATGTTTTGATGTGCATTGCAAAGTAGTGCCCATTTGTTATTATGAACCACTGTATGTACCTTGAATTTTTAATTTAATAGGATTTACAAGGTTTGGTTCATAACTACAGGTTGGAGTAAGTCAGATGTTCATAACTTGGTGACTGTCTATACAGGGATCCAGACTTATAAAGCTGTAATTGATGACAACTTCCAAACACAATAGGTAATGAATGCTGATTTTCCATATGAAAAGGAATTCAAGGCAATTTCAAGATATAACATATGTTTTAAAATATAGCACGCTAAATGTAAACTTCAGGGTAACTACAAAGAAAATTAATAAATCTACTCAACAAAATAAAGAGGAAATTCAAAAGACTCAGTAAATAATAATAACAAATGAAAAGAAAATCCATATTTCATAAAAAAGCAGCTCAGCACAAAAGTAAACAAGAACAAAGAAACCATTAATACCTTAAAAAAAAGAAAAGAAAAGAAATGTATAACAGAATGGCTTCAATAAATTCTAACCTATTGATAATCACACTGAAAGTAAATGGATTAAATACACAAGCAAAGATGCAGAAAGTGGCCAGATTTTTTAAAAAAAGAAAATATGATCCATCAATATGTTGTCTTCAAGAAATATACTTTAGACAGGAAGACATGGGTAAGTTAACAATCAAAGGATAGAAAAAAATATACCAAGCAAACAGTAAGCAAAAGACAGAAAGAGTAGCAATATTTATATATGACAGAGAGATTTTAAGTCAAAATCCATTTTAAGAGACAAAGAAGGACATTATATAATGATAAAAGATCAATTCACCAAGAAGACAGAACAATTATAAAAATGTACATACCAAACACCAGAGCCCCAAACTTTCTACAACAAACTCTAATGGAATTGAAGAGAGAAACAGACAGATCTACAATAATAGTAGAAGATTTTTACACACCACTTTGAAGACACACAAGAACACCTAGAGTGAAAATCAGAAAAAATACAGAAGCTCTAAATAACACTATTAACCAACTGGACCTCACAGACATACAGAACCAAAACTGTTGATAGCATTTTGTTTAAAGAATAAACAAACAAACAAAAAGATTGAAAAAAAAAGGAAGAAAGCCTAAGGGTTATGTGGGATACCAGAAAGAGGAATACAAACATATATGTTAGGTATCCCAGAAGGAGAAGAGAGAAAAAAACAGTACAGAGAGAATTACCACCCAACAACAGCACAACACATATTCTACTCTAAAACACACAGAACATTCTTCAGAATAGACCATATTTTAGGCCATAAAGTTAGCCTCAATAAATTTTAAAAGTCTGACATTACACAAAGCATCCTCTCTGACTATAAGGGCATGAAACTAGAAATCAGTAACAGGAAGAATAAGGAAAGTAAATTAAATAAATGGAAATTAGTAACACAGTACTAAAAAAACTATTGGCTCATAGAAGAAATCAAAAGTGAAACTGAAAAATACTCAGACTAAAACAAGAATAAAAACAAAGCATACCAAAACCTTTTGGATGCAGGAAAAGCAATGTTCAAAGGGAAATTTATAGCAATGAATGCATACATTAAAAAAGAAGAAAGGTCAAAAATCAGTATCTTAACCCAAAAACCTGAGCAAGTAGAAAAGGAAGAGCAAAAGAATACCAAAGTTACCAGAAGAAAGGAAATAATAAAGATCAGGGCAAAAATAAATGAAATGGAAAAATAATACAAAGAACCAATAAGATTGGGAGTTGGTTCTCTGAAATGATTCATCTAATTGACAAAACACTGACCAAACTGACAAGGAGGAAAAAAAAAAAAAAAAAATATAGTGAGTCAAAACCTCATTCTTAAAAAAAAAAAAAAAAACAGAACAAGAAGATACAAATAACCAGAATAAGAAATGAAAGTACAGAAATCATAACAGATCAACATGAGATAAATAGGATCATAACAGAATGCTACAAAAAACTGTTTTCCAACATGTTTGAAAACTAGAAGAGATAGACAAATTCCTAGAAACATACTATCTATCTAAACTCATACAAATAGAAAATCTAAGCAGACTCATAACGAAAGAAGAGATTGAAGATGTCATCAAAAAAACTACCAACTACTTAAAAAAAATTTGTAGCCAAGGTTGTGTCACTGGAGAATTTTATCAAATATTCAGAGAAGAGTTGACACCAATCATACTCATACTCTTCCAAAACACAGAAGATGAAGAAATACTCCCTAATTCATTTTATGAGACTAGCACCATCACATTTTAAGGCCAGGGCCCAAGTAGGCAGGCTCGTGGCTTGGCGCTGCTTTTTGCTTGGGGGCAGCTCTATTTTAATGTCGGGACTCAAGGTACAGGTGCAGAGAGGTTAGTAACAACTAAGGGAGATGAACTTGTCTGTCAGTTTGTCGTCCAGTGGTGGCTCAGGTGTTGCTGTGAGGCTGGAGGCTATGCCACCAGCGTTGCAAAATCCCAGTAGGGTTACCCATGATGGACAGGTTTCAGTGGAGATTCCAGGCTAAGACAGACTCAGAAGAAGGAAGAGTCCAGCCACTTCTCAAATAATTGGCCAGTGAAAACCTTATGAATAGCAGTGAAACACTGATATATATTACAGGAAAACTTTATGAATAGACCTGAAACATTGTCTGATATAGTGCCAGAAGATGAGCTCATCAGGTCGGAAGGCACGCAAAATTTGACTGGGGAAGAGCCGACTCCTCAGAGAAGAAGACCTTAACGATATAGACAGAGTAAAGTTTTCAGGACCTCCATTTGCTGATGTGGCAAGACTCAAAATGAATAGAAACAGAGGCAAACATCCATTAATAATTGGAACATGGAATGTATGAAGTATGAATCTAGGAAAATTGGAAGTTGTCAAAAATGAAATGGAACACATAAAGATTGATGTCCTAGGCATTAGTGAGCTGAAATAGACTGGTTTTGGCCATTTTGAACCAGACACCATATGATCTACTATGCCAGGAATGATAAATTGAAGAGGAATGGTGTGGTATTCATCATAACAAAGACAGTTTCAATATCTGTGCTGATGTACAACACTATCAGTGATAGGATAATATCCATACATCTACAAGGAAGACAAGCTAATACTACTATTATTCAAATCTATGCACTAACCACCAAAGCCAAAGATGAGGAAATTGAAGATTTCTACCAACTCTGCAGTATGAAATTGACTGAACACATAATCAAGATATGATTATCACTGGTGACTGGAATGCACAAGTTGGAAACAAAAAAGAGTTACTGGTAGTTGTAAAATATGGCTTTGGTGATAGAAATAATGCTGGAGATTGCATGATAGAATTTTGAAAGACCAAGTACTTATTCATTGCAAATATATTTTTTCAACAACATAAGCGACAGCTATACACATGGACTTCATCAGATGGAACACACAGGAATGAGACTGACTACATCTTTGGCAAGAGGTGATGGAGAAGCTCAATATCTTCAGCCAAAACCAGGCCAAGAGTGATTGTGGTATAGACCATCAACTGCTCATATGAACATTCAAGTTGAAGTTGAAGGCAATTAAAACAAGTCCACGAGAGCCAAAATATGACCTTGATAATATCCCTCTTGAATTTAGAGACCACTTAAAGAATAGATTTGATGCATTGAACACCAATGACCAAAAACCAGAAGAATTGTGCAATGACATCAAAAACATCATCCATGAAGAAAGCAAAGGGTCATTAAAAAGAAAAGAAAGGAAGAAAAGACCAAAATCGATGTCAGAAGAGACTGAAACTTGCCCTTGAGTGGAGAGCAGCTAAAACAAATGGAAGGAATGACAAGATGAAAGAACTGAACAGAAGATTTCAAAGAGCAACTCGAGCAGACAAAGACAATTACTATAATGAAATGTGCAAAGACCTGGAGTTGGGAAACCAAAAGGGAAGAACATACTCAGCATTCCTCAAGCTAAAAGACCTGAGGAAAAAATTTAAGCCTTAAGTTGCAATATTAAAAGATTCTATGGGTAAAATATTGAATGATGCAAGAAGCATCAAAAGAAGATGGAAGGAATACACAGAATAACTATACTAAAAGAACTGGTCAATGTTCATCCATTTCAGGAGGTGGCATTATGATCAAGAACCAATGGTATTGAAAGAAGATGTCAAAGCTGCACTGAAAGAATTGGTGAAGAACAAGGCTCCAAGATTGACGGAATACCCATTGAGGTGTTTCAACAAACAGATGCCCCACTGGAGGCACTCACTTGGCTATGCTAGGAGATTTGGAAGATAGTTATCTGGCCAACTGACTGAAGAGATCGATATTTGTACCCATTCCAAGGAAAGATGATCCCACAGAATGTGGAAATTATTGAACAATATCATTAATATCACATGCAAGTAAAATCTTACTGAAGATAACTCAAGAATGGTTGCAGCAGTATGTTGACAGACAGCTTCCAGAAATGCAAGCTGGATTCAGAAGAGGATGTGGAATGAGGGATATTATTGCTGATGTCAGATGTATCTTGGATGAAAGTAAAGAATACCAGAAAGATGTTTATGTTTTTTTGAGTATGCAAAAGCATTTGATTGTGTGGATCGTAACAAATTATGGATAACATTGACAAGAATGAGAATTCCAGAACACTTGATTGTACTCATGAGGAATGTGTACATAGATCAGGATGCTGTCATTTGAACAGAATAAGGGAATACTGCATGGTTCAAAATCAAGAAGGGAAGGCATCAGGGTTGTTTCCTTTCACCATACTTATTCAACTTGTATGCTGAGCAAATAATCCAAGAACCTGGATTATATGAAGAATATGGCATCAGGATTGGAGGAAGACTCATTAACAACCTGAGATACACAGGTGATACAACTTTGCTTGCTGAAAGTGAGGATGACTTGAAGCACTTACTGAAGAGGATTAAAGACTACAGTCTGCAGTATGGATTCCAAAAAAAAAAAAAAAAACACCAAACTCACTCCTGTCGAGTCAATTTC
>NW_006921637.1:12716420-12718026 GCF_000298275.1 Orycteropus afer afer | reverse complement strand
GATTGCCCAACCTTCCTTCCAAGGAGTGGCTGGTAGGTTTGAACCACCAGCCTTCTGGTTAGCAGTCAAATGCCTTAGGCACTATGCCACCAGAGCTCCCAAAGCCAAGTAAAGACATCACAAAAAAAGAAAATTACAGACAATATCCCTCATGAGCACAGACACAAATTTTCTCAATAAAATTCTAGTGAAGAGAATTCAATTTAGTTCTCTCACTCACTCACTGCCATTGAGTTAGGTCTGACTCATAGCAACCCATCCTTGGCTTTCCAAGGCAGTATCACTACAGAAGTAGATTGCCCAACCATCCTTCCAAGGAGTGGCTGGTGGGTTTGAACCGCTAGGATTCTGGTTAGCAGTCAAATGCCTTAGTGCTGCTATAACAGAAATACCACAAATGGATGGTTTTAACAAACTGAAATTTATTCTCATACAGTTCAGAAGGCTAGAAGTCTGAATTCAGAGTGCTGCCTTTATGAGCCCCTTAACCTTGGCCTTCAGCTCTGCCTTCCAGACCCACTGGAGCAAGCTGGAAGCTTATTCTGATTCATGCAGCTGCTGGCTGGTGAAGCTCATAAATCAAGATCAGCAGGTAAAATGAAATAATCCCAAAATCAGAAGGCAACATGGCAGGCCACTGGTTCAAGTCGAGGTACTGGAAATAAAAACTCACCCAAATGTAGGATCCTTTTTATATATCCTAGAAACAGGCCACGTGGTGAAGGCAACTCTCCTTCAACTGATTAACTACTCACAGCAGATTCCATCACAGAGCTATGGTAACACATACAATCTCATCATGGCGAATAATTACATTCAGCTGCCAAGCCACTCTAAATCATGGCCCAGCGAAGTTGACACACAACCTTAACTACCACAAACATATTAAGAAAATCATATATCATGATCAAGTGGGATTCATACCAGGAATGTAAGGAATGTTTCCTGACAACAACTCTCAGCAAAATAAGAATAGAAGGGAAATTCCTCAACACAGTTAAAGGAATATATGCAAATCCAACAGGTAATGTTATATTCCATGGAGGGAGACTGAGAGCTTTCCCTCTGAGAAATGGAATGAGAAAGGGATGTCCATTATCACCAATTTTATTCAATATTGTACTAGAAGTCCTAGCCAGGGGAAAAAAGATGCCTAAATAGGAAAAAAAAAGAATTAAAACTATCTCTATTCACAGATGACATGATCCTATACATAAATCTCAGGGATTCGACAAGAAAGCTATTGGAGCCAATAAAAGACTTCAATAAACTTTCAGGGTACAAGATCAATACACACACAAAAAAAGATTTTTTTTTTTTTACATTAACATTAACAAGGTGCATTCTGAAAAGGAAATAAATAAAACAATAATCTTTACAATACCCTCCAAATGATAAATACCTAGGAATAAACTAATGAGAGATATAAAAGACCCGTTGTTGTTGTTATGTGCCGTCAAGTTGGACCTGACTCATAGCAACCCCTCCTTGGGTTTCTAAGGCAGGATCACTATGGAAGTAGATTGCCCAACCTTCCTTCCGAGGAGTGGCTGGTGGGTTTGAACCACCAGCCTTCTAGTTAGCAGTCAAGTGCCTCAGGCACTAC
>NW_006921637.1:12712781-12715746 GCF_000298275.1 Orycteropus afer afer | reverse complement strand
AACAGAAGACAAATTAGATAACTCAGACCTCCTAAAAATGAAATATTTGTGCTCATCAAGGGATTTTTAAAAGATCCTATTGCTGCAGTTAAAGCAACAGATGAAGAGAGCTGAAATAACACTGTCAACATTAAAGGAGAGGATAAATTTGTGAGATACCGATGAAGAGTAACTTGGTATCTAAGTTTGGAGGGTGAAGGAAAGAAAGGAGTTACCATGCCTTTCATGATTCTAAATTGGGAGACACAGAGAATGACTGTGCCACTAATTAGGGAACACATGAGGAAGAACAGACTGAGAATGAGAAATGAAAGAGAAATATATTTTGTAGATTCTAAGATATACTTTAAAATGAGGAAAGGTTTGCATCAGGCTTGTATACTTTCACCTGTATACATTCAATCTGTATTGCAAATAATCCAAGAAGCTGGACTATATGAAGAACAACATGGCATCAGGATTGGAAGAAAACTCATTAATAACTTGTGATATGTAGATGACACAACCTTGTTTGCTGAAAGCAAAAAAGACTTGAAGCACTCACTGATGAAGATCAAAGCCTTCAGTATGGATTATACCTCAGCATGAAACAAAAGTCCTCACAAGTGGACCAATAAGCAACATCACAATAAATGGAGGAAAGACTGAAGTTGTCAGGGATTACATTTTACTTGGAATCACAACCAATACCCATGGAAGCAGCAATCAAGAAATCAGACAACACTGGATGGGCCAAATATGCTGCAAAAGACATCTTTAAAGTGTTAAAGGGCAAAGATGTCACTTTGAAGACTAAGGTGCACCTGATCCAAGCCATGGTATTTTCAGTAGCTTCATATGCCTGTCAGAGCTGGACAATGAATAAGGAAGACCAAAGAAGAATTGATTCATTTGAATTGTATTGGTGAAGAATATTGAAAATACCATGGACTGCCAGAATAAGGAACAAATCTGTCCTGGAAGAGGTACAGCCACTCTTTAGAAGCAAGAATGGCCAGACTTCATCTCAGGTAGTTTGGTCATACTGGCAGAAGAAATCCCTGGAAAAGGACTATCATGCTTACTAAAGTAGAGGGTCAGTAAAAAAGGGGAAGACCCTCAACAACATGGATTGACACAGTGGCTTCACGATGGGCTCAAGCATAGCACAGATTATAAGAATGGTGCAGGACTGGGCAGTGTTTTCTTCTGTTGTGCACAGAGTTGTTCTGAGGAGGAACTGATTTGACGGCACCTACAACAACATCAAGGTGTACTTTTACTTTTTTCCTTTACATTTTAACATGTCTGAAGTTGGGATGCATCTTATAATTGATGAGATCTTACCATTATAATTGACACCATTTTTTTCTCAGTCGTTTATAAAGTGATGGTACATCTTATAATCAGTGACCTCTTAGACTAAAGGAAGTAGAATATTTTAAGTTGATTTGTATCTCCCAAAAAGATAAGTTCAAGTCCTATCTGTGAATATGATCTTATTTGAAAATAGACTCTTTACGGATGTAATTAGTTAAGTTCACATAAGGTCATGCTGGAATAGGATGGGTCCTAATTCAAAATGACTGATATCTTTGTCAAAAGAGGAAAAGAGACACAAAAGACAGATACATATGGAAGAGGGCCATGTGAAGATGGAGACATAAATTGGAGTTATGCATCTATAAACCAAGAAACATTAAGGATTGCTGTCCAGAATCAGAAGTTAGGAGAGGCATGAGACAAATTCTTCTTCAGGTCCATCAGAAGGAGTCAGCACTGCTTATACCTCACTACTGAACTTCTGGCCTCTATAACTACGAGGGAATAAATTTCTGTTGTCTTACTGCCCCACCCAAAAAAGACTATCAAAAGGTAAAAACACAAGTAAAAAAATCTTCAGGGACAACATACCCAATAAGTGTCTAATACCAAAAATATAAAGAAAACTTCAACAACTCAACAACAAAAAGCAAACAATCCAATTAAAACATTGGCAAAGGATATGAACAGACATATCACCAAATAGGACATTCAGTGGCCAACAAACTCATGGAAAAATGCTTGTGATCATTAGCCATCTGGGAGATGCAAACCAAACTACAATGAGATACCACCTCACTCCTGCAAAGATAGCACTGATTAAAAAAAAAAAAAAAAAACAGAAAACAACACATATTGGTGAGGGTGTGAGGAAACTAGAACACTTCTCCACTGCTGGTGGGATTGTAAAATGGTACAACCACCAAAGAAAACAGTATGGCACTGCTTCAGAAAGCTAGATATACCTTATGATAGGTTTTCCCATAGGTATATGCCCTAGAGATCTAACAAAACAGACACATATAGACATACCTATGTCCATTTCAGCACTATTCACAATAGCAAAAAGATAGAAATGGCCTCAGTGTCCAACATATGAATAGACAGACAAAATATAGTACAAACAAACAATGGAATAATATGCAGCCATAAAGAATAATGATGAGTCCTTGTAATATGTTACAAGGTCGATCTGGAGGACATTATGCTGAATGAAAGAAGTCAATCACAAAAGGGCAAATACTGTATAATAACACTTTTATAAGAAGACAAAAATAGATATGTATATAGAGACCAATAGTCACTGATGTTTACCAGGGATTGGGTGGAGGGAAGTACCATCAAGATAGCAGACATTTTGTTACTTTGTTTAATGGGAAAGGTAACATTAAGTGTGGATGAAGTGCACACCAAGGTAAATGATGTCACTAAGAAGTGCACAAGAGAAGAAGGATGTTTTTGGTAAAGGATATGGCAGATAAAATTTTGCAACAACACCAACAACCCAAAACTATGTATACAGATATATATGTGTATGAGTATACATGTGTTTGCATATATGTAAACAGATAAAATTATGTACAGGCATATCTACATGTTTGTGAGTATGTGTGTGTGTATATATGCATGTGTATATATACACACATATGTATATTATATATAT
>NW_006921637.1:12698227-12710741 GCF_000298275.1 Orycteropus afer afer | reverse complement strand
TCATATTTTGGCTCTCGTGGACTTGTTTTAATTGTCTTTAACTTCAAGTTGAATTTGCATATGAGCAGTTGATGGTCTGTTCCACAATATATATATAAATACATTATACACACATACACACACACACATATTCATATATATAGAAACCGTATGGGGACATACTTCTTAGACATAACCAAACACCATGCAAGTTGTTTTTCAGAGGAAGGCTTAGGACCATAGTCTCATTAGACAACTTAGTTAACTGGCATAATACAGTTCATAAAGTATATGTTCTACGCCCCAAAGTGGTGAGTAGTGTGTGGTATCTTAAAAGCTTTCAAGCAGCCATCTAAGACACAACTGTTGGTCTCTACTCATCTGGTACAAAAGAGAAAGAAGAAAACCAAAGATTCAGAAAAGAAAGTATTCTACAAGACTAATAGTCTACATGAACTATGGTCTCACCTACCCTAAGACCAAAAGAAATAAATGGTGGCCATCTACCACTCCCCCCACTCTTCTAATCAGGGCCATAATAGGTGGATCCTAATAGAATGGAGCTCTGGTAGCATAGTGGCTAAGTCACTTGCCTGCTAACCAGACGGCTGGTGGTTCAAACCCACCAGCTACTCCTCGGAAGGAAGGTTGGGCAATCCTACTTCCGTAGTGATACTGCCTCGAAAACCCAAGGAGGGGTCACTATGAGTCGGGGCCGACTCGACGGCACATAACAACAACAACAACAACAATAGAATGGAAGAAGATGTGGAACAGAATTCAAATTCTTGAAAAGTCTGAATTATTCAACTGGTTGAAACTGGAAGACTCCTGAGATTACAGCCCTAAGACACTCTTTAAATATTAAATCAAAAGTATCCCTTGAGGTCATCATTACCCAAATAACAGATTAGTTCATAAAGTAAAAAAGATCACCTGTCAGTAATGAACTCCTTTAAAAAATCATCTATATGTGACCAAGTGGTAAAAAATTACTCTAAAGCAAGTTAAGGTTAGGGGGCAAGGAAAGTAGAGTACTAAAAATGGTACAACCAGAATGGAATGAATGAAAATGATGACAAATTGTGACCAATGTAACTAATATCACTGAATAATTTCTATAGAAATTGTTAAAATGGAACTAATTTGCTGTGTCAACTTTCACTTTAATCAAAATAAAATACTATGTAAAAAAAAAAAAAAAAAAAAAAAAAAAGCTTTGTCATTCCATCTCTCACAGGAGCATTTAGAAGAGCAGTGTAGGTCCCCTTCTCCCAACCACCCCTCACTCTATACAGCAGGGGTCCTGAGAACTGAGTTTGAGTTGTCCTACCCTTTGATCTTCTCTAGTCTCCTTTCAGAACTGCTTTGACTGAATATTGTCTAGACTTCCTACGATCTATTCTCTGCACCACGGACACACCAAGCACCCACTAGACACACAGAGCCCACTTGTGGCCAGTCTGCCCTCCATGACTGCTCACCACAGTTCTTCCCCTGCCCCTCTTTTGCTTGGTGAGATCTCATTCACGGAAACCTCTGCCATTCCCACAAGAGTTCTAACTGTCCAAGCCAGGAGCTGAGTGCTCCCCCACAGAGCTGTGCTCTCAGCACCAGACAAAGGTGACAGAGCCACAAGAGAGCCATCCAGCTGGCATGTAAGATGGCAGGAACTAGCATTAGGCCTGGCTCTGCTGAGTCTAGGAGCCTGGAGCAGCAGTTGTGCAAGACAGTTGTGCTAGTCTGTTGGCTGTGCAAGAGGAGAGAGGAGGAGGGTGCCTCTGGGTCTGCACCTGAAGCACACACAGGCCCAGCGGCACAGGCAACCAGGGGACTGCGGCAATGGGATATGGAGGTGAGAGAGGGAAGAAGAGAGGGGACACTGATTATCCAATAAGCAAGGTGTGATAGTTGGAGCTGTGTGTCAACTTGGCTGGACCCCAGTTCTGTGTGGTTGTTCCCATGATGGGATTGGATGACTGTGTTCTGAGTGGCCAATCTGCCCAAGGGGAGTTTCCCTAGAGGTGTGGCCTGCTTCCAGGATATCCAGGGATATCCTGGGAAGAGAGACATTCTTTGAGGGATTGGAACCCTGGTGTGCTGACTACAACCTTCCATGAGTGAGCAGCCCACTGCTCGGCCTGGAGATCTTGGATTAGTCTTTCGTTGGAGTCAACAACCAGTGTACTGCCTGCCAGCCTTGAATTTCTCAGCCCCCTGCGCTTGTGGAAGCTAAGGCTGCTGGCAGCCCAACATTTCCTCCAGGGACTTTGGACTTGCCGGCTTCTATAAGTTTGTGAGTCATTTTCCTAAGATAAATTTTTTTTTTCTCTCTCTCTCTATACATATATATGCTTTGCTGGTTTTTGTGTTTCTCTAGAGAACCCAATCTAACACACAAGGTAAGCACAGGTAATTTTTTGCTTATTGGACAATTCGAAACTTCACACATACACTCTCTGAGTGATAGCAGCTCAGGTGCAGTACCACCTCCATCCAACCAAGTGACTTACCTCTAAAGAGAAGGCAGGAGAAGGAGTCTCATGAGTTCCTTGAGGAGCACGTGATGGTTTCTAGATTCCAAAGCAAAGACTGGCTCTGGGCCAATCCCAAGATCTCCCACAGGCAGGAAAATAGCACAGAAAAGGGGAAAATGTCCCCTTACCCCCAACCAGAGCCTAGGTGGCACAGTGGTTAAGCTTGGCTGCTAACCAAAAGGTAGTTAGAACCCACAAGCCATTCTGCAGGAGAAAGATGTAATCTGCTTCTGTAAAGATTTATAGCCTTGGAAACTCTATGGGGCAGTTCTATGTGTCCTACAGGCTCACTATGAGTCAGAACTGACTCTATGGCAGGTTTTTTTGGGGGCGACTGCCCCCATCCAGACCACTCTGGTAAGAAATAGAAGTTGCTTTCTAATCTTTGTTCTCTCCCTCAGTCTTCCTCACTTTGGAGTTACTACTCAGGTCCTTGGCCTCATCTTCTTTAACCAGCATCCAGTTCTCTCCTTCTCTTCTCTTGCCCTTTAGTCTTTTGGCTTGGGTCATGGCTCTCCCACAGTTCTGGACTTCTTATTCCAAGTCTACTTATAGCTCCTCAAAAGAAATCTCCCTACACATATCCCTTAGATAGGTTTGCAACAAAACATGCTAATTATCTTTTTATTTTTTTTTCCTTGGTGATCACCAGCCCTTGGTAAGTATTATTTCCATAGCCCAACATGTAAAAACCTCTTATTTAAGCCTGAGAACAGTGCAAAGCACACTTTATAACTCTGGGCAAATCAGCTTCGAGAAGCTCTACTTCCCTTCAGAACTCCCATGAGGCTAGCTCTCAGCCCTGTCTTTATCACCTCCAGGTAAGGATGTACCTGCATGTGAGGAGTGTGGGATCTGCCTAAGGACAGGTTCCCCAGTGCAACAACGGCTCTCCTCTCTTCATGCTCCTCATCCAGGTTCTTTGTCACAGGGCCTGCTTGCAAGTTTGAGCCTTCATAGCTAAGGCACATTTGCAACACTCACAGAACTGTGCATAGTTGCTGTCCCCTGTCCTTAAGCATTCTGGATTGGTATCCTTCCACAACTACCTCCAATAACTTTGTGGAGGCTGAGGGCAGGAAGACTTGGGGCTTCAGGGTAGAAAACTCAGGTCCCTCCTTGTGCCCATGGGCAGATCTCTCCTCTCTCAGAGCTACAGTTCCCTTGTATTTAAAATGGGGATGATGAAGGCCTTGCATTAGAGTAAAGACACTATCCATAGGATTGTCATAAGCATCAAACACAGGTCTGTTTACAGTACACTATGAAAAGAAGTCTCTAAACCACATAATAAATCAGAATGGTTCCTGAATGTGGGCCTGTGGGCCATTTCTAGGGCATGGAGTTACAACCCACATTCATGCCATGTGAGACAGTTTCATGTAGGCCTGTGCCAAGTCCTCAGCATTCCGGTGGCCTGATCTCAGAAGCTGGGCATTCACACTCTCCTGAGGTCCACATCTACCCACCCACATACATGCACATGTGTGCACTCTCACATATATGCCACCTGATCACACTTTGATCTTTATCAGCAGGTGCTTCAAGTCCTCTTCACTTTCACCAAGTCAAGTTGTGTCATCTGCATACTGCAGGTTGTTAATGAGTCTTCCTCCAGTCCTGATGCCACATTCTTCACATAGTCCAACTTTGCAGATTATTTGCTCAGCATACAGGTTGAATAAGTATGCTTAAAGGATACAATCCTGACACACACCTTTCCCAATTTTAAACTATGCAGTAGTTTTGTTTGAATGACTTGTTTTGTTTGAATGACTGCTTCATGGTCTATGTACAAGTTCTGCATGAGTACAATTAAATGTTTTAGAATTTCATTTGTGACAATGTTATCCATAATTTATTATGGTCTACACAGTTGAGTGTGTGTTAGACTGGGTTCTTTAGAGAAACGAAACCAGTAAAGCTTAGAGAGAGAGAGAGAAATTTATCTTAGGAAAATGGCTCACAAACTTATAGAAGCTGGCAAGACCCAAGTTCTTGGATCAAAAATCAAGCTGGAGGCTTTTCCCAACTCAGCAGTATACTGGCTGTTGACTCCAACAAATGACGAATCCAAGACCTCCAGGCCGAATGGTGGATTGTTCCCTTACGGACAGTAGTAGGCAGAATCCCGATCCACAGAAGAGTGTCTCTTTGACCCAGGATGTCCGTAAATATACTGGAAGCATGCCACACCCCTAGGAAAACTCCTTTTCAACAGATTGGCTGCTCAAAACATATACATCTGATCCCATCATTGGAACAACCCACGTTACAATTGCTTAAACCACACAGAATTGTGGTCCAGCCAAGTTGACACACAGCTCCAACTATCACAGAGTGCTTTTGCATAGTCAATTAAACACAGGTAAACATCTTTTTGGTATTCTCTGCTTTCATTCAAGATTCATCTGATGTCAGCAATGATATCCCTTCTGAATCTGGCTTGAATTTCTGGCTGTTCCATGTCAATGTACTGCTGCAAACATCTGTTATTTTCAGCAAAATATTACTTGAACATTTTATTATTTAAAAAAAAAAAAAAAAAAACACCTCACTGCCATCGAGTCAATTCAACTCATAGTGACTCCTCCTTGGGTTTCCAAGCTGGTATCTCTATGGAAGCAGATTGCCCAATCTTCCTTCCAAGGAGTGGCTGGTAAGTTTGAACTGCCAGCCTTTAGGCACTATACCACCAGAGCTTCCCTATTGTTCAATAATTTCCACATTCTGTTGGATTACTTGACTTTGGAACTGGCACAAGTATGGATCTCTACCAGTGAATTGGCCAGGTAGACAGCTTCACAATTTCTCGGCATAGATAAGTGAGCATTACTTTCATTTGTAGTAACATCAACTGGTATTCTCTTAACTGGACCCTTGTTTTTCACTAATGCCTTCAGTGCAGCTTGAACTTGTTTCAATACCGTCAATTCTTGATATGTTCCCTCGTGAAATGGTTGAATGTTGACCAATTCTTTTAGGTACAGTGACTGTGTGCATTCCTTCCATCTTCTTCTTTTTCTTTAATGCATTTTATTGAAATATAATTTATGTACAGTGAAATACACAAAACTAAAGTGATATGGGTCAATGCTTTTTTTTTTTTTTTTTAACAGTATTCTCTCCCCTTCCCTCCCACCCCTGGAAACCAACAAAGAAAGTTTCCCTCCATATATAAACCTTTCCTTGACCCTAATACTATATTTGCCCTTCTGTGATTGACTTATTTCACTCAACATAATGTCCTCCAAGTTCATCCATATTATGCAGTGTTTTGCAGACTATACATTATTCTTTAGTACTGCATAGCATTCCACTATGTGTGTGTACCATAGTTTGGTCATCCACTCTTCCACTATAAATCATAGAGATAAGTCCCTTGCCAGATATGCAATTATTGGCAAGTATGAATTTGTTGCTGTCATTTTTGTTATGTGCTTTTTTGTGGTGCTGATTTCTTTGTTCCATATAATTTTCTATGCTGAGCTCGTTTTGTTTATGAATCGTGTTATCGCTTCCTTCATTGCTATTGTTTTAGTATTTGCTGAAAATTTATGCTGGTCCTCTTTTTTGATGTGAAGGTTTATCATTTTACCCTGTCAATGATAGTCTTCTTCCTAAGTTTAGAACAGTTCTATCTTGTAGTTGTCTTGATTTCCCTACCATCCAGAAGTTCTGTAATGACACAGTTTTTTCCCTCTTTTTGGTTTGCAGTTGTCCTCATTTGTCAATTGGTGCCTCTGGTTCCATTTATGATCTTGTAGGCTTCTTTACTTTGGATACGTCCATAGCTGGGTTGGTTTCTGTGTTGTATCATCATGTGTGTTAATGGTCAGTTGTTGGCTGCTGTTGCTTCTCTGTCCAAAGGGCTCCCTTTAGCATCTCTTGGAAGGTTGGTCTGGTGTGAACAAATTCCCTTAATTTTTGTTTTTCTGGAAATGTCCTAATTTCACCATCATATTTGAAGGACATGGTTTCTCTCGAGAAATCTGAGCTTAGTCTTACTGGTTGCCCCTTGTAAGTAACTTTTCATTTTTCCCATACTGTTCTCCTGATTCTTTCTTTGTCTTTGGTTTTGGTAAGTTTGACGATGATATGTCTGGGTGATTTTCTTTTGGGGTGGGGTCTATCTTGTTTAGGGTTCATTGGACTTCCTGAATGGATATATTCTAATCTTTCTTCAAACCTGGAAAATTCTCTTCCAACAAATCTTTGACAATTTTTTCTGTGTTTTTAGTTGTGTCTTTCTGTTCTGGAATTCCAATTACACACAGGTTATTCCTTTTGATTGTATCTCACGTGAACCTTAGGCTTTTTTCATTTTGTTTTGCTCTTTTTTCTGACTTACACTTTTCCAAAGACGTCTTCAGGTATTTGCCTTCAATCTCCCTAATTCTGTCTTCCATTGATTTAATTCTGCTCTTTTACCCATTCAATGTCTTATCTATTTCTGAAAATTTAGTATTAATCTTCTAGATTTGTCTGTAGACTTTGTATCACTTATAATTTTTCATTTATTTTGTCATTTTGTTCTTGTATTGTCTTTTGAAATTGTTCTAGGGTTTTCTCTATGTTTTCCTAGATTCGTTGAAAATACCTAAACATAATTATTTGAATTCCTTATCAGGGAGTTCCAATGCTGCGTTTTTCCTCAGGGATGTGTTTTGGGTCTGTATCCTGGTCCCTTGTTTCTCCTGCTTTATCTTGCTTCTTTATGTGGACTGTGATACTGTTGTGGACTCCGAGGCACTGTGGCATTTTTGTGTTTATATTTAATTGGTGATTGTATCCACGATTTTTGTTTTCTTTGTTTTGTTTGTATGTTATCTACGCAAGCAGGGTACTGCTCTGTGCTCCTGTTTGCTAGTAGGCAGCACTTATACACTCACCACCTGTCTCCTTTCCTGTTGTCAGCCTCTCATATGTCCCTGCTGACCTTGGCAAACAGAGCCTATTCTTGGATTCCTGGTGAAATGAGGATGCTATCACTTTAAAATCTAAAATGATTGCCACTTGTAAAGATTCAAAATGGCTGCACCCTCAGTCACTTTAAATATCCAAAATGGCCACTGCATGTAAACAATCAAAATGGCTGCACCTTCTGGACAGCAGAAAGTCAACAGCTCAGGTTGTCTCCCACCTTGCTTTTTCCCTTCCTAGTCATAGGCCACCAGTGCCCATGGTGACCTCAGCTGATCTTTTTTAGATCAATTCTCAGGTCCCAACACCACTTGGAACTATTCAGGCTGTTGGTCCCGTCAAAGTAGCTGACAGTCTGCAGTTCCGACCATCTCTGTACTCACTATTTTCGTTCAGGTTTTTCCACTAGTTGGTGCCTAATCCACTTCTGTATAGTTCCTTCCAAAGCTCAGGGCTCCAGGGTTATCTTCTCTATCTCCTTCAATTGGTATTTCTTTTCTTTGCTAAAGAGGGTCTGTGTTGCTTGTCTGCCTATTCCTTCATCTTACCGAAAGTCCCTTCCATCTTCTTTTGATGCTTCCTTCATTATTCAACATTTTGCCCTTAGAATCCTTCAGTATTACAACTATAGGGTTGAATTCTTCCCTCAGTTCTTTTCAGCTTGAGAAATGCCAACCATGTTCTTTCTTTTTGGTTTCCTAAAGCCAAGTCTTTACATATTTCATTAGAATATTTTACTCTGTCTTCTTGAGTTGCCTTTTGATATCTTCTGTTAAGCTCTTTTATTTAATAATTTCTTTCATTCACTTTAGCTACACTGTTCAGGAGCAAGTTTCCGGGTCTCTTCTGACTCCATTTTGGTCTTTTCTTTGTTTCCTCTCTTTTTAATGACATTTTGCTTTCTTCATGTTTGATGTCCCTGATGTCATCCCACAACTCATCTGGTCTTCAGTCATTAGTGTTCAATATGTCAATTCTATTCTTGAGATGGTCTCTAAATTCAGATAGGATATAATCAGGTCATACTTTGCTCTTGTGGATTTGTTTTCATTTTTTTCAGCTTCAATTTGAACTTGTATGTGAACAATTGATGGTCTTTTCTGCAGTTGGCCCCTGACCTTGTTCTGCCTGAGCATCTCTATCATCTAATTCCATGGATATAGTGAATGTGATTACTGTGTATTCCATCTGATGAGGTCCATGTGTAGAATTGCTGTTTATGTTGTTGAAAAAACAAAGGCATTTGCATAAGTCATTGGTCTTGCAAAATTGCAATCTCCAGTGTCGTTTCTATCACCAAGACCACATTTTCCAGCTACCAATCCTTCTTTGTTTCCAGATTTTGCATTCCAATCACCAGTGATTATCAATGCATGTTTAGTGCATGTTTGATCAGTTTCAGAATACAGAAGTTGGTAAAAATCTTCAATTCCTTCATCTTTGGCATTAGCGGTTGGTATGTAAATTTGAGTGATAGTTGTATTAACTAATATTGCTGTTGTTGTGTTGTTGTTATGTGCCGTCGAGTCGGCCCCGACTCATAGCGACCCCTCCTTGGGTTTCCGAGGCAGTATCACTACGGAAGTAGCAAATTAAAATACAAGACCCATAGTTACATTTGAATTTCAGGTAAGGTTTTTTTTTTTTTTTTGAAGTATAATTATGCCCCATGCAACACTGAAAAAAACAAACAAACTCACTGCCACTGAGTTGGATCCAACTTATAGAGACCCCTTCTTGGGTTTCTGAGGCAGTATCACTACGGAAGTAGATTGCCCAACCTTCCTTCTGAGGCATGGCTGGTACTACCAGCCTTCTGGTTAGTAGTCAAATGCCTTAGACACTATGCCACCAGAACTCCTCATGTAACATTGGGGTTATAGTGATACTAGAAATATTATTTGTTGTTTATCTGAAAATCAACTATAACTAGGTGCCCTGTATTTTATCTGGCAACTTAACTTCAAGAGGACTGCCTTCCCTTTCCTTGTCACGCACACTGGATATCTTCCCAGGGAGCTCACTCTCCTGTGGGGCTTACTGTTCCAGGAGGAGTCCTCTCCTGGATCTGGATTTTCCTGAAGGTTTCATCAGTGCTTAACTCTAGCAACTCAAACCCCTCACCACCTTTACATCTTTGCTCAGGTCTTACCTTCCTGATGCAGTCCATCTTGCCTAGACTATTTAGTTCTGAAATTCACCACCCCTGCTCCTTCACTGGGAGCTCTGGTGGCATAGTGCCTAAGGCATTTAACTGTTTACCAGAAGGCTGGCAGTTCAAACCCACCAACAGCTCCTTGGAAGGAAGGTTGGGCAATCTACTTCCATAGTGATACCACCTCAGAAACCCAAGGAGGGGTTGCTATGAGTCGGTCCGACTCGAGGGCAATGGGTTTTTTGGGTTGGGGCTCCATCACTGCCAACCCCAAATACTGTCTACTGTTTCTTTTTTCCATAGCATTTCCTTTCTAACATGCTAGCTATTTATTTATTGTGTTTATTGTCTTTTCTTCCCATTACACCATATACTTTATGTTGGCAGGAATCTGTTTTGTTCACTGATGTATCCCAGAGCCAGAAACAGTGCTTGAAGGATACTAGATGCCCAAAAAATATTTGTTTACTGTATGGATAAGGAAGAATCACTGCAGGGAAAAGTGAAAATGTTTACTGAGTACCCATGATGTGCCAGGCACTAGAAAAGGGTCCTTCTATGCATCATATAACTTATAACTTAATTCTTATCACAATCCTGTAAGTTAAGTTTCTCATTTTACAAATGAGAAAGCTGATCCAGGATGTCATTAGCTATGAACCAGACATGGAAGCCCATGCACATTCTTTCACCACTCTGCAGGACAGTTATTGTCTACAGTTCACCCTTCTGCTCTTACTCTGTTCCCTCTCCTGAGACCTCCCATGGATCAGCAGGGATGACCCTATACAGACCACTCATCAGGATAATGTAGGCAGTACCCATCATCAGACAGGTTGTGTGTGGTGAGGAAAGGTCATGAGGCTGGCACCTAGGTTATGGTACATGGTGTGGCCCTGCCCTTCACTGCTGAGGATCTTGGAAAATGCTCACCAAACAGAGGTGATGTGCCTAGTTGGAGTGGGGAATAATATGAACATGTATAGCACAGCTAGTGGCACATAGTAAGTGCTCAATAGTTGCTCACGGATGTTGGGATGGTTCTGCTCACAGAAACTGTGACCTATACCATGGAGGTCTTGGGACCAACTACCTGCTGCTTGTGGCTAGAGAGTAAAATGAGCAGCAAAGGGCATTAAGGAGGGCTTGGAGAAGGGCCCCAAGAGAAAGAGTAGACAGTATTCGGGGTTGGCAGTGATGGAGCCCCAACCCAAAAATCCATTGCCCTCGAGTCATATTCAACTCCTAGCGACCCCTCCTTGAGTTTCTGAGGCAGTATTACTACAGAAGTAGAATGCCCAACCCTCCTTCTGAGGAGTGGCTGGTGGGTTTGAACTCCAGACTTCTGGTTGTACGAGCTTAAAAGAAGAGAAGCTATGGTGCAGAGTGGGGTGCTGGTCATGTTCTTACAGTGGGTCCTCCCCACATCAGAGGCTCAGGGTCTGTCAGCTCACAGCTCCCACAAAAGGGTCTTGCTCTTGAAGGAAGAGATGGTAGCTGTATTCCAAAGAGAAAAGCATGTTGGTGTGAAATCTTCTCTCTCTTCTGATGTCCAGGGTGTTAAAATAACATTAAAAGACATTGAGATTGATCAATAATCAGGTTTCATGTGTCCTGTTTTCAATCACGATGTCTGCTGCCTGGGCTTCTTCCTACTAAAGAGACTGCAACATGTGGCCAGATTCTGGTGGCTGTGGCACTGCCAGCATTCTTTCCTGTGTTGGGGGTGATTTGTGCAAGGCCCTATAAGCTCTCTGCAGGTCCCCTGCAAGCTCGCCCACCCCACACATCAATGCACACAGCTGATCTTTAAATGCTCAGATTTCCCAACTTTTCATGAACAAAATGAGTTATTATGCTAAACATTACTAAATATATTCTATAACCACATTCTCATGTGCCACATATTCCATGTGAGTAGATTCTAAGGGAAGACCACATATATATATCCATACATGAGTAAATCACCCTGAAAGACATGAACCTTGGAGGGTCCAATGACCCAACAAGCCCTGTATAAACTCCCCACATAGCATGCCATCCTTCCCACCCTCTTTACTCTTGTGAAAGGTCTAGGAGGAACCCAAAGACAGTCAGAGGGGAGGTAAAGGGAAACATCTAGTTAGGATTTGCTATATGGCAGACATTGTAGAAGCTTTACAAGCATAATCTAATTTATCTCTGCCAATAATACTATGTAATATCTAGAATGTTCCCTACATTATAGATTAAAAGATGACATTATAGATTAGAAAATGGAGGCTCATTGAGGTTAAGTTACTTTGACAAGAGAATCAGAAAAGCCTGGGAACTCTGAGAATTCAAATGCTTTAGTTGGACCCAAAGCAGACTCAAGAATTTTGACTCAAAATTCAAAATAATCCAGTATTAAGTCAGAAATACCCAGGTTTCCATGGAACTGGCTCCTGATAAGCTGTTTATCTGATGCTGAGATATGGACCAGGAAAAGGTCATTGAACCAGGTTGACGCAAGACTTCAGACAGCATTGGCCATCTCTTGGTTCTGAGGATCTGGACTTTCAATCGCTAGGATGGAATAGCAATAGTTTAATTTTAATATATCCCAACTATATATTATCGAACTTAATAGCACAGTTAACTCCATTCGAGTGACATGGTATTTTCAAGCAAATGCTTACTGTTGATGTTATGTGCTTATATGGTTTTTAAATTGACATTCCAGAATGAGGTCCTTTAAGGACCTAATGGATTCGAGTCTTTATCCAAGCAAATGTCATGCCAATTGTTGTCAGAAAGTTTTAAGAATAAAAGCTCTGGAGAAATAGGAGAGTTCCGGCAAGATGGTGGACTAGGCAGAAGGATTGCACAGACCCTCTTCAACAAAGAAAAGGGAAACCAATTAACACAGACACAGAAGATAATCGTGGACCCCTGAGCC
>NW_006921637.1:12679953-12681301 GCF_000298275.1 Orycteropus afer afer | reverse complement strand
AAAGGAGCTCTGGTACCATAGTGCCTAAGGCACTTGACTGCTAACCAGAAGGCTGGTGGTTCAAACTCACCAGCCACTCCTCAGAAGGAAAGTTGGGCAATCTACTTCCATAGTGACATTGCCTTGATAACCCAAGGAGTGGTCGCTATGAGTCAGGTCTGCCTCGACAGCACATAGCAACAACAACAACAACATGCAAAACCAACAGACAACATTATTCTCAATGGAGAGAGACTGAAACCATTCCCCTTGAGAACAGGAACCAGACAAGGATGCCTGCTATCACCACTTCTATTCAACATTGACTGGAAGTCCTAGCTAGGGCAATAAGGCAAGAAAGGGAAATCAAAGGCATCCAAATTGGTAAGGAAGAAGTCAAACTATCCCTATTTGTTGATGATATGATCCTATACCTAGAAAACCCAAGAGACTCAGTCAAAAATCTACTGGAACTAATTGAGAGATTTTAGCAAGGTGGCAGGATACAAGATCAACATCCAAAAATCAGTTGGATTCCTCCATACTGGCAAAGAGATTGCTGAAAAAGAAATTAGGAAATCAATGCCATCTAAAATAGTTACCAAAAAAAAAAAAAAAAAAAAAACCACTTGGGAATAAACACAAAAGACCAGGAGAAAGAAAACTATAAAAGATCACTTCAAGAAACCATAAGAGATCTACATAAATGGAAGAACATACAATGCTCGTGGATTGGAAGATTGAACACTGTGAAAGTCTCGATTCTATCCAAAGCAATCTGTATGTTCAATGCAATCCCAATCCACATCCCATCAACATTCTTTAATGATATGAAAAAACCAATCACTAACTTTATGTGGAAAGGAAAGAGACCTCGGATAAGCAAAGCACTATTGAAAAAGAACAAAGCAGAACATTTCACACTGCCGGATCTGAAAACCAACTACACACCCACAGTAGTCAAAACTTCCCAGCATTGGTATAATGAGAGACATATAGACCAATGGGCTAGAATTGAAAACCCAGGAATAGATCCATTGACCTATCTATGGCCAGCTGATTTTTGACAAAGGGCTGAAATCCATTAAATGGGGAAGAGAATGTCTGTTTAATAAATGGTGCTGGCAAAAGTGGATATTCATTTGCAGAAAAATGAAACAAGATCTGTATTTCATACCATAGTCCAGATGCATCAAAGACTAATGTGAAACCTAAAACTATAATGTTCCTCAAGGAAAAACCAGGGGCAAATTTAGGGGTCTTAATATATAGCATAGGAGCTCTGGTAGCATAGTGCCTAAGGCACTGGACTGCTAACCAGAAGGCTGGCGGTTCAAACCCACCAGCCACTCCTCAGAAGGAAGGTTGG
>NW_006921637.1:12635866-12678983 GCF_000298275.1 Orycteropus afer afer | reverse complement strand
AAAGTTGGAATTAGAAATACCATTTGACCCAGCCATTCCATTACTAGGTATATATCCTAAAGAAGTGAGAGCCAGGACAAGAACAGATATATGCTCACCCATGTTCATCGCAGCACTATTTACAACAGCCAAAAGATGGAAACAACCTAGGTGTCCATTAGCTGAAGAATCGATAACCAAACTATGGTACAGACACACAATGGAATACTATGCAACCCTAAAGAATAATATAGAATCTGCAAAACACCACATAACATGGATGAACTTGGAGGACATTATGCTGAGTGAAACAAGTCAATCACAGAAGGACAAATATTGTATTAGTAATCATTATTGTAAAACGTCAAGGAAAAGTTTATATATGGAAGAAAATTTTCTTTGTTGGTTACCAGGGGTGGGAGGGGAAGAGAGTGAACACTGTTAGATAAATACAGACAAGTATTTATTTGGGTAAAGAGAAAGGCAATACCAAATGTGATTGATCAACACGGTGGCACTGAGGAAGAGGAATACATAGAGAGCAACATGGTAGGTACAGACAACAAAGATGAATCCTTTTGCACACATAGTACTGCATTCTCAGTGAAGGCAAACATGGATATATGGGTGGATAGGCTGAACTACTAGGTATATCTATGCTGGGGGGAGTGTGCCCAGGACCATGTATAGGGTTGGCAGACAATGTTTCTACAAGTCTATTGGTATATTCTGTAAGAATTTCCAGGTATATAGTAGAGCTGACGAGGGACAAGGCTGTAGTCACTTCTTGGGCACAGCCAGTTACCCAGAGGGAGTGAGTAGTTGGACCTGTGGGCTTGGGACCACAGTTGCAGGGGACATCAATTTCAATTGGCATAACATACTACACAAAATATTGTTCCATATCCTACTTTGGCAAGTAGCAACTTGGATCTTAAAAGCCTGCAAGGAGTCATCTAGATGCAACAATGGGTGTCTCCTCGTCCAGAGCAAAGAAGAATGAAGAAAACCAAAGATTCATGGAAAGCATTAGTCCAACTGACTGGTACACCATGCGATCCTCAGCCTATATGACTATGAGACTAGAAGAACTAGATGATGCCCGGCTACCACTGTCAGCCACTCAGAGGGGGATCTATGTAGGTGATCCTGGGTAAAGTGGGAGAACAATATGGAACAAAACTCAAAATCAGTTAAAAAAAAAAAAAAAATGGGTGGTGGTGGTGGGGACCAGATTTGCGGGTCTGATAGAGCCTGATGGAACCACTGAGATTATGGCCCCTAGCTGCCCATCAGGTCTGCAAATGAACCTACTCCTAAGGCTTCCAGCCAAACAAAAGACAGGCATTATATTAGGTAGGTACACTCCTTGGAGAGAACAATCATGGGAGAATGGAAGGGCTTTGTATGCACAGGGAGACAGTTCAGGGGGCAGGAGTGCATGGAGGGCTGGACACAGGGAAGAAGTAACTATGAGAAAGAAGTGGGAGGGGAGCTGTGGCATTGTGGGAAATTGTAGTCAATGTTCTGAGACAAGGTGTATGTGAACTGCTGAATGGAAAGTGAATTTGCTCTGTAAATTTTCACCCAAATCACAATTGAAAAAAAAAAGTATATTGTCTACAATATTTAGCATATTTATCCTTTGTGAATAGGTATAAAATTTAAATAATAATATAAGGCAGAATAATAGAATTTAGATTATATAATAATTATAGAATTTATAGAATCATTTCATATATTAGCTTTCATAACATTAAACTAAACAGCTGTTAAGAATTTCTGTAATTTTATAGTTATTTAATTTCAATCAGGCCAGATTAAGATGAATTAGGAAGAAAGGTCTGGTGACCTACTTCTGAAAAATCCATCAATGAACACCCTATGGACCATAACGGTTTGATCTACAACCGATCCTGGAGATGGTTCAGGACTTGGGAGCATTTCATTCCATTGTGCTTGGGCTCCTCATGAGTCAAAGGCTGACTTGACAGCAACTAACAACAACAAGTATTTCAAGAAAATCTTAATTGGTAATTCTTCATCAATTAAAAATAGATTAAAAGCAGAATATTAACTGTGCCACCTTACAATTTCAAGAGATAAAAAAATCAATCATCATGTATGACAACATTCATGAGAAATTACTTCAATCTAGACCTAAATAAGAATTTACAGAGTATAAAGAGTTAAAAAACATTTTTTTTGGTTTCATTAACAAACTTTAATTTTGTTTAATTAATGGATTGAGACAGTGGTTCCGACGACAGGTTCAAGTATATCAAGGGTTGTGAGGATGGCACACAACCAAGCAGTGTTTCATTTCTGTTGTACACAGGGTAATTATGAGTCAGAACCAACTCAACAGCACCTAACAATAACAAACTTTAAAATAACAGACTTTACAGGAAAGCTGTAAGAAAAAAATTTCTTGTAGTTTTAAGTATGGAGACTAAAGTTACACTCAAAAAGCATGTTGAAATGAATATTGTAGACTATCTACCATTTTGTACCAGTTAGAAGATGATGACTTGATGGGATTTTCCATAATTATTAATTTCTGGATATAAAATTCCTTCTGGAAGATGTGTTACTGAACACAATTTTTCCCTAAATTAATGTGCTTTTTCTGTATCTTGCACAGCAGACATTTGGACATGCAACTACATCCAAAAAGCTTTGAAGCCTGACATCTTGCTGGATTAATGAGCAATTCAGCCATGTTTCTATCTTTCTGGTTGGCCCAGAAATTTCTGGGAAACCAAACTGATTTGTTGTGATAGAACAAGTGTCCCTTGTATCTTTTTTCCTCCTCCAGGGAAGATGCTAAAATTGATGTTCATATACTGAAAATGGAAATTCAGAAATAACTTTGTTGCCATATTCCTAGTTTTTCTCAATTGCATGAAGTAGCAATTACATATATAAACATTAGAAATAATAATTAAAAAAAAAAAAGTCTAAGGGAGGGTAGCATTTGAAATTTACTCCTGAAAATATTCAAAGAACATCTTTAAGTATTGAGCAGAAAGATTCATGGGATTGTGTCAGTGAAACTGCATCATCCCCAATGGACTGACCAAATCCTCAAGTCCAGGATTTGAAAAGAAACAGAGAATTACTATCAGAGAGGAAGGTAGAAGCATTACTCCTGAAGTACTCTACGATGGTAAAGGCGAACAAAAATAACTTGCTCCTTCCCCACCTGAAAGTGAGCCATCTTTTCATTTTCACAACTGGGCAGTACATAGACTATGGGTGAAACCAAGCCACTGATAGCATGAGAAAATATTTGGGATAGTGCCTAAGGCATTTGACTGCTAGCCATAAGGTTTGCGGTTCAAGCCCACCAGCTGCTTCGCAGAAGGAAGACTGGGGAATCTACTTCCATAAAGATTTACTGCCTTGGAAACCCAAAGGGAGTCACTGTGACTCAGAATCGACTCAACGGCAGTGAGTTTTTTGGGGAAGGTATATCATCAAATTTTAAAATTTTGACTCCTAAGTGTTTTTTAATAAAAAGTAAATGGTTTTTCAAACATAACTTCAGATTTATTCTTGTATCTTAGACATTCACACTATAAGTTCTACACACTACAAGTTCTACCCTATAGTGAACTTCAGCCTTGATTTAAGCAAACATTTAGTCAATTGGGCAAAATGTCTATCTGGAATCTCACAGATTTGCATGTGTGTGTGTAACATAACAGACAGTAAAAACAAAACAAAACCCTTTCTGGGACTGTTTATATTAAATAAGAACTCTTGATATAGAAGGTCTTATTCTGGGGAAAATTGCCTTAGTCAAGGAAATAGTGTGCTGTTTTAAAATGATTATAGAGAAATGTGCATTTAGTTATGAGGGAGGGCAGGATAAAGACACAAAAACACTATTAAAATGGGAAGTAAATTATAGTCAGTTGATTTTCAACAAAGATAATTTAACAATTCAATGAGGCAAATGGTACTGAGACAGCTGGATCTCCACATGCAAGAATGAAATTGGATGCCTATCTCACACAATATACAAAAATTAATTCAAAATAGATTGAATACCTAAATATAATAGCTAAAACAGTAAAGCTTTTAGAAAAAACACAGTAGTAAATCTTAGCAACCTTGAATTTGCCAATAGTTTCTGAGCTCTGAAACCAAAAAGCACAACGAGCCAAAATAAATTAATTTTAAAAATAAATTGGGCTTCATCAAAGTTAAAAATTTGTGTACCTCAAAGGACACCATCAAGAAAGTGAAAAGCCAAGCCACTGAATGGTGGAAAATATTTTCAAATTATTTATCTGATAAGGGACTTCTATCTAGAATATATAAAGAACTCTTACAACTTAACAATTAAAAGATAAATAACCCAACTGAAAATATGGGCAGAGGATCTGAATAAACATTTTTCCAAAGAAATTATAAACACATGACATAGCAACCCTAAAATAGCCAAGATTATGATTGGGAATGGAGTTATAAAAACAAATGCAGGAAAGATTGAAAGAATCATTTTTTAAAACTTTATGTCCACAAATTTGAAAACCTTAGAATAAAGAGATGATTTCCAAGGAAAAGATAAATTATCAAAATGATTCAATAAGTAGAAAAATTCAATGAAAGACACCAAGATCAGACAGGTTCATAGATGAGTTTAACCTCTAACACTACCATTAAACTATTAAAATTTTTTAAATTGTCAAAATATAAATTTTTAAATAAGCCAATTCATTTTATTTAATTTTATGAAACCAAGTATAATCTTAGCTTCCAAACCGGATAGAGATGAGACTGGGGTGGGGGGAGGAACTATTAACAAATAAGATTTATGATTGATTAGTTACAGAAACTCTGAACTAAAATTAGCAAATAACAAAATTTCATCATCTCTAAAAAGAATGCAAATTGCAACCAATTTGGGTTATTCCAGGTAGCTCAGCACCAGGAAATCAATAAAATTTACTTCATCAATAAATTAAATGTGAAAAAAACATAACAATAGATGCTAAAAAGGCATCTGATAAAAGTTTAGCAGTCATCATTACAGAAATTAAGTAAAATAGGAATAGCAGGGAAGTGTACATGAAGCTGAGAAGATCTAGATAGATAATAAGCTCATATTTGATAAACAAAGATGAAAAAAAAAAGCCCTATACATGTACATGTTAGTATACACATGTGTTTGGATCTTAGCACCAAGTTGTCAATATGGATTATGTGGAGAGAGATGAGAAGGGAAATGAGGGAAGAGAGATGAATCCAAGCAAAAAAGGAAAAAAAAAAAAAAAAAGTTTTTAAAAAATTGCATTTTTAAAATCATGGATAGTATATTAATGTATATAAAAAATATATATTTTATGTCTATAATTTTTCAAAGATTGCACACAATATTAAAACTACCAAAACAAAAACAATTCTTTCATTTGTAATTTCACAACCATTATTTGCTTTCCCAGTACTAGGTTTCAGGGTAAAGCACTTTGTTATAAATGTTAACTTTAGGTCTACTCCTTAATGGAAATGTGACTCATAGAGTGCTGGAGGAAATCAGAACTGAGGCCCATTCACCCACCATCCCACCCAGATCTAGATTTCTGGTTGCCCAAGCTTCATGTCTTGTGTCTGACAGCGATATTTTTGAGAGGTGATAGAACAGAGTTGTTAGGGGATAATCCTCTCTTTTCCTCAGGGCTGTTCACATCTTCTGTGCTTACTGTGGCTCTGATGGTTTTAATAGTACCTCCACCCCTGTGTGTTCGCTTAGGACCCTAGGACATCCTTCTGAACAGCACCTTTTACACTGTATCACAATTTCTTGTAGACCACCTATCTTTACCCTGGAATCTATGCTGTTTGAGGGCCAGAATCTTTTCTCATGAATTTCTCAAGTCTGAGTTTCTAACACGGAGCCTGGTACATCAGGCACTCTATAAATATTTGCCAAATGAATGAGATATATTCAAAAAGCAAGAAATATGCTCTCTGAAAACTCCTCAGTGCTGTTTAGCTTTAGTTTCCTAAGCAAATTTCATTTTGGTGATGTCTAACTTTACTGTGGGAGCTCTGGTAGCATAGTGGCTAAGACACTTGCCTGCTAACCAGACGGCTGGCGGTTCAAACCCACCAGCCACTCCTCGGAAGGAAGGTTGGGCAATCCTACTTCCGTAGTGATACTGCCTTGGAAACCCAAGGAGGGGTCGCTATGAGTCGGGTTTGACTCGATGGCACATAACAACAACAACAACAACTTTACTGTAGATAAGGTTACTGCAGATAAACCAATGGGATAAAGGAATGTTGGTAAAGAACCACTTTGGTCTGTCCCTTGGCAGCAGGGGCCTATATTACTCTTAAAAAACAAATCAGTTGCCATGGAGTGGGTTCCTTCATGGTGACCCCATGTGAGCATAGCAGAACTTCTGCATAGGATTTTCATGGCTGTGACCTTTCAGAAGTAGATTGTGAGATCTTTTTTCCAAGGTACCTCTGGGTGGGTTCAAATCACCAATCTTTTAGTTAATATCTCAGCACTAATCATCTATGCCACCCAAAGACTTTTGGTATTGATCTTAAACCCACTTACTGCCATGAGTTGGTTCTGACTCATAGCGACCCCACAGGACAGAGGAGTACTGCTCCATAGGGTTTCCAGGGCTATAAATCTTTACAAAAGCAGACTGCCTCCTCTTTCTCCCATGGAGTACCTGAGGGGTTCGAACTGCAGCCCTTTCAGTTAGCATCCAAATACCATAACCACTGTACCACAAGAGCTTGATCTTACGTGCCCAGATAATAGGTGGGACAGATGGAGAACAAAGTAGAAGGAGAACCTTCTGTGCTGAGAACCTTCTGTGCCAGAGGCTACATGATTTCATTTAGTCTCTGCAGCAGCCTCTCCTGGGAGGTGTCAGTTTGGAGAAAGAGCTGGGATTGGGACCCAGGATGCCTCTCCAAAGCTTTTTGCACCTCATCATAGTGCCTCACTGAGAAGGAGAATCAAAGACAGTTGCAGATCTTCACTCTTTCCACCAAACTAATCCATACCAATCTTACAAAATCCAAGTGGGACTCTTTCAACCATTCCAGTTTCCATGCTGTAATCTGCATCTCCCTCAATTTATCTAAGTCCTTTGCAAAATCTTTATATTTCTTCACCGCCACACTTCTCAGAGATAAAATGTCTATAAAATGAATATACTCAGTGCAAATTTACACTTTGTATTATTTACCTAAAATTTACCTCTCTCCATCTTAAAGAAATGCCTTCTTGCTGTAGTGTGGTCTTCAACTTCCAATTAGGCTCTGCTCCAGGATTCCACTGGAATTCTCAATAAACTTCCCCTAAGAAGTCTTAAGTGTGACCCGGTTCCCAAGCTCACCTAAGGAAACACAGCCAAGGAACAAAGACTGAAAATTCTGATGAACTACTAGTAATTAAGTGCAAACCAAATGGAATGTTTCTATTTACCTCAAACACTAGGGCCTTGCAAGCTTTATTAAAGCATGATGAGGGAATAGACGTAGATTTTTTTCATGTGAGTTCTGAAGTAAACTGAATTTCTATGCACTCACAGTGGTAGCTGAATTCCCAAAAAGACTTAAGATTTCACTGGTTCTCTACCTTCCTCAAATGCATGAAGTTGTTGTTGTTGTTGTTGTTTGCCGTCGAGTCAGCCCCGACTCATAGCGACCCCTCCTTGGGTTTCCGAGGCAGTATCACTACGGAAGTAGGATTGCCCAACCTTCCTTCCAAAATGCATGAAGTACTACAGTTCAAATAATAAGCAAGACTCACAAAACACTCACTGGACCATTCCACTTGTTCATGTTTTTCAGAAAATCATACTTTGCCCTGATATCTTACATAACTCTATTCCAAACCTGATAAAGCAGGTCTCTTCCTCCTCCAATCACTTCTGCGGCGATACCATTTTTAAATGTTTCTGCCATGGAAGTTTCTGGGAGCTTTGAAATGTTAAAATTGTGTTTACCTATAGTTTCCTTTCATCTGTACACCTCTCTCCTGTCTCTAAGAGGACACCAAAGCAGGCCTGAGCACAGCAGCTACCCATTAGGGCCTCAGGCCCAGGGTCTCTCCCAACTTCTGACCTGAGTTCCAGCAGAAGCCCTGGACAAACCGGAGTTAAGTGGATTTTTAATCTGTGCCCCATGGAGCCTTGGAACTCTGAAGGTCCCTTAGAGAGGGAAGGCCACCATGAAGGGAAGGTGGGTATGGGTGGGCCTTGGACGCCCCCTCACCCCAGCTTTAAAGAGAACTGCCAGCTTCCATCATTTTCTTTATGTCCTGGATTTATCCTCTCTCTTCAATGTTCCTGGTTCTAAGACATTTGAAAATTTCTATACAGCCCAGTAATCATCATTTCTATTTTGGCATTATAGTAAAAGAGTACTCATTTAAAGGAATAAAAATAAAGCTACCTCTTATTACATACCAACTATGTGGGAGGGGCAACTACCCTCATTGCACAGATGAGAAGCCCATGGCTCTAGCAGGGGTAAGTGTCCGGGGTCACATGCAGGTAGACACAGGACTTTCTTCCTCCAGAGTTCATGTCCTTTACCCTCAGCTCCACCAACTGTCTAGCTATTAACTGACCAGCAAGTCTCTTTAAAATCATTCCTAGTTTCAAAGCATGTACGTGCAATTAATTAATTAAGGCTAGAACATCTTGTACACATTTCTTAACTATTGTATCTGACCCATCTGCTACAGAATTTACAGAGCAGGAATTTCCCTGAGAGGATGTAAATAATTCATTTTTATTCTCTATGTTTTGTTTTCCACTTTTCTTCCCATGTATTCTTAGTTATTCAGAAGTGACTCCATTGATTTTAGTTCTCATTTTCCTAACGATCCTCTCATTTTCTCCAGTCTGTACCCGCCATGATTGTGCTGGGAGCTGTAAGAACCACCACACCCATGCACAATGGATCAAACAGGAGAATTCTTCACTTTTTGCCTACTTAAATGTGGTCTTCAAAATATTCCTGATCCATGAGTGGCTTCTCTCCAGTGATTTGCCTGGTGGTCTACATCTTTAATGTGTGTCTCCAAGGTCTGTCACATTGTACAGGGGAAGAGCATGGAGTCTTTTCATGGCTACTAAGAGAGTGGTGTCCACCACCTCTATGCATACTCCAGACTCTGGAATCCAGGCATGAGACCCTATCTAAAAGCAAGGGCCCGGGCAAAGAGGTGTAGTGTGTGCCCACGATTAACAGAGACAGGTAAGTTCTGTTCATGAACCTCATGGTTCCTCATAAGGTATTTCTCAAATATATACCTTTGATTTGAGAAATCAATTTTGGCCTAAATTACATACATACCCTAAACTTTCAGTAACATATTTTCTTAAGTGGTCTCAAATGTACTCAGGGTTTTTCTTTTTCTTGTTTTGTTGCTGTTGTTGTTTTGTTACCCAAACCCTGTGATAGTTATCTTATTTTGCCTATGCCTTTCCCATTGATTTATGCTTTGAGTGCCTTTGTAATTGTTTCACCCACAAAACCCCTCATAATGTTCATGTTGATTTCACATGGCTAGATGCAGAAGGTCCCTGAAGAGAAAGACAGTCTGTGGTCCCATATCCCCACATTGACTATTAGGGCTGACAGACAAGTGAGTAAGAGCTTGGGTACTGGCAAGAGACTGTGAGAAGCCCAGGTCCAGCACTTACTAGCTATGTCATCATGGAAAAGTTAATGTCTCTGTGCCTCAGCTTCCCTATCTCTAAATGTGGGTCATAACAACACCTACCTTTACTATTATTCTGAGGATTAATGGGCACTAAGCACAGGGTTTAGCATTAAGCTGTAATTTTCAACAGTTTATCTGACCAGTTTGTACCATGTCCTACTCTCACTCCCGTAAGTATACTCTTGCCATGTTCTGGAATCAAAAGGACCAGCTTACCCTATGTAACTTAACCACTCTGTGATTCAGTTTCCTCATATTCAAAATAGGGATGATACAAGTACCTACCTTATAAGATTGTTATGAGCATTACATAGGTTGCAAAGTGCTTAGAACACATAATAAGTGACATGAAAGAACTTGTGCAAATAAAGGGGTATGAGAAGCTGCATGCCTATAGATTCCTAATAGATTGCTGTGTGTGGGTCTCTATTAGGAAATGAGCATGTTGTAGAAGCACACTTGCTAGAGACCTCCTGAGAGTCCAGTAACCTCACTCTTCCATCTAGGACAGCTTTCCTTTTATGACCCACCCAACCTTGCTTCAGCATATCAAGGGTAAGGAATTTATGCCCCTGTGAAACTGTTCAGTCCACTCATCCACTATTCTGGGTATTAGGCATGCTTGGCTCCTTTCAAACACTCTTCATTGGTGTCAATTCCCATGCCCATTTATTTTTTTATTATTATTTTTTAAGCTACTTTTGTGCTTAATCATGAGTAGCACATTCAAGATCAAGATCCACTGGTAAGTGTATCAGCTTATTTTGACTAACAATCAGTGCCAGGAGTGACCAGAGAGGGAAGGTGGTGTCTTTAGATTCACAGAGATAGTGACAGTTGAACCAGTTGGGAGTTTGAGGAGAAGATTAAAGTGGAAGCAAGGAATCCAATTAGGAACAGGGTGCCCAGCCACAGGATGATGTTTCCTTGCTTAAACCTGGTAGCAATAATGATCTAAGAAGTGGAAGGATTTGTGATTCTGAACTTTTAAATAAAAGGGATATATTAAATAGATACCTAAATGTGGCCAGATTTTCATACTTTTGTAATGATTCATCATGGCATTCACTAATAAGGGTTGTGGGTAGAAACTCTTTCTACGATGTGTCACTCTAGGCAGAACATCGTCTTTACATTATAATGTATATTAGGTACTTTATTATTGTATTGGAATGTCATTTTCCCCCAGAGGTGATATGATGCTTCCTCTAGCCAGTAAGATTTTACCTTATAATCATTTGTTGTTATTTTTCTTTTTCCCTACTTTAAGGTTCTATAAGGAGCTCTGGTGGTGTAGTAGTTAAGGCATTTGGTTGTAAACCAAAAGTTCTGTGGTTCAAACCTACCAGCTGCTCTGTGGAAAAAAGATGAGGCAGTCTGCTTCTGTAAAGATTTACAGCCTTGGAAACGCAATGCGGGTCACTATGAATTGAAATTGACTTGATGGCAGTAAGTTTAATTTTGGTTTTGAAAGGGTCTATAACCAGCCCCCAGTGCTTCTCCATGGAGTGCATTCTTCTAGTAAGTATCAAGTGTCAAACCTCCTTTTCTCATGGGATCCAGTATTTGTTAGGCTAATCTATACACGTGCCTAAACTCTCGAGTCCAGAGGCCAGCCATAGTTCTTGGTAATGTTAACAACAAAAATATCAAATTTTAGACATTTCTACTAAGAAGGTCTCAAGGAAGAATGATCAGACAGTAGTAACTTTTCAGTTGCTGTGAGGCTACCAGGGCAAAAATGGCAGCTCTTCTCTCCCCTCCCTGCCTCTGCACATATGTGCTTTTGCCTGAGACAGCCTGTTCCTTCTTGACTAATTTTTATTTGTTCTTCAAGATGCAGCTTAAATTCTGGGAAGATAGCAGCATATACAAACAATGCTTCCAAACTTCCTCCACAAATACAAGGAAACAGTGCCCAGCTTTCAGGCACTCTGAACCAGGGAGCCAAGGAAAGCATCAGGGAACTGCAAACAGACAAAAAAAAAAGAGTTGCATATGGTAGGAAAATTGTTTCTCCCACGGTCTCTGCCCCTCTACCAGTTATGTAGGCCAATGGTTGCTGTGAATTAGGGTTGTGACCTGCAAAAAGGGCAGGAGGCCACATATTCTGACCTCCTAGAACCCCACAAGAGGAAGGCAGAATCACCATCAATAGCCCAAGGCCTATTACTGCAAGGCCAGACATGCTGCCTCCCTCCAGCCCTTTCACCAACCGTTCCTCCCAAAGCACCCACCACCTCTCTCCTGGGTTCGATAATTCACTGCAGTGGCCACACAGAACTCACAGATTATGAGGTTTATTAGGGAAGCACCAGGCTACAATTCGAGTTCAGGAAAAAATGCTCAGTATCTCTCCCAGCCCACCATCTCTCAGCCAAGTCTCTCACAGTCTCTCCCTCAGCAGTGCACATCCCTCGGTGTCTTACTCAGCAATGCATGTCTCTTGCATCTCTTTCCCAGCAGCACATGTCTCTTTCAGGGGTGTGTGTCTCTTTCAGGGGTGTGTGTCTCTTTCAGCATCACGTCTTCCTCAACCAGCAGTCAGAGAGAGTTCTGCCACTAGGAGGCCTCCTTTTGAGCCCAGCAGGGTGGTCAAACTAGCCAATCATAGCATCAGAACTCTAAGCACTTGAGAGAGAGTGGGCACCTCCCAGAACATTGTTTTGTGCCACTCTCAACAGAAATACTCCAGGTGGACAACTTCAGCAATCAGGAGCTCCTCAGTTGCTCATAGAAAATCCCACCTTGGAGTTTACAAAGACCTATGGGTAGAAAAGCCACACTAAGTAATTTACTACACCACATGACCCCAGGAAAAAACCTTCTTCCATAACCAACACAGCTCCCTGCCTCTACAAAGAGACAGGATCCTAAGTTTCCGCCTTAAAATCAATAACGCAGAACTTCCTGGATGTCTGTCTGGAGTAGGCTAGCACCTCCTCTACCCAGACACTGTTAGTTGCAAAATCTGCAAATTGCTACGTAAGGCCCAGGCAGCAGAGTCTGCTCTCATAGTCAGCACTCTACTTGCCTCCTTGCACACACCACAGCTGAGGCCTCTGAAACTGACAGGACACAGCTCCTGGGGAGTAAGTTCAGGTCTGCCTGATCGCCTTTTCAGTCAGTGCTGAGGACTGCTGAACTGAGGTTGCTGTATGCTGAAAAGCAGGTATCTTTAGTGGAGGCTACATCCACAGCCAACATGCTACAGGGGGTGCTCTGATAGTATCAAGGCAGTCAAGGGAAACCTCCCCAAGGGTCTATTTGGAATATGCCAGCACCCCTTCCACCCACACACTGTCAGCTGCAAGCCTACTTCAAATTGCTACAGAAGACCAGTGCAGTGGAGTTTGCTTACATAGTAAATACTTCTGTGCACCTCATAGCTTAGGCTTCTAAAACCAACAAGATAGACCTCCCAGGGAGTCAGCTGAGGTCTGTCTGCTCCTGTTTTCAATCAGTGCTGAAGACTGCGGACTGAGGTGTCTGTGTGCTAAGAAGCAGGATCTTTAGTAGAGGCTTCACCCACAGCCAACATACTACTTGTTGATAGCAACAAGGAAGGCCTTCCTGGAGGTTTGTTTGGAATGTGATAGCCCTCCCCCCACTGAGACAGTGTCACCTGCATGTCTGCTGTGAATTGCTGCAGAAGGACTCTGCAATGGAGTCTGCTCCTATAGTCAGCACTCTACCTGCCTCCTTGTGTACCCCATAGCTCTGGCCTCTAAAACCAACAGGAGAACTCTCCTTGAGAGTCAATTAGGGTTAGTCTGCCCCCACTTCCAGTTGGCACTGAATACTGATGTGAAGCGTCTGTGAGTTAGGAAGCAAGAGTCTTGAGTGGAGGCTGCACTCCCAGCC
Source organism: Orycteropus afer afer (assembly GCF_000298275.1). Classification (NCBI taxonomy): domain Eukaryota; kingdom Metazoa; phylum Chordata; class Mammalia; order Tubulidentata; family Orycteropodidae; genus Orycteropus; species Orycteropus afer. Next base: position 12,665,425 of record NW_006921637.1, on the reverse strand, counting down.
AACAATCTACTGGGGGTAGAGGTGGGGTGAGGACTGTGATAGCAGTAAGACAGACCTCCATGGGTGTGTGATGGTTATGTTTGTATGTCAACTTGGCTAGGCCTGGTTGAGTGGCTGGGCAGCTGAATGTAGTAGTCCCCATGATGAGACTGGTAATCAGCTCCATGGTGGACTCTACTGGGAGCAGCTGAGTAGCTGCCTTTGGGTATATGGTCTGCTTCCTATATATAAGGAGAAGCTTTGAGATTGGTCTCTAGCCTATGGCACACTTGGACCCTGCATGTAGCTGTGTCGTTGCTCAGGAGCCTGCTATGCTCTGCCAACCTTGGGACTTACAATTGACTTAAGTTAATGGCCTGCCATATGGTTTGGTAACATCGGGACTGTGTCTTTTTACTTGTCAACCTTGGGGCTTCTCAGCTTCAGCAGCCTGCAGCTGTCTGAGTGAAGAAATGCCTCTAGCTCCAGTGGGCCAGGAGCAGGAGGCAGAGCTGGACCCCCAAGGCTGAGGGGCTTTCACCCAGCCCCCAGAACCTGGTACTTTGAACTTGGACTTAAAGCCTCCAAATTGTAAGAATAAACTCCTGTTTATTACGGCCATCCCATTTGTGGTATAAATTCCTGTCAGAGTGGCACTAGGTAACCACAACAATGGGAATCTGACCAGAGCATGACACTCCCTCCCCCATCCAGTAATTACTGATTGCCAGGCTGTTGAAAACTGCTACTGAAGGCCCCATAATGGAGTCAGTTCCCACAGTCAGCACTCCACCTGCCTCACTGTTCACCCAATATCTCAGGCCTCTGAAACCAACTGGAGAGACCTCCCTGCGGATCAGTTTGGGTCTGTCTGCTACCCCTTACAGTCAGCACTGAGGTCTTCTAACTGAGACTGCTGTATGTTAGGAAGCAGGCATCTTGAGTGGAGGCTACACCTAGAGCCAATATACTACCAGGCCGACTCTGATAGCAACAAGGCATATCTCCCTGGGGGTCCATTTGGAGTGTGACTACCACTCCCTCAATTGGTAACTCTCAGCTGCTGAATAGATATGACTCCTACAGAAAGTTTCCTACAGTGGTATCAAGAGGTGGGACATCAATGGGAGAATGCTCCCCCAACCACCACAGGACGACTTGGGCTCTGAAACCAAAAAGACAAATCTCTTGGAGATTCTTCTGGAGAGTCCAAACCCCTCATGCTCCTGAAACAGAGGAACATTTGCCTGTGCTTCCCCTGAATGACAGCTCATATACAAACAGCCTCCAGAGAAGGGGAGGAAAAATTGGGCAAAACTAGAGGGCAAAAACAAGTCCCAAAGGGGGCTAGGTTGGTATGAGTTTTCCAACTAAAAAATATGATTGCAGTAACAGCAAAAGGAAGGGAGTAATAACCACACAGAGGGGACTGTGAAACCCTGGTGAACAGACTGATTAGTACATGATCTCTCATCTAAGTAGCAGTGCCCACTGGTGGACTGGCCACAGCACATTTCTCTGATGTGTTTGGGAGAGATTGAAAGTTGAAAATAAGATCTAGAACTTAAGAATCCAAATTAAACCAGGGAAGAAGAAGGAGCTATCACAGAGAGAAGAAATGGTAAGCAAAGGCTGAAAGCTCTGCCCAAAAAAAGTTTATTTCAGAAAGTAGTGCAGACAAAAACAACAAATACTGGAAAAACTGAGAAAGTTAACATCCTTGAAAATTCCAATATCTCAACCAAAAAAAAAAAAAAAATCACAAGATACACAAAGAACAGAGAAACAATGGCTCATCCAAATGAACATGACAAAGGGAGTGGAAGTGCATGTAGGGATGATCAAATAATGAAAAAAAAATGAAGGAATATAATATAAAAACATTAAACATAATTAAACTGAGGGAAAACATGGACAAAGAGTTAAAGGAAAACAATACAATAATAAAAGAGGATCTGGAAAAGAGATATTGCAACTGAAATAGATAACTGAGGTAAGAAACCCAACAGAAGGACTTTCCAATAGATTTAATCAGGCAGAAGAAAGGATCAACGAATTAGAGGAAAAGATCATTCAAGGTACAGATGCTGAAGAGCAATGAGAAGGGAGACTCAAGAAAGCTTAGCACATTTTAATAGATTTATGGAACAGCAAAAAGAGACCTAATATACATTTCATGGGAATTCCAGAAAGAGATGAGATTTAAAAAAAAAAAAAAAAAAAAGGAACAGGAAAAACATCTAAAAAAGTAACAACAGAAAATTTCCCCAATCTAACAAAGGACATGAATCTACAAAGAAGATCAAACAACCCCAAGCAAGATAAACCAAAAGAGTTCTACATCAAGATCCATCATAGTTAGACTCTCAAAAATTAAAGATAAAGAGAGAATCCTGAAGGCAGTAAGAGAAAAGCAAACAGTTAAGAATGCCCAATAAAATTAAATGCTGATTTCTCCTTAGAAACATTGGAGGCTACAAGGCAATGGAATGATATTTTTGAAGAATGATATCCTGAAAGATAAAGGAAATTAAAAGTCAACTAAGAATACTATACCCAGCAAAACTGTCCTTCAAGAATGAAAGTGAAATAAAACATTCTCAGACAGAGGAGGATCCAGGAGAGAGGACTAGGCAGATACACTGTCCAGATCCTCTACAACAAAGACTCAAGAAAACAAGTGAAACAGCTATAGATGACAGCCATGGAATCAAGAGCTTTAAAAAAAGAGAGAGTAGATCAAATACCAATGGGAGGAAGAAACTGAATGGAGACAATGAACAAGGAACAGTAAACCACCAATTAACACAGTGTGGCCATTTTGAATTATTGCATCCAATGTTCTGATGAGAGCAGAAACTAGATGACTGGCTCCACCTGCCCACAACTACACCAGAACCCACATTGGTTGATAGGGTGACCACAGAAGAGTGATCTCCCCCACTTACCTTGCACAACCTCCTGTGACCAGAGTCACAGCCCCCCACCCAACCCACACAGCAGCCAGTGAAAGTCACCCCAAATGCCAGTGGTGTGCTTTTTTTTCTCTCTCTCTTTCTTCTTAATTGTCCCACGTCTCCTCTTTTTTCTTTTTTTCATTTCCTTTTTTTCTTCCTCTTTCCTTGCCTTTGTTTTTGGATCCCTAAGAGGAGAAGCCCTTTCCCCCATGGGCCTCATGATTAACAGTGCCCTTACCCACCCCTCTCTGGCTACGAGTGCATACTCCCATTGGGTAACAACTGCATTCCCACACAACTGTATTTTCTGGCTGGCACAGCACTATGCTGCTTTCTTTATTTTTTCCTTCTTCTTAGTTCTTCCCTATTCTGTCCCTATTTTCCTTTTCCATCTTTTCTTATTTTCTTCCTCTTCACCCCTCTCTTTTCTTTTTTTAATCCTGCGGAATGGGTAACTACCCTGTCCCATCCACTGTCAGCAGCACCCACCCCAACCTCTACATGGATAGAGGTGCAAACACATCCAGAGTGAGTGCCATGTTCATGCTGCATTGATGTTTTTTTTTCTTTTTTCCTTTTTCTTTTCTTCTTAGTTCTTCCTTCTTCCTCAAACTCTCATTTTTTTTTCTTTCTTTTCCTCCCACCTCTTTTTTCTTTCTTCTTCTTTTTTAAAATCTGGCTAAGTAATGCCTTGCTCCTTACTACCTGCACATTCAATAGCACCATCCTTGACCTTCCATATTCAGAGGTGCATGCTCCTGCCAAATTTCTGCTGCCATATTTGCTAGCTAACACTTGGACCAGTACTGTGCCACAACTGCTTTGTTGTTGTTTATTTCTTTGTTTCTCTTTCTTCCTTTTAATTTTTCTTGTTTATTTCTTCTTTTTCTTACTTCTTAAGTCTCCCTTCTTCCTGCCCCCCATTTTTCTTTTCTTTGCCTTTTTTTGTCCTTCCTCCCATCCCTCTTTTTTTTTTTTTTTTTTTTTTAATTTTTCTTTTTACCATTCCTCAGCAGTTGGGAGGCAGTGACCATACTCAGCCATATCCACAATAAATGCCACACCACCCACTGGGTGAGCACCACTGGATTGATGACAGATGACTATTAACACCCTCCCAACTTGCTCTCAGCTGCTGTACATGATCAACAGACACAGGCCCACACTTCCACCCACCACCAAATCCAGCCAGAGGCAGGAGGTGAGCACCAAAGAGCTGCCAAATTAGCAACCAGAGTAACAAGTCTGCCCTGCTGCCCAGATATATTAAAATAAACAAATAACAACAACAAAAATCAAGGTGAAGCAAAGCAACATACAATTAACAAATTACAACAATAACACTGCAATCACTCAGAGACAACAGATAACTTCAAATAACACACACACACACACACACACACACAACTGGACAAGATGGTTCAAGCAAGTGATAAAAATATAAGACCAGAAAATTTTCCAGAGGAAGAAATGCTATTGGAACTACCTGGTAAGTAATTCAAAAGGATTATACTAGGAGCTCTGGTAGCATAGTGCCTAAGGCACTTGAGTGCTAACCAAAAGGCTGGCAGTTCAAACCTACCAGCCACTCCTCAGAAAGAAAGTTGGGCAATCTATTTCCAAAATGATACTGCCTCAGAAACCCAAGGAGGGGTCGCTATGAGTCGAGTCTGACTCAGTGGCACATAAAAACAACAACCCAAATGAATACAATCTGAAGTAGAAAATTCAAACAGTCCAATCACAAAAGAAGAAATTGAACAGGTCATTAAAAAAAAACTCCCAGTAAAAAAAAAGACCTGGTTATCTTTTCCGTATCCTTCTTTCCTATGCATTCCTGCCCCCTGAGCTACCTCCCTGTGTAAATACTGCTCTTCTGATCTCCCATGGTTGACTGTTCTAAGGAGTGTACCTACCTGGTGTACATGTTCATCTTATAGGCCTGTCTATTGTTTGGCTGAAAGCCACAGTAGTTCATTCAATTGCAGGCCCCAAAGCTGACTAATGGCCATAGTCCCAGGGCTTTCACCAGTCTTTACCAGATCAGTAAGCCTAGTGTTTTTTATGATTTTGAGTTTGTTCTACATTTTTCTCCCATTCTCTCCAGGATCTCCTATACTGATCCTTTTCCGAGTTGCTGACAGTGACAGCCAAGTACAATCTAGTTCTTCTGGTCTCAGGGTTATGTAAGCTGAGGTTCACACGGTCCACTAGTCTCTTAGACTAATTGTTTCCATGTGTCTTTGGTTTTCTTAATTTTTCTTTGCTCCAAGAGAGGAAAGACTAATTGCTGTATCTTAGATGGCCACTTGCAAGCTTTTAAGAGCCCAGTTACTACTCAAAGTTGGAAATAGAACAAAGTTTTTGTGTAGTATGCTATGCCAATTGAGTTTGATGTCCATCCGACCATGGTCTCAAACCCATGGGCCCAACAACTCACTCCCTAAGTGTGGATGGCTGTGGCTAAGAAGTTATCAAAACTGAAGGCACCCTGTTAGCTGCATTATGTATATGGAAATTGTTATAGCATATACAAATACCTATCATCTGCCAAACTTATATATGGTCATGGGTATATCGCCTCTCGCGTAGGCATACCTGATCATTCAGCCTGTCTACCTATGTATCCACACGTAGATTGATGTTTGCTATTACTGATAATGCAGTATTGTGTACGTAAAAGTGTTTATCTTTGTTGCCCGTATCTCTCATGTACCTCTCTGTGTCATCCTTTTCCTTAGTGTTACTGTGTTGGTCACTCGCTTTTGGGATATTGACTTTCCCTTCACCCAAAGCAATACTTGGTTCTTACCTATCTAGTAATTTTCCCTCTCTTCCCCTTTCATCCCTGGTAACCAACAAAGAAAGTTTCCTTCCATATGTAAACCTTTCCTTGTCTTTTTACAATAGTGGACTAATACATTATTTGTCCTTCTGCAATTGACTTATTTCACTCAGCATAATGCCCTCCAAGTTCATCCACATTATGAAATGCTTCACGGATTCTACATTATTCTTTAGTGTTTTACAGTATTCCATTGCGTGTGTACCACAGTTTGGTTATCCGTTCCTCCGTTGATGGGCAGTTAGGCTGTTTCCATTTCTTTGCTATTGTGAATAGTGCTATGATGAATATGGGTGTGTGTGTTATCCATTCATGTCCTGGCTCTCACTTCTTTAGGATATATATTTAGTAATGGGATTGCTGGATCAAATGGTACTTCTACTTCCAACGTTTTCAGGAATTGTCATACCATTTTCCACAGTGGCTGTTATCATTTTACAGTCCCACCAGCAGTGTATGAGAGTCCTAGTATCTCCACAGCTTCATCAGCATTTGTTGTTTTCTGTCTTGTTGAACTTTGATATTAGTGCTGGGGTAAGTGCTTGCAAAGTTTTAAGACCCCAGTCACTACTCACCAAAGTAATATGTAGAACAAGGTTTTTGTGTAGTATGTTATGCCTACTGAGCTTGATGTCCCTCATGACTATGGTCCCAAAGCCATGGGTCTGGTGATTCATTCCCTCAAGGTGTTTAGCTGTGGCTAAGAAGTTACCATAACTTTTCCCCTCATTAGGTCTATTATATATGGACATTTTTAAAGCACATACAAATAAATACTTATGTAGAAATATCATCTGCCAAACTTATGTAGGTATAGTCATGGGTATATTCTCTTTTGCCTACCCATACCTGATCATTTAGCCTGTCTACCTATGTATCCACCCATAGATTAATGTTTATTGTTACTGTAATGCAGTATTGTGTATGTAAAAGTGTTTACCTTTGTTGTCTGTACTTATTGTGCACTTCTCTGTGTCTTCATTTTCCTTGTGTTGATCACCCGTTTTTGGTATATTGCTTTTCCCTTCACTCAAATCATTATGTGTCTCCTACCTAGCTAGTATAATTCATTCACTTCCCTTCCTTTCCTCCCTTCCCATTCCTGGTAACCAATAAAGGAAGTTGTGTTCTGTGTGTAAATCTTTCTTTGACTTTTTATAACAGTGGACTCATACAGTATATTTCCTTCTGTGTTTGACTTATTTCACTCAGTATAATGTCCTCCAAGTTCACCCATATTGTGAGGTGTTTCCTACATTCTGCATTGTTCTTTAACATTGCATAGTATTCCATTGTGTGTGTATGTACCATAGATTGGTAATCCATACATCCATTAATGGGCACTTAGGTTGTTTCCATCTTTTTGCTATTGAGCATAGGGCTGCAACGAACATGGGTGTGCATGTATATATTCATGTCCCATATCTCACCTCTTTAGAATATATTCCTAGTAGTGGGATTGCTCGATCAAATGGTACTTATATTTGCAACTTTTTAAGGAAGTGCCATATCACTTTCCACAGTGGTTGTACCATTTTACAGTTACCAGTAGTGTATGAGAGTTCCAGTCTCTCCACGCCTTCACTAGCATTTGCTGTTTTCTGTCTTGCTGAACTTTGCTATTCTTCCCAGCTTCTGATGATATCTTCTTGTTGCTTTGACTTGCATCTTTCTAATCTCCAGAGTTGGGCGCTTCTGAAAATATGACCAATGTATGAGAGACAAAGCCTGGCCATTCTCTATTCTAAAGAGCAATCTGGCTAACCTCTTCCAAGACAGTATGGTCTTCTGTCATCAGTGTTCAATGCATCAAATCCATTCTACACATGGAATATGCCTTTGCATAGTCAATACAATATTTAGAGAATAAAATACCTAGAAATAAATCTAATCATGTATGCCAAGGGCATCAACAATGAAAACTATAAACATTACTGAAAAAAAAAAATTAAAGAATACTTATATAAATGGAAAGATGCTCCATGTTCATGGATTCAAAGACCTAATATTGTTAAGATGTCAATACTCTCCAGAGCGATCAACAGAGTCAATACAATCCCAATCAAAATTCCAACAGCCTCCTTTACAAATATAGAAAAAGCAATTTTCAACTTTATATGGAATGGCAAGAGGCCAAAACAATGCTGAAAGAGAACAAAGTAGGAGGACTCATATTTTGTGATTTTAAAAGACACTATATAGCTACAGTAATCAAAACAGCCTGTACTGGTATAACAAAACACAGACAAACCAATGGAATAGAAGTGAGAGTCCAGAAATAAACCCACGTATGTATGGTCACTTGATTTTTGACAAGGGTTGTTCTGCTGTTCAATGGGTAAAGAAGAGTCTCTTCAATGAATGGTACTGGAAATATTGGATTTCCACATGCAGAAAAATGAAACAGGATCCATGCTTCACCTCATTCACAAGAACAAATTCAAAATGGATTAAGGACCTAAATGTGGAAACTAAAACCATAAAAATCTTAGAATAAGAAGCAGGAGCAATAGTATCAGGCGTACCTTTCAAGAATGGATTATATAACTTAATAACAAAAGCATACATAGTAAAAGACAAAATAAATAAATGACACCTCACAAATATTAACAACTTTTGCCCATCTAAGGATTTTAATAAAAAAGTGAAAAGACAAGCTACTGACTGGGGGAGTATCTTTAGAAACAATATATATGACAATAATTTAATAACCAAAATGTATATATAAAACTTCAATAGCTAAAAAACAGAATGGCAAATAATCCAATCATAAAACGGGCTAAAGACTTCAATAGACATTTCACCAAAGAGGACACTCAAATGGCCACCAAACATATGAAAAAAATGCACATAGCCATTAGTCATTGGAGAGATGCAAATCAAAATCATAATAAGACACCATTTCACTACCATTAGGATGGCAAAGATTAAAAAAAAGAAAAAACAAATGTTGGTGAGGATGGTCGCATTGAGGAAGAGGAAGACGTAGAGAGGTGCATGGGAGGTACAGACAACAAAGATGAACCTTTTTGCACACACAGTACTCCACTGTCAGTGGATGCAAACAAGGATACATGGGTGGATAGATGGGTGGACAGGCTGAACTATTAGGTGTATCTATGCAGTGGGCAATGTGCCCAAGACCATGTATAGGGCTGGCAGACAATGTTTCCACAAGTGTATTGGTATGTTCTGTAAGAATCCCCAGGTATACAGTAGTGCTGATAAAGGACAGGGTTGTAGTCACTTTTTGGCCACAGTCAGCTACCCAGAGGAAGTGAACAGTTGGACCTGTGGGCTCGGGACCATAGTCGCAGGGGACATCAAGTTCAATTGGCATAACATACTACACAAAACATTGTTCCACATCCTACTATGGCAAGTAGGAACTGGGATCTTAAAAGCTTGCAAGCGACCATTTAGATGCAACAATGGGTCTCTCCTCGTCCAGAGCAAAGAAGAATGAAGAAAACCAATGATTCATGGAAACAATTAGTCCAAGAGACTGGTACAAACCATGCAATCCTCAGCCTATATGACTATGAGACCAGAACTAGATGGTACCTGGCTACCACTGTCAACCACTCAGAGGGGGATCTATGTAGGGAATCCTGGACAGAGTGGGAGAACAACGTAGAACAAAACTCGAAATCTGTAAAAAAAAAAAAAAGGGGGTGATGGTAGGGACTAGGTTTGCTGGTGTGATAGAGCCTGATGGAACCACTGAGACTATGGCCCCTAGCTGCACTTCAGGTCTGGAATTGAACCCATTCCTGTGGCTTCCAGCCAAACAAAAGACAGGCATATGAAGTGAACATTTACATTAGTTAGATACACTCCTTGAAAAGAACAATCAGGGGAGAATAAAAGGGCTGTGTATGTACAGGGAGACAGCTCACGGGGCAGGAGTGCATGGAGGGAAGAACATAGGGAAGAAGTAACTGGGGGAAGAAGTGGGAGGGGAGCTGTTGCATTGTGGGAAATTGTAGTCAATGTTCTGAGACAAAATGTACATAGGCTGCTGTTTGAAAGTGAATTTGCTCTGTAAACTTTCACCCACATCACAATTTAAAAAAAAAAAAAGAACTGTAAAAACAAATGTCGGTGATGATATGGGGAAATTGGAACCCTTATCCATTGTTGGTGGGAATGCAAAATGGTACACTCATTGTGTACATAGTGTGGCAGTTCCCCAAAAAACTAAAAGTAGAATTACCATATGACCCAGTAAGCAGAGACTCAAAAGGAGACTTGTATATCAAAGTTCATTGCAGCACTATTCACAATAGTCAAAAGGTGGAAACAACCTAAATGCCCTTTAACAGCTGACTGGATAAACAAAATGTGGTGTATACATACAATGGAATACTACTCAAGTCAGCAGAGAAATGAAGTCTTAAATCATGCTACTGTATGGATGGAACTTGAAGACATTATGCTAAGTGAAATAAGTCAATCAGTCAATCAGAAAAAGGACAAATATTGCATGCCTTCACTTATATAAAAAGACAAGAAAATGTATAGAGACTACAGTTTATTAATGGTTACCAGAGGCAGGAGGGAGGAGGGAAAAGGGGGTTAACACTGATGGAAAAATCACACTGATTAAGGGTAAGGTTGCACAGCCCACTATTTTAACTGCTGGCAATGCTTTGTACACCTTTAAAAAGTTGAATTCATAAAAGCTGTGTGTAGATGTATTTACAACAATGGGGGAAAAAAAAGAGTAGCCGCTGAGGCTGTTTATGTACAACCAAATACCTTTTGGGATTTGGTTCCTCAGTTTGAAGGTTTAGGATCATGGTGTCATAGGACATCCCAGTTAATTGGCCTAATATGTGTTTCATGCTTCTGTTCAAACTTCTAGTTCATTACATAGTGCCTGGAGTCTTAAAAGCACAACAATAGGAAGATGGACCAACACAGCAATAGAGGAAGATGGAGAGCCACAGAAAAAGGGTATGGAATGTTTGGGTAGCTTCCTCCATGCACAACTACTTCCTTTGCCATAAGACCAAAAGAATTGAACAGTGCCCAGCTACCATTACTGAACATTTTGGTCAAAGACACAGAAGAATCCTCATCAAAAGGGGGAAAATGCAAAACACAATTTCAAATTCTCATGGACTCCAGATTTTCTATAGCCCTGAAGGGTGGATGAAACCCCGAAAATGTTGCCCCAATATAATCTTTAAACCTTAAACCAAAAATATCCTCTGAATTTATCTTAAAACCAAATAGTGCTTTAGCTTAACTAGTAAAAAAGACCTGCCTTGAGCCTTATACTCTTTTAAGAATCATCTATAAGGGAGCAAAGGAACTCTGATGGCATAGTGGTTAAACATTCAGCTGGTAAAGAAAAGGTTGGTGTTCTGAATCCACCAGCTGCTTTCATAAAGATTTACAGCCTTGGAAACCTATGGGGCAGTTCTACTCTGTCGTAAGGGGTCACTAGGAGTCGGAATCAATGTGATGACAGTGGGTTTAGGTATATAGGATAAAATTGATAACTAGTTGAAAAATTGGATAGGAACCTTAGGGAGCAGAGAGTTTACATTAATTAGGGAAGAACAAGTCAGAAATGGAGGATAAGAATGATTGCACAACCTGAAGAAAGTAAGAAATGTCATTAAATTGTACACAAAGAAACTGTTGAATCGGTGTTTGTTTTGCTGTATATATTCTCAATAACAAGGAAATTAATAAAACTTAGAAATTGAAAAGAAAAAAAAAAGGTGCAGCTTAGAACCACCACCTCCTTCAGAAGTGTCTCTATTCCCTAATGCAAATGTATTAGGTGGCCCACCTCTGGAATCACATATAAACCCATGTTTACCCAGATCACAGCATTTATCAGAGCATCATCTCTTTTTCTCCACTTTTTTCTCTCCCAGTAGACCCCAGGGGATATGTCTTATCTATGCTTTCATCTCAGCAGGGTTCAATGGGCTTGCTGAATTAATCCATAGCACATCTCATACATTGCTGATGGGAGTATAAATAAGAAATCTGTTTGGCAACATCTACTAAAACAGTGAGTCTCAATTTGGGATGATTTTCCCTCAGAGGATCTTTGGCAAGATCTGGAGACATTTTTGGTTGTCACACAAGTGGGGGTATGGGGATGGATACTGGCATTTAATGCATGGAAGCTGCTGCTAATCACCTTACAATGCACAGAACTGGACAACCCTCCCCCAAACAAAGAATTAACAAAATGTCGATGGTGCTTGGGTTGAAAAAATGGGGCAGTTTTTTCTGTAAAGATTTATAGCTTTGGAAACCCTAAGGGACAGTTTTATTCTGTTGTATATGGTCACTATGAGTCAGACTCAACTTGATGGCAATGGGTGAATGGGTACAGACAGTTCTTAAAAAAGCATAATGTTCAAGGCAGGTCTTTTTTTTTTTTTAACTAGTTAAGCTAAATTGCTAAATTATTATCCAGTTTTAAGATAACTTCAGGGGATATTTTTGGTTTAAGGTTCAAAGATTATTTTGGGGCAATATTTTCAGGGGTTCATCCACCCTCCATGACTCCAGAAAGTCAGGAGTCCATGAGAATTTTTAATTCTGTTCTGCATTTCCCCCCTTTTGATCAGGATTCGTGTATGGAATCTTTGATCAAAATGTTCAGGAATGATAGCTAGGCACCTTCCAGTTCTTCTGATCTCATAGCAATGGAGGAAGTTTATTCACGGAGGCAATTAACCAAACATTCCATATCCTCCTTCTATTTTTTAATGGCATATTGTCAATAGGAGTATAGTGTAAGTAGGTTAATTTTTCCAGGGCAATTTCACAATAGATATCAAAAGCCTTAAATATGTGCAAAATCCTTCATTCTGATAATTTTGATAATTTTATTCTAAGGAAAATATTAAGGATATGCATACAAACTTAGCTTCAAGAATATTTATCATAGCTATGCAACCACTGTGGCAATCAGGATGGCAGTTCCTTAAAGAGTTGGAAACAAACATACCATTTGATCCAGCAATCCCATTTGTTGTTGTTGTTGTTATGTGCCGTCGAGTTGGACCCGACTCACAGCAACCCCTCCTTGGGTTTCTGAGGCAGTATCACTACGGAAGTAGATTGCCCCATCTTCCTTCCAAGGAGTGGCTGGTGGATTTGAACCACCAACCTTCTGGTTAGCAGTCAAGTGCCTTACGCACTATGCTACCAGAGCTCCTAGCAATCCCATTACTAGGTATATATCCTAAAGAAGTGAGAGCCAGGACATGGATAGACATATGCACATGCATGTTCATCACAGCACTATTCACAATAGCAAAGAGATGGGAACAATCTAAGTGCCCATCAATGGTGGAATGGATACTCAAACTGTGGTACATAAACACAACAGAATACTATGCAACCCTAAAGAATAATGTATAATCTGCAAAACACCACATAACATAGATGAACTTTGAGGACACTATGTTGAGTGAAATAAGTCAATTATAGAAGGATAAGTATTAGAAGGGTATTGTGTTAGTATGCTACTGTAAAAAGTCAATGAAAGGTTTATACGTGGAAGGAAACTTTATTTTTTGGTTACCAGGGATGTGGGGAGGGAAGGACAATTCCTAGATAGATCGGGGGTGTGGGGATATACATATAGATAGATAGAGATACACACACACACAAGATTAGTAGTTGTTACCAGGCGTAGGAAGAAAGGAGAAAGAGGTAGTTTTGTTTGCAGGGCACTGAATTTATGGTAACGGTGGTGGAATATTTTGGAGAACAACAACTATGGAGGATTCAAAATGGAGTCTTGTCAGTAATCACCATGCTATTTCCCTCTAGCATCTTAGTGCTTGAATAACTAGGTACAGCAGTTTGAATCAGGGATTTTGGTGCTCTGAACAGCTCACTGAGTCAGAGTGCACCAAACTCAGAGGAGTAGAATTAGAGGAAAGCTACAGGGGAAGAAACAAAAGAAGATTTACCCTATAGAGTAAGGACAGGCAGCCAGGAAAGGCCATTAGAGACTTCCTTGGGGGAGCAACTGACAGGCGAGAATGGCCATCCAAGACCACCCTGGGTCAAGGCAGAAGACACTCCATACCAGCAACCACACCAACATACCAGCGATCACCCCAAGGATCTACTTTCAGTGCCTGATTTTATTGGCAGCTTGGGTCAGCTAGGTGCAAACGGGCATGTCCAGCACCACTGAAACCCAAGCAGAGAGTCCACTGGTGCTCCAGGAGGGTGGGCTTGCTCCCCCCTCAGTGGGTCACTGAATAGGCTTGGGTCAGCTTAGTGGCACTGAGAGGTCTGTGCTTGACTTTATCACTAATATTGGGACCACAGATTACTAGCAAGCACTCTCCTGACTCCAGTGCAGCTGAAACCAAGTGCATCTTTGGCGCTGCAGGTGGGTGGACTCACAGACACTCCCAAGGCAACTGCAATATGGGTCGGTTGGGCCGGCACCACGGGAGGGCAGGGCCAGAGAAAGAAACACCTGCAGCGGATCACGAAGCCAGGAAATTGCTGTGGGTCAGCTTTTTGGGGCTAAGGGGCCTTGGGAGTGGGGTTTTTGCATGTGTCTGAGGCTGGCACAAAGTGGCAATCCCCTAACAACTGGAGTCTTTGCTGAAATTGACCTGCAGGCCTGTAAATAAAAGTACATCATCAGTAGCAGCCCATTCAAAGCCCTGGAAACTGCCCCTACCAACAGCAAGCTTTCCTTTTTCCTCTCCCACCTTCTCCATCAATAACTTCACTCATCCAATAGAAGAAACCATAGTCAGCCCACATAAAACCTCCCGGATGGAACTCTAAACCCTGTTTACAACAAACAGAAACCTATATCCACATTCCACAGAGTGATTCCACCATCACAAAGAAAACTGCAGAGCAACCCAGCATACCTGAATTAATAACTAAATAAAATAAAATAAAATACACCAACCTCACCTTTTTCAAAATATTAAACCATAAAACCAAGACAAAACAAATCAACGCATAACCAACAGTTAAAGACAACCTCAAAATGTCTAGGAAACAACAGGCAATCTCAAATCAATTAAAAAAAAAAAAAAAAAAAAAAAGGACAAGGCATTAGAAGCAAAACCACAAACAAAGGTCTCATTATACATGGAGGGCAATAGAATATCTGAGAAGGAATTTAGAAGATATGTTATAGAGCTATACAAGAGCCTAAGGAAACGTCAAACAGAAACAAGAACACAGACAGTTCCTTGGAAGAACTTAGGAAAATCATTCAAGAGTGAAACAATAAGATTAATGCACAATCAGAACTCACATAAAAACAGCAGTTAGAAATACAGAAGATGAGTACCAAAATGCAGAAGATAACTACCAAAATGACAGAATTACACAACACAGTAGAAGCACAAAAGAGTAGGTTAGAACTGGATGAAAAAATGCATATCCAAACTGGAAGACAAATCCCTGGACACTAGCCTATATGAAGAAAAATCAGAACAAAGATTTAAGAGAAATGAAGAGAACCTAAGAATTATATATGGTAACATGAGAAAAAAAACAACATAAGACTCATTGGAATTCCAGAACAAGAAGAGGCGAAAAAGACTACCAAGAAAATTGTGGAAGACCTGCTAACAGGAAACTTCCCCCATATCATGAAGGAAGAAAAGCTATTCATCCAAGAAGCTCATAGAATCCCACACAAGACAGATCCCAAGAGAAAAACACCGAGGTATATTATTATCAAACTTTCCAAAGACAAAGACAAAGAAAAAATGTTAAGAGCTGCCCGGGAAAAAAGAAATATTACTTATAATAATCGAACAGTTAGGCTGAGCTCCGATTACTCAGCAGAAACCATGCAGGCAAGAAGGCAATGGGACAGTGTGTTAGACAGGGTTCTCTAGAGAAACAAAACCAGTAAAGCTTAGAGAGAGAGAGAGAGAAATTTATCTTAGGAAAATGTTCGCACACTTATAGAAACTGGCAAGTCCAAAGTTCCTGGATCAAACGTCAAGCTGGAGGCTTTTCCACGTCAAGCTGGAGGCTTTTCCTGACTCTTGCAGCTGCAGGGGCTGAGGAGCTCAAGGTTGGCAGGAAGAACACCAGCTGTTGACTCCAGCGAATGATGAATCCAAGATCTCCAGGCTGAATGGTGGAATGTTCACTCACGGACAGTTGTAGGCAGCACAACAGAATCCCAATCCACAGAAGAATGTCTCTTTTCCCAGGATGTCCACAGATATACTAGAAGCAGGCCACACCCCTAGGGAAACTCCCTTTCAACAGATTGGCTGCTCAAAACATAATCATTTGATTCCATCATGGGAATAACCACATCACAACAGCTTAAACCACACAAAATTGGGGTCCAGCCAAGTTGACACACAGCTCCAACTATCACAGATGGCATATATAAAACACTGAAGGAAAAGAACTTCCAATCAAGAATCCTATATCCAGCCAAATTATCCATCAAATATGAGGGCAAAATCAAAGAATTCTCAGACAAATAGAAATTAAGGGATTTTGTGAAAACCAGACCAACCCTACAAGAAATGCTTCAGGAAGTCCTTCCCATAGAGAACCCACAACAGAGATCAACAAAACCAGGATACGTGGCATCAACACTAAAACCAAATCAGAAATACTCAAAATAAGACCATAAAACATTTTACCTTAAAAACCAAGGAACTCAATCAGCACACAACAAATCACAATGAAAAAAAAATGACAAAAAAAAAACAATAGAATGAAAGCAATCAATTCATACCTATCACTAATTACACTCAATGTGAATGGACCAAATGCACAGGGTCAAAAGAAAGAGAGTGGCAGACTGGATAAGAAAAGAAGACCAATCGATATGCTGCCCACAAGAGACCTGCCTTAGACACAAAGAAAAAAACAAATTAAGAGTTAAGGGATGGAAAAAAATATACCAAGCCAATGGAAACCAAAAAAGAGCAGGAGTAGCAATATTGATTTCTGATAAAATAGACATTAAGATGAAAAACATCAAAAGAGATAAGGAGGGACATTATATGATGCTGAAAGGGTCAACTGACAAAGAAGGTGTTACAATAATAAATATTTATGCACCCAATGAAGGTACTCCAAAATACATGAAGCAAATATTAACTGAACTAAAAGGGATAATAGAAAACTCTACAATAGTAGTATGAGACTTTAACACACCGCTTTCAAAGAGAGACAGGTCAACTGGAAAAAAAACTCAACAAGGATACAGAAGAACTCAACAGTACAATCAACCAACTCAACCTCATAGACATATACAGAGCATTTCACCCAACAAAAGCACAATTCACACTCTTTTCCAGTGCACATAGATCCTTCTCCAGAACAGACCATATGCTAGGACATAAAACAAGCCTCAATAAATTCAAAAGCACTGAAATACTGCAAAGCATCTTCTTGGGCCACAATGCTATAAAACTAGAAATTAATATTAGGAAGAGCAAGGAAAAAGCATCAAACATATGGAAGCTGAATGACTGACTGCTCAAAAACTACTGGGTAACAGAACAGATAAAAACTGAAATAAAAAAAATTCCTACAAACAAATGAGAATGAAGATACATCGTATCAAAACCTATGGGACACAGCAAAAGCAGTACTCAGAGGACAGTTTATAGCAATAAATGTATACATCAAAAAAGAGGAATGAAACAAAATCAACACTCTAACTCATCAACTCCAACAACTCGAAATAGAACAACAAAAGAATCCTACAGTACCTAGAAGCAAGGAAATAATAAAGATCAGAGCAGAAATAAATGAAACAGAAAACAAAAAAAACACAGAGAAAATCAACAAAACAAAGAGCTGGTTCTTTAAAAAGATTAATAAAATCGATAAACCACTGGCAGACCTAACAAGGAAAAGAAAGAGAAGACCCAAATCACAAGAATTGTAAATCAAAATGGTGTCATCACAACAGAACCAACTGAAATAAAAAAGATACTGACAGAATATTATGAAAAACTGTACACCAATAGATTAGAGAACCTAGAAGAGATGGACAAGTTTCTAGAATCACAAGACCCACCTAAACTATCCCACTCAGAGACAGAAAGCTTGAACAGACCCATAACAATGGAAGAAATTGAACAGGTCATAAAAAAACTTCCCACAAAGAAAAGCCCTGGCCCTGGTGGCTTCACTGGAAAATTCTATCAAATATTCAGAGAAGAGTTGACACCTATGCTACCCAAGCTATTTCCAGAACATAGAAAAAGATGGAATACTCCCAAACTCATTTTATGAAGCAAGCATAACACTAATACCAAATCCAGGGAAAGACACCACTAGAAAGGAAAACTACAGACCAGTATCACTCATGAACAGAGATGCAAAAATCTTTAACAAAATCCTGGCCAACAGAATCCAACAACATATCAAAAAATTAATACACCCAGAACAAGTGGGATTCATACCAGGTTTACAAGGGTGGTTCAACATCAGAAAATCAATCAATGTAATCCACCACATAAACAAAACAAAGGAAAAGGACCATATGATTTTATCAATCGATGCAGAAGAGGCATTTGATAAAATCCAACATGATTCCTGTTTAGAACTCTCTGCAAAACAGGGATAGAAGGGAAATTCTCCAAAATAATAAAGGGTATATATGCAAAGCCAACGGCTAACATCATTACTAATGGAGAAAGACTCAAGGCATACCCCTTACAAACGAGAACCAGACAGGGATACCCTCTATCACCACTTCTACTTAACATTGTATTGGAAGTACTAGCCAGGGCAATAAGGCAAGAAAGAGAATAAAAGGCATACAAATTGGCAAAGAGGAAGTAAAACTATCTCTATTTGCAGATGATATGATCCTGTAGATAGAAAACCCAAGTGACTCAATAAAAACACTACTGGAACTAATAGGTTCAACAAAGTGGCAGGATACAAGGTCAATATACAAAAATCAGTTGGATTTCTCTACACCAGCAAGGAGTCCTCTAATAAAGAAATAAGGGAAACAATACCATTTACTACAACTACAAAAAAGATAAAATATCTAGGAATAAACTTCACCAGAGACACAAAAGACCTATATGGAAAAAACTATAAAACACTGCTACAAGGGCACTACATAAATGGAAGAACCCACCTTGTTCATGGACAAGTAGACTAAATATTGTGAAAATGTCAATACTGTCTAAAGAAATCTATACATTTAATGCAATCCGATCCAGATTTCAACAAAATTTTAAGGACATGGAAAAACTAATTACTAATTTCAAATGGAAAGGAAAGAGACCTCAAATAAGCAAAGCACTTCTCAAGAAGAAAAACAAAGTGGGAGGTCTCACACTCCCAGATCTTAGGAACTACTATACAGCCACAGTATTCAAAACAGCATGGTATTGGTACAATGATAGACAGATAGACCAATGAAACAGAATCAAAAGTCCAGATAAGGTCCAAAACCCATTAAATAGGGGAAGAGACAGCCTCTTTAACAAATGGCGCTGACAAAACTGGATATCCACCTGTAGAAAAATGAAACAAGACCCATACCTCACCCAATACACAAAAAACAAACTCAAGCTGGATCAAAGACTTAAATGTAAAACCCAAAACTATAAAATTCATCAAAGATAAAATAGGGGCAAATCTGGGAGCCCTAATTTATGGCATAAATAGACTGTCAAGCATAACCCAGAATGTGCAGGAGACAGAAGAGAGCTAGATGACTGGGACTTTTTAAAAATTAACTTATTGTGCGCATCGAAAGATTTTGTCAAAAGGGTAAAAATAGAACCTACAGATTGGGAGAAAATATTTGCCTATGACATATCTGATAAAGGACTTTATCTCCAAAATCTATAGAAAACTTCAACACCTCAACACCAAAAAGACAATACAATTCACAAATGGGCAAAAGACTTGAACAGACACTTCACCAAAGAAGATATACAGGCAGCCAGCAAACACATGAGAAATTGCTCACGATCATCAATCATTGTTGTTGCTGTTACATGCTGTCGAGTCGAACCCTACTCATAGCGAACCCTCCTTGGGTTTCCGAGGTGGTATCACTACGGAAGTAGATTGCCCAATCCTCCTTCCGAGGAGTGGCTGGTTGGTTTGAACCTCCAGCCCTCTGGTTAGCAGTCAAAGGCCTTAGGCACCACGCTACCAGAGCTCCTCATTAATCATTGTTGTTGTTGTTGTTGTTGTTATGTGCCGTCGAGTCAAACCCGACTCATAGAGACCCCTCCTTGGGTTTCCAAGGCAGTATCACTACGGAAGTAGGACTGCCCAACCTTCCTTCCGAGGAGTGGCTGGTGAGTTTGAACCACCAGCCGTCTGGTTAGCAGGCAAGTGTCTTAGCCACTATGCTACCAGAGCTCCCCATTAATCATTAGAGAGATGCAAATCAAAACAACGAGATATCATCTCACCCCAGCAATAATGGCAAAGTTCAACAGATCAGATAGTAACAAATGCTGGCAGGGTCGTGGAGAGATTGGAACTCTTGTACACTGCTGGTGGGATTGTAAAATGGTACAACCATTGTGGCATATGGTATGGTGTTTCCTTAAAAAACTGAAAATAGAAGTATCATTTGACCCAGCAATTCCATTACTAGGAATATATCCTAAAGAGGTGAGGGATAGCGCATGAACAGACATATGTACATCTGTGTTCATCACAGCACAATTCACCATAGCAAAGAGATGGAAACAACCTAAATGCCCATCAACAGAAGAGTGGATAACCAAATTATGGTATATGCACACAATGGAATACTATGCCACATTAAAGAACAATGCAGGATATATGAATCATCTCACAACATGGATGAACCTGGAGGATATTATGCTGAGTGAAATAAGTCAATTACAGAAGAACAAGTACTGTATGAGCCCATTACTGTAAAAAGACAGAGAAGGGTTTGCTTGGGAAAGGGAACTCACCTAGTAGGTTACCGGGATGGCGAGGGAAGGGGACAGATTAATTTTGGGCTTGTTCAGGCCTACATGCTGACATGGGTAGGGGGAGGGATATATGGGAAGGATATATGACCACCATGATAACATTAGGAAATGGGAAGACACCGAATTGTGCACACATGAGATAGACAACAGATGCTAATACCAACCAATGTGTCCACAATACTGCATTGCCATTAACACCAAACACTACGCTATACTGATAAACATATAAACACCTGAGGTGATCAGATTGGGGTCAGTGAACATAAGTATACTCTAGACCAAGGATAGATTCAGCTGAGGCTAATCTTGCCCAGATACCAGTGATACAAAATACCTGCAGTGCTTACAGAAACAATAGAAAACAGACACAGAGTTATCCCTCAAAGACAACCACACACTGTGGGAGAGAGATCCAATAGATCTACTGTCTCAGGACCATAGTACTGGGGTACACCAGACTCAATTGGCACAACAAAATACATAAAAACCTTGCTCCACATCCTACATTGGTGAGCAGTGACTGAGGTCTTAAAAGCTTTCAAGCGGCCATCTAAGATGCAGCTAATGGTCTCCTAGTGTTGGAAGTGAAGCAGAATAAAAAAAAAAAAAAAAAAAAGCATTTAGAAGCAATCAGCCTTAGGACACGATGGCCCTCAAGACCAGAAAAACTAGATGGTGCCCAGGTACCAATGCCAACCACTTAGGAAAAGATCAAATCTGGAGATCCTAGATAGAGTGGGAGGGAAAACGTGGAACAAAATCCAAAAACTCAATAATGTCCAGAATTACTGGTCAGATGAAATCTGGTGAGACTCCCAACACTATGGCCCTGGAATACATTCTGCACCTGGAATAAAACTCACCCCTTGAGGTGGGCTCTCAGCCCAACAGTTAACAAGTTGTACACGCAGACCACTCAAACCAGGATGACACACCCACATACTCTATGGTAATACATCCCTTAGAGCAATAGACCATGGGACACCAGAGGACCAACATTCAAATTGAGGAAATGCAAGACAAACAGGCGTGGATAAATAGGAAGGGCACAGAGGGAGGGTTACAGGGTAGGGAGGGGAGGAGACTGGGATAGGGTTGGACATGGTGAATGGGGAATGAAACTAAATGTACACGTTACGTTGAATGTAAAACAAGCTCTTAAAAAAAAAAGTAGAGGAATAAAATTAAATTAATAATATGGTTGAAAGGAAAATGAAAGATATGAGAGGCATCTCCTGTTGTTGTTGTTGTTGTTATGTGCCGTTGAGTCAGACCTGATCCATAGCGACCCCTCCTTGGGTTTCCAGGGCAGTATCACTACGGAAGTAGATTGCCCCATCTTCCTTCCGGGAGTGGCTGGTGGGTTTGAACCGCCGGCCTTCTGGTTAGCAGTCAAGTGACTTAGCCACTACGCTACCAGAGCTCCCAAGGAAAAGAAAAAGCCTTTAACTTCAATGTAGAGTGAAAGAGGTGGGAGGACTGCACTTTCCTGGAATATTATGATTATCAAGATAATGTCCTCTGATTTGTCACTAATTAAATTTTGCTTTGCCTTTTAAAAAAAAAGGCAACTGTTAGAATTCATTTCTTTTCGTTAATCTTGGTGATCTACTTCCCAAGGATTAAGGTAACATATGCCTCATTTTAATCTGTATATCTTCACACTCATGTTTAGGTAAGAGAAATAAACTTGTTTTCTCACATAAAAAAAAAAAAAAGACAGCAATAATGGTGGCACAACACAAAAAATTTCATCAATGTCCCTGAGCTGTAAATGTGGAAGTTATTTTGTTGGTGAATGTCTTGTGTATGTTTTCACCACAATGAAAGTAAAACAAAAAAACAAACAAAAGAATATTCAGCATAGCTTGATTTAACAGCAAAAATGGTAGGGGAAATATACGCAATGTCCATCCAAAGGGAACTACAGAATATTATGATGCCATTAAAATGACTTTAAAAGTTTAAATGGGAAATATTCACAATGAATTAATTAAAATAAAATGTAAATCACCTAACAATATGTACTCTAAGATCTCTGAAGGAGCACTGATAGCATAGTGCCTAAGGCACTTGACTGCTAACCAGAAGGCTGGCGGTTCAAACCCACCAGCCACTCCTCAGAAGGAAGGTTGGGCAATCTACTTTCATAGTGATGTTGTTGTTGTTGTTATGTGCCGTCGAGTCGTCCCCGACTCATAGCGACCCCTCCTTGGGTTTCCGAGGCAGTATCACTACGGAAGTAGGATTGCCCAACCTTCCTTCCGAGGAGTGGCTGGTGGGTTTGAACCGCCAGCCGTCTGGTTAGCAGGCAAGTGTCTTAGCCACTATGCTACCAGAGCTCCATAGTGATACCACCTCGGAAACCCAAGGAGAGGTCACTGTGAGTTGGGGCACATAACAACAACAAGATCTCTGAAGGACATACTCAATATGTGAACTGTGGTTATCTCTGGGTAATGGTATATTATGGACTTTTTAAAATTTATCATTTTTTATTTTCTAAAATAAACACATATTACTTAATAATAAAGACAATCAAAAGTTGTTAAAAATAAAGTTTGAATCTCTAGAACCAGCTCTCCAAGGCTAGATTCTTGCAGAATAGTTCCTAAATTCCCACAAGGGTTCAGGGGTGATAGGGATTAAATACATTCAAAAAATAAATAAAGCCTCATTTCTTCTTTTCTGTATCCTGACTGTGGGGTTGTCTACTCAAATATGTACATGGGTCACTCATAAAACTTTATACTCCCCCACAACAACAAAAAAAAAAAGGTTAAAGTATTTCCACTGTATAATCATGAAAATAAACATTTTTGACTAAAAATATTTCTAGGTACAGTAAGAATAGACACTACCTTTCCTAAATTATCTAGTCTAACTAGGCTGAGAGTGATCACTTAGCCAGGTAACCTCTGAGTGAAGCGACATGTCTAGCTTTCTCTGTGAAGTGGAGAGAACTCTCTCAGAGAGTAATTGTTAAGATTAAGTGTCAAGATGCATGAATGAAAAAGCAAGTTAGAAATGAGAATTGTTGGTTATTATCATCATGAGCTCAAGTTTCACCTATGCACAGACTCCTGGGAAAATAACAAGACATCTCTTCTAGGACGCTCTCTTCCCTGAATTCTGTATGTTATTGGCACAAAATTTCGCACTTGATTATTTTGTATAACATTTATCTTATATTTCACCAGGGTTCCAGGAACTCATCAGTTTTTCCTGGAGCCACAGAACCTAGTATAGTGCTAAAGGGACTTTTTTACCAGTTGCTGTTGAGTCAGTTCCAAATTATGGCAAGCCCACATGTGTCCGAGTAGAACTAACAGAGTGGATTTTTTTGTTTGTTTGTTTAATGGATGATTTTTCAGAAGTGGATCACCAGGCCTTTCTTCCAAAGCACCTCTGGGTAGACTTGAATCTCCAGTCTTTGGTTAGCAGCCAAACCTGTATAATTGACACAACAGAGAGGGGTCCATATATTTTAACTTATAAGCCCCTTTACAGCAGAGGGTCTAGGTTTAAATCTATTCTTACATGAAAGATTTTTCTCTTCTTACTTGCTAGTCAAAAAGGCTTTCAACCAAGTAAACCAACAACAAAGCCTAAAGATAAAACATCCAATAATGTTAATTTCAACACCATATGTTCCTCTCCAGCTTCCCAAGGTCATAACTCCCTACTGAATGATTACAGAGCCTGCTGACATGGTACATGAAAAACTCTTCCACAAAGTCCATACCTCTAATATAAAGGAAGAACTGCTCAGATCCCAGTTAGCCACTACAAAGACTGACAAAGCCCTTGAGCATCTGTGAATCTGCTTTTTCCTTTGCCTCCTCAGAGGAAACAAATCACAAGACTGCTCAGAATAAGAAACCAAAAGGATAGAGCCCAAAAGCAGCCTGGCCTTAGTTCCATGCTGTTTCCAAATAGGGAGCTCCAATACGGTGTTGTTATCACATAGTGACAGGCATAGACAAGAGCTTGCAGGGCTATTTTAAAGGTCTATCCTGGCAGTTGGTTAAGAGAGGATTCTGAGCTCTGAGCTCCTCATAAGCATTTTCTGCCCCCACACTCCATCCACACAGGGGTTAAAAACTAGCCAGCCAGCCCTACTAACACAACCCAATTACAGTCTTTGTGGTTAAATAACCCAGAGGGGATCAACACCTCCAAGCACAGCCAGAACCTGATGAAGAAGAGAGATAAAGGAAGGAAAGAGTGGAAAAAAGAGAGAAGAGAAATAGAGGAGAGAGGGAGAGAGAGAGAGATGAGAGAGAGATAATGGAGTGAGGAACCTCTCCATCCACAACTGCTGGTGGCACTTCAGGAGGAGCTGACCCAGGAAGTTAATTCTACTGAAAAACAGAAGGCAGGAGCTGGGAAGTCCCATGAAAGTGCGGCCTTCAAAGTGGTTGGGATTCTCCATCCTCACTGCAAAAAGGCTGCTGTGATGGCTGGCACTCAGAATCCAGCACTTCCTCCTTCCTCCCTCCCCTCAGATGGGCAGCCTACTGAGGCCATATGGCTGTTCTGACTAAATCAAACACACCTGTCCTTAAGTGCCTACTTCCCTACCCTAGCATAAGAACTCTTGGGAAGTGTTTTAAGGTCATCAGAGGGCTCTGTGACAGCAGTTTTTATCTATTTCTGATAAAACAAATCTTATCCAACCCAACTAAGCACAAGCAATATGCATTTACATATAATATACAGTTACCACACATACATGGATACACATGTTTTTTAAATAGGAAGGCAGGTAGAAATCCAGTTGTAGAAATACAGAAATCTCTGCTTCCCTCATCTGATTCTAACAACCATTTTAACAAGTTATCTTCTATGGATGCTGCTTGCAAATAGAAATGCCACTCTCTCACTCTCTCCCCAGCCAGCCCTGCCCACAGTGAGATTTGTTAATTAACTGGGGACAGAGATGGACACGATTTAGACTGCATCCTTGCATGTGGGGAGCCAGCTCTGCCTGAAGTTTGCTAGAGACTGTAGTTTGACAGTGACATCACTAGGGGATGTAGGAGCTGCAGACCACACAGGGTGATACTGTCAGAGAGGGTTACACCAAAATGACTTGTCTATAAACTTTTTGTACAGTGGTTCAGCGGAAACTTATTTTTTATAAAAATATTCCTGCAGTTAGTTACAATAACAAAAACATTTTTTATAAGGCTAACACTCTATGCTAATTTCTTTTTTGAACCTTCCAATGTGCTCCAGTCAGAGCTGTCATTATTAACCAATTACAATGAAGCTACAAATCACGGGGTTTCATCAAATCACGTGGTTTCATATGCATGAGTTATAAGCTCATGCTTTTGTTTTCATTGCTGCCTGCTGTTTTCATTGCTGCCAGTGTTTGTACATTCATTGATTTTGTCAAATTTCCTTATGTTTTAGCTACAATGTTGTAGGTAAACAATACTGCTGTAGTACTTGTGCTGTATCACTAACTTTTTGAGAATGAAGTAGTAATTAAAGGAAAAGAGGAAAAAATATAAAAAAGACCTCTGCTCAGTTACTAATAATGCTATAACTAACAATGTAATTCAGTGTAGAAAGATTTTACAAAACAATTTTGTTCTTAGCATTCATATAATCTAAGACTATTACTTTAAGCAATTTACAACTAGATCACAAATATTATTCTATGACTAAAGTTTATAATAAACATTTCTGAGGATTATGTCTAGTATGAGAGGAGGCTGGGGTGGTGGTGACACAACAAAGTACTGCACTGGGTGACACCAACCCTAGTGATGCCACTGCACTCTGATAAACCCATCAAGCTGAACCTTCTGAGTGCTCACCATCAAAATGGCTGGATGCAGTACCTGGCCTCTTTGTAAAACCATCCCTCCCTCCCCACTGCTGGGCCCCAGGAAGTCCTCTTTCCATGCTCCACTTCTGCATCTATTTTCAGCCTGTAAATCATATTCCCTTATTTCAGGGCCATTTGAATTCATGCTTAACAAGCCACCAACCTGACCTCCCCAGCCCCGCCCTCAATTTCCCTCAGGGAGAAGGTAGTGTAAAGAGCAAAGGAAATTCTAAATTAGATCTGGATTTAAAAAGCAAGCTCCCACTCAGAACAGGAAATCAAAATCAGGCACAAACACCATCAAGTAGCCACTTGTTCTGTAGTTCAAGGACTTGACTGTGATTCTTAGGTCCTGGTGTGCACTTGGTGAGCTTCCAAAGGAAGGCAAATTTGAACCTAGCATCAAATGACACACGATATTGCCTTCAAGACTGTTAAGTGCTGCAGTGGCTAGATTAAATGGTTCTGCTGTAAAATTTCTAACAGGCTAATATATATAATGCTGCTTTAATTCATTTCAGCATGCTCCCTTGCCTCACACTATCACTTGCATACATCTTACTTACAACTAGGTTACATCTAACACAATTTCCCTATCACTCCCTGAACTTGATGCATTCTTCCAGGTGGTCCCGAAGCATGTATCTCAAGTACGCCAAGATCTAAAACTAGATCACAGACATGCATCACAGTAAGTCTGATGAACCAGGGCTCTGGGCTGGCACTTCATAAATAGCTGCCTAGGACAGGAAATCCTCAACATTCTGAAAAATGTAGGGCAGTATTAAAGGATTATACAAAGGGATATGATTTTGAAAATTCCCAAACTCTTAAACAAATAAAGTCTCAGTGCAAACATGCTTTTAAATTGGCCCATCCTCAAAGCAATGCACAGCTAAAGTGGGGTTTGCAAGTCCAGATGCAGCTAAGGGCACAAACACTGCAGACTGCCCAAGGTCTGCAAACCACTCCCTTGTGAAAGTCGAGCCAGCCCTCAGAACAAGCCCAGTGCAGATCACCAGTATGATCTCTAGAAACATGCCCAGGTAGGAGTCAGAGGTCCCTTGCCATACCCTCTTGTGTTCCCTATTGCTAACTGGTGGAACAATAATCTAAGAGAGCCACGGGTGAAATCACATCATGCTGGTGTCTGGTGGCCACTCCCTGGCCCTCATCAGCACTGACTGCACACACTCCTACCAGATGATATAGTGTGGGGAACCTGCCACCAAAGACCATGACAAAGAACAAAGCAGAGAAGGCTGGGTTCTTCCTCTCATGGAGAGCAATGACATGTTCATGTTAAACCAGGGCTTTGTACTGGTTCTTCCTGGTTCAGTTGTGGCCCATGAAGCAAAACCAGAACAGACTTGAATTAGTAAAATATGGGTAAACAGGAATAATAACTGAAATGGGAAAAATTACACGTTGACACTCTGCTAGAAATTTAATCTCCCTCTTAGAAAACAAGGGCAGCATTTGTGTTACATAGCAACCAAACCTCTTGAACAGCAGAGTTGAAATCAGCAGTGTCCCGCTCAAAGATGGCAGCCACCATGCTGCTTTAAATGCGTATCTCTCTCCACAGCTGTGGCACATCAGGCTCCTGAAAGGACTCACTATGCTTTTTCCAAGTCTCCAATTCCAGGGCTTCAACTTGCAATTTTTCCTGATCTAGCTGTCATCTCACTTCACCCAAATTTTTAAAATTCAGGTCTATTCTGATATTGCTGCGTAGGCCTTATTGAACCAGTTCCAACTAGTTCAAAGCCCTGTGTTAAACCCAACTCCAGGAAAAGGAGGCAGTGAAGAAGACCTCCAACGGCCAGAGTGTGACTCCTGTTACTTTCTCCAAATATCAGGGGTGTATCCATAGCAATAATGATGTGCAGAACACACAAGAAAGTACCACCTGAAGGAAGAGCATGCACCCTAACGCTACCAAGCTGGTTCCTTCACTCTTCCCTTACTTAACTCTTAACAAGAGATTCTGAATCCAACGGACAGGCAAAGATTTTCACATTAGCTGAAGAAAAGGAGATTGAATAAAGATATTACGAGTGGCCCCTGAGATGGTCGCTGGATCGTGCTTTAGGGGCTACACACCCCACCCCAAGCCATGGTAGCACTGCTCCGGTCCATCAGTGCAAAACACTTCCCTTCAAAGTCAAGCCAGGTTTTCAGGGCCTTGGGCAGTAGGAAAGACAAACTTTACTCCCTCCCAAGGTGCGACCTTACAGGTGTGACCTCACAAGTATGACTTGTTTCTGGTGCAGGTCGCAGAGTCAAGCCCATAAGCGACGGAAGGACCTCCCACGCCCCTTCCATTGGCTTCTGCCACACTGCTTCCCCGACTGGAAATTCGGACTTCCACTGCAAGCAGGTTCTGACTCATATTTTACATACCCTCTCCCTCAGCCTCATCTGTTCCCTTAAACGCATAGCTACCCACGCCAAGTCAGCCTGCCGAACATCTAGCATCAGCGCACAGCAGAGATGCAGTCCCTGCAGCCCAGCCCGGGGTCCCCGCGTGCCCTTACCGCCACTCTCTTCGCAGCGCGGGGTTGCGGGATCCCGCAGCGCCGGGCTCCAGCCCCCGCTGTCCTCGTCGTCTTGCAACTCTGCCTCCGGGGCCCGGTGAGGTGGCGGGCGCTGCGCGGCGGCCGAGGTGGGCGCGGGGCCGGTCGTCTCGTCCTCGTCGTCCGAGGAGGCGGCGGAGGAGGAGTGCGAGTCGGCCGAAGTGCTATAGAATGGGTTACCGCTGCTGTCCGGGCCGGACTCGCCAAACACGTCGTCCGAGATCTGCAGGCTCTCGTAGCGCGAGCGCGCCGCTTCTAGCAGCGCCAGAGCCTTCCGACGCGGGCCGCTGCCGCCCTCCGCCATCATCATCACCGCCGCTGCCGGCCCGCGCTCCACCGCCTGCAGTCCTTCGGCGCCGGCCGCCCTTGCGCCCTGGCCTGCGCCACGCGCCGCTCCCCACCAGCGCAG
>NW_006921637.1:12626002-12635766 GCF_000298275.1 Orycteropus afer afer | reverse complement strand
CCTTCGCCCAGCGCCCGGCCGGGACAGCGGCCCTCCGAGCTGCGAGCACCCGGGCCGCGGGCTCACTAGCCGCTGGGGACGCACGCCCCGCGCGCGAAACCGAGACCTCGAACTGCTGCGGCGTGCGGAGGGTTAGGCCGCCGCCGGTACAGCCGCTGCGCGCCGGGTACCCCCAGTGCTGGCGGCCCAGCCCGCCACCGCCCTCCAAGCGGGTACCCCCGCTACGCCCGCCGAGCCCGCCGACCTTCCCAACACAGGAGCTGCGAGAGGCGACTCAGCCTCGCCCTCAGGGGCCCTGGCCAATCGGAACCACCGCCCGACAGTGGGGCGGGTAGGGGGCGGGTCCTGGGCGGGGACGGACCCTGCGCCGGGACCGCCCCCAACCTCCCGGCTGGGCGGGGCGCGCGGGCCCGGACAGGCCGGAAGCAGGAGATTTGGGGGAGCCTCGGGAGTCCCTTCTGCAAAACACCACTCTGGACGGCAGTCCTGGTGAGCCGGCGCTACTTCACAGGAAGAGGAGGCCGGATGCGGGAGCAGCAGCCTGGGCAGCACGGGCCTGCTACGCTCCGGGCCAGGTCCTCAATTGGCTTTCGGCTCGAGGAGCTGTCCGCTCAGGTGGTTCTGAACAGAACGGCTACGGACGCTCGCCCCGCCTGGCAGGCGGCGGCACAGGCGACCCGGGCACCGTGCACACCACGTTCAGAGTGGGTGGCCGACCCAGGAGTCAAAACGACCAGCGGCGATAGCTTCTCTTTCTAGCAGGTCAAAGGTAGCTGCCCCGCAGGCTTCATGAATACAGGGGTTGTCGGGCTTCCTGAAATGTTTTAATTAATTAGTTGGCCTTGCAGTTCCTTTTCTGGGGTCACATGACAACTCAGTCTTACTTCAATATCCCAGTAATTTCAGGGTGGCAGCATCTCGAGTTATGTGTATTGTTCTTGACGTTTGACATCTTTGGATCTTCAAACATTGATTACTTCTGAAATGTTGATTACTCTAACACCTTCATCATCTTCACATACACGCTTGACACACTTGTCTATTAAAATATCACAGAATCACCCAAGTTTCAGTACTCTGATAAACGATAGAAAAGAAAGGTTCCATCCACCATCCTTTCATGGGTAAGAGTGTGTGACCATAATCTTCTTGATGGTGATACATATAATCAGTACGCCTTGTCTTCTTTCTTCCTCCTACTCCCACAAATAGAGAAATAAGTCACATTAATAATAATTAGGGTCATAAAGTCACCTTTACTCTGAAATAAAATAGATTCACAAAGATGTGAAAGGTTTACAAATCTCACTGGTTATTAACCAAGTGATAAAACCAACTGCTAGGGAGTTGATTCCAACTCATAGCAACCCCCATAGGGTTTCCAAGGCTGTAAATCTTTAAGGAAGTACATAACCTCATCTTCCTCCCACACAGCAGCTGGTGGGTTTGAATTGCAGACTTTCTGGTTAGCAGTCAAATGCCTTAACCACTGTGCCACCAGAGCCCCTATAGTTAAACAAAATGGAAAAGGATGTTGCTATTTCTACACATGCATAAATGATAAAGATGTTCAGACTATTCTGCCACCAAGTGATGGCAGTTCTATCGCAAGCAGGCACTTCACAGTCATGCTTTTCCTCCCAAGCACCTGCTATTGCCGCTGCCCTATCAGGAGCTCTGCACTGGCAGGAATTCATGATAACCTCTGAAATACAATATATAAAAAGGAAGGGATTCATGTAGCATTGCTTGCTATACCTATTGGTTGAAAAATGAGAAAATGTTTGTAACTATCTCAATTCTCTTAAAAGAAGTATACCACAAAGAGAGAGAGAGAGACTGGTTTCCAATGATAGTGAGAATGAAGTACACGCACACACACACACACATATCTGCTGGGAAAATTGGATTCCCACATGAAGAAAATTGAAATGGAATACTTGCTTCATGCCATACACAAACAAATTCAAACTGGATTGAGGACTAAATGTGCAAGCTAAAAACATGAAGTTCTTAGAAGGATAAGCAGAGACAATGCTGTCAGGCCTAGCTTTCAACAATTACATAATACAATAACAATATTATCTAATATAAAAACAGAGGCATAAATAGCAAAAGACAAAATAAATAAGACTCATAAAAATAAAAAAAAAATGTTCATATTAAGTTACCAAAAAGGTGAAAAGATAAGCCACAGACTGGGAGATTATCTTCACAAAACATATATCCAATAAGAACTAATAAAAAATATATTTTTAAAACTTGAACAACTTAACAGGAAAAAGACAAATAATCCAATCATAAATAAGCTAAAGACTTGAATAGACAATTCACCAAAGAAGATGTTCAAATGGCTACCAAACACATGAAAAGATGCACAGCATCATTAGCCATCAGAGACATGCAAATAAAAGCCATAATGAGGTACCATTTCACTCTTCTAGGATGGCTAAGATTTAAAAAAAAAAAAAACAGAAAATAGCAAATGTTGGTGAGGATGTGAAGAAACTGGAACCCTTATCCATTGTTGTTGGGAATACAAAATGGTACAGCCATTGTGGAAAACTGTGTGGTGGTTCCTCCAAAAACTGAAACAGAACTACCATGTGACTTAGCAATCCCACTCCTAGGCATACCCAAAAGATTTGAAAGCAGATACTCAAAAGGAGTCTTGTACATCAATATTCATTGCAGCACTATCACAATAGTCAAAAGGTGGAAATGACCTCAATGCCTATCAACAGATGAATGGATAAATAAAATGTAATACACATATACAATGGAATACTACTCAGTCAATAGCAGAAACAAACTCTTAAATGATGCTATAGTATGGATGGAGCTTAGACATTATGCTGAGTGAAATAAGCTAATCCAAAAGGACAAATATTACATGACCTCACTTATATATGAGAAAAGACCAATGTAAAGAGACCAGAGTTGATTAGTGGCTACTGGGAGCAGAAGAAAGGACCTCTGGTCACACAGTGGGTAAGACATTTGTCTGCTAACTAGAAGGTTGGTGGTCAAACCCACCAGCTGCTGCTCCTTAGTAAGAAGATGAGACAATCTACTTCTGTAAAGATTTACAACCTTGGAAGGCCAATGGAGGTGGCTATGAGTCAGAATCAACTCTATGGCAATAGGTCTGGTTTGTTTTTTGAGGCGGGCAGGTGGGAGCCAGAAAAGGAGGGTTAACAGTGATGGAAAACTTGCATTGATTAGAGGTAAGTTCTCACAGCTGATTATTGTAATTGCTGTCAATAAGTGTATACCTTTGAAAAGCTGAATTGATAAAAGTTGTGTGATAGACATATTTACAATGACAAACAACAAAAGAGAGTAGCTGCTGAGGCTGCTTACATACAACCAAAACTCATGGGGTTTGGTTTCTTGGTTTGGCAGTTTAGGGTCATGGTTTCATGGGACATAACAGTTAATTGGCCTAATGACCGATTTAGTGCTTCTGTTCTACCTCCTAGTTCATTGTGCATTGCTTGATGTCTTAAAAGCTTGCATGTGACTATCCAATGCACAACAATTGGTCTCTGTTTGCCTGCAGTAACGGAGGAAGAAGGTGAGTCAAGAATGGAAAGAAGATGTGAAATGGGTTCTTAATTTCCTCCTTGAATTCTGCCATGAGACCAGAAGAACTGGATATTGCCCAGCTACCATTACTGGACATTTTGATTCCTGATTAAAAAAGGGAAAATACAAAACAGAATTTCAAATTCTCATAGACTCCAGACTTTCTGGAGCCATGGATGGCGGCTGAACCCCTGAAAACATTGCCTCGAAATAACCTTTAAACCTTAAACCAAAAATATCCCCTGAAGTCATATTAAAACTGAAAATACTTTAGCTTAACTATTGAGTTATTGAAAAAGGCCTACCTTGAGCATTATATTCTTTTAAGAACTATCTATATGGCAGAAGAACTAGATGGTGCCTGGCCACCAAAACCAACCACTCGAGAAAAGATCAAAACTGGAGATCCTGAATAGAGTGGGAAGAAAAACAAGGAACAAAATCCAAGAACACAATAATGACCAGAATTACTGGTCAGATGGGGCCTGGTGGGACCCCCGATACTATGGCCCTGGGATACACTTCAGGCCTGGAATAAAACTCACTCCCAGGGGCTGGCCCTCAGCCCAATAGTAAACAAGATGTACATGCAGACCACTCAATTCAGGGTGATGCACCCACATACTCTATGGAGATGCATTCCTTGGAGCAATAGACCACAGGGCACCAGAGGGGCAACATTCGCATGGAGGGAATGCAAGAGCTACAGGAGTGCATAACTATGAGGGGCATGGGGGGAGGAGGTACTGGGAAGGGAGGGGAGGAGAGTGGGTTAGGATTAGGGAGGGTAATTGGGGAGTGAAACCAAATGTACATGAAATATTGAATGTAAAACAAACTGTGCTCTGTAAATATGCACCTAAAGCACAATAATAATTAAAATAATAAAGAACTATCTATATGAAATCAAATTGACACCAGTGACTCAAAAGACTAGATAGTAAACTTAGATGGCAGTGAGTTTATGTTAATGAGGGAAGAACACCTCAAAAGGAAGGTGAGAATGATTGCACAACTCAAAGAATGTACTAAATGTCACTAAGTTGTATATGTACAAACTGTTGGACTGGTATATGTTTTGTCTAAACAATAACAAAATAGTAAAATTTAGAAAAAAATGTATTTGATAAATCAATGTACACAATCTTAAAATATATATCAATATGTGTAGAAAGTTAATTGCAATTATGAACATTTCTATGACTCTATCCAGTGTAACTAATTCCTTTTTACTACCTATGAATCTGGGGGCTGTATGTTGAAAATAATGACTTAGACTCTTCCACATACTTATATACTATGCTAATCAGCCCAAAGATTTTGAAAAGGATGGAGGTAATCAGACTTATCAGAAAGGGTCTTGGTGAAGCATAGATTGAAGATGCAAGGAGCAAAATAAGCTTCCATAGCTGAAGTTCAAATTCCATGATTAGGAATTTTCTAAGACTCTTGAAAAATTTTATATAGTCAATTCAAAATAAATGAACCACAGTGTAAATCGCTGTTACATTATAGGGATTACAATCAATATCATGAAATAAAATGTGTATGAACTGTGGTATAGAAAAGTAATCTGCTCTGTAAATTTTCAGCCAAATCACAATTTTAAAAAAAAGAACCTAAAGAAATTAGAACTAAACATCAACTTTAGTTAATAATGTATCCATATTGGTTCATTAACTATACTAAAGTTAACCATACTAATCTTACTAATGTAAGATGTTAATAATATGGGAAATTGGGTATAGGGTATCCTATAGGGGTATAGGGAATAGTAAGTCCCTGTACTATCTTTCCAATTATTCTGTAAATGTAAAACTGTTCTAAAATAAATAGTTTATTAAACAAACAAACAAAGAGCAACAACAATGGATTGCTTTGTTACCCATGTGCTAGAGAAAAAAGGACCCCAGATTCAAACATATTCTACAATGACCCTTTTATTAAGCCTCAAACAGGACAGAGACAAACATAATCATCCAGATGAGGGAAACCGTTAGCATGCACACAATACAGAAACCAAAGGAGTCTGCTGACTCACAGACAAGGTTTTTCGTTATATATGATGGAAAAAAAAAAAAAGGAAATCATTACAAGATTGTGATTGGTGGCAGGTCAATTCATCACTGTCACAGGTGGAACTACAGAAGTGGGGGGAGGACCTTGATTTGGGTAAGTACGTAATTGTAGGTTAAAAAGGGTTACAGATTGTTTGTGGGGTTTCTATGTGGTAGTTGGGGTATGACTCATGATCATGCAGTCATAGTCACCACGACCCTAGTTTTTTTTATTTAAAAAAAAAAAAAAACCTCTTCGCTAAATTAGATAACATGCAACTATTTTTGATAAACCATTTAGGAAATGTCCAGGCAATTTCCCTAGTTCTTTGTCTGAGGGCGAATTACTCCTCCCTGGGCTTCCCCTAGACTTCTCTAAGTATAACTACATTGCTGGTTTGATGGTCAGCAAGCACTGGGGAAATAACATAAACAACTCATATGGCGTTTGAACTTACATCAAGACTCAAAATGGAGTTAGGGCTCCTGCTGTAGACTGCAGCTCCACAAATCAAATGCTTTAGAATTTAAACTTCAATGCATTATTTCCTCTTAATCATGGATTTTATTTAAAATCCTTTGATCACACTTAGGTTGGTGTACTTTGTTTTGCACAGACTGGGTGATGGCTCCTTTAGATGGCTGCTTGTCTTTGGACAAGATTTTAAGATTGCAGACACTAACCTTTTTGGTAGCTGGGCACCATATAATTTCTTCACCGTACTTTACTATAGCAGTCAGTCTGCAGTGATCATCTTATGAGGGTAAATATAGAGCAGGGCCACTTGTCCTACGGTTAGGATCCAAGTCTTAAAGTGGAGCTCAAGTCCATCTGTAGACTATATCTTGTCTATATATATGGCTTATTTCATGGGACACATACTAGCTTTCTGAGAAATTATATTAGAAGTAAACTTCATACAACATTTGATAATTCTAAAAATATCATTAATCCAATTAACAGTATAAATACTAATGAAAAAAATATGAAGGAAATTTTTTTTTGGTGAAAACACATAGAAAGGTTTATCTATACAGAAAGCAATGATTTCGATAATATTCATATACTAAGAGAAAGCTATTCTATAAAACCTAAAGACATTGTAAGACAAAACCCATGAATATGAAAACAGATAGCAAATGTATCAGTAGTGTATATGGATAAGTCTTGTCAGCCAATCAGTCCAAGTTACCAATGTAAAACAACTTCAGATGCAATAAAGAGTTAAACAAAGTTCAATGACCTCAGGGACTTGCATTCCACAGGATAGGTGAGAGATTTTTTTTTTTCCAAATTTAGGCAAAGCTCTCGTCTGCTTCTGCACACTAGGGTATGTCAGCTTTAGTTTAATTTTCTAGATGATTGGCAAGTCCAAACTAATAATGTACTAAATATAGAAGAATTTTTTTCCCTGGTTAAATAAATAAATCTTGAGGAAAATGTAAAATATTTTCTTACATCATTCCTTCTTAATAACAAAAAAGGTAACATGAGACAACAATAACAATGCTTCAATAATCCAGAATAAATTGCTTTAGTTCCTTTAAGCTGTGATGTGACCTAAGGCTTTACCACCTTTCAGTTCAGCTGCATATGGATTTGTTGTGGTGGTGCAGGGTCAGCGTTTAGTCTATTCCAGTGAGATTCTAATGAGTTCTTTAACACGTGTCTCCTCCAAAATATTTTGGGGAAAATCCTGGACAGTACTTATTTGCTAACATGTTTGCAAGACAATCTAAAGATCAAATGGCATAAGTTATAAGACCCCCTGGAAGACCAAAAGCAGAAGAAAAACATTCAGTTGAGAGTTGTAAAGGATAATACAGAGTAGACCCCTCCTATTTAAAACATGCCAAGTGTTCTTCCAAGAGCAAACTGCCCTTCCCTTGTTTACCCACCAACAGTCACAGGTACTCTCTCAGAAACAGAAATGGCACCTAATGGAGTCTGAGTCAAACTTTGTGTCAGCCATTTTAGTTAGGCTATATGTCTCCATTTGGGAGTATCGTCACACCTTTTCCCCTCCTACAGAAATCACAAATTTCCCCTACAGAAATCATAAATTTCTGTAGAAATTCTTTGATCACCATCATAAGAGTGTCTTCTTCCACTTGGACACTCTGCTTTTGTGATTTTAGATTAGAGTAAATGCAGGGCAATGTCGCCTTGGAGGAACCATTTAGTTTTCCAAAAGGCTGACTGAAGGTGAGGTCCATCTCCTTTGAGGACCTAGTTTCTTCAATACACATAGTTTTCAGTATAGCAAGGGGGTGATAATTTGATTACAAGCATTAGGCAGGTACTTCATATAATGTCTTGAAGATCAATTAAAATAATTACTGATTTACCTGAAACCTAATGCTTACTCTGATTTTTGGAGTATGTTTCTCTACTAGTTTATTTGCACAATTGTTTGACTCAAAATTGTCTTTTAGGCACAAATTTTTCCAAGGCTTAAGGTTCAAGAGAACACCTAAGGACAATGGCCTGTTTAAGTTACCCCAACTTCTATGGAAGCCAGAAATCTGGACAGTTAACTAGGAATAATATTAGGCCAATTGGCTGAAATAACCCACAAATCCATGATCATAAGGTCTTTATACTAAGGAAACAAGTCCCATCAGGTGTTTGTTTATACGTAAATGGCATCAATAACTGTTTCATGTGCCTCAGTTGCGATGACATTCTGCAAAACCTCAGATTGTATATGAATATAAATACAGTAAAATTCATTAATGCACAAAACTGTTCAATGGGAGACTTAGCATAAAACCTTAATGCCATTTTATTTTCAAGATCATAACTTGAACTTCAGATACTTCTCTAGTTATGGTATTTATAACTTCAAGATGTTCACCAATGAAAACTTCTAGTTTGCAAGTTATAATATCTTAGCCCACTTAAAGTCCAATATATCCTTTAATGTAAGGACCAATTACTTGAATAACTAATACCACAGTGCTGACTATGAAAGAGTCTATGGTAAGAATTTTTTCATCTCTTAATTTTTATTTCCAATGTTTTTTACTTCATCTTTCATACTTTGGTTGTATTATCAGGAGGGACTAGTTCTTGAAGAAGGATATCATGGTAGTGGATGGTCAGTGAAAAAGAGGAAGATCTTCAATGAAATGCATTGATACAGTGGCTGCAGCAATGGAATCAAGCAGATGGTGTAGGTCTGGACAGTGTTTCATTCTGTTCTTCATAGGACTCCATTGTTTCTCTTTTTGTCATTGCTATTGGTTGTTGGGTAAAGGTGTTGATTTTTATTCTTTCTTCTTTTTCGATATGTGCATTTATTGCTATAAATTGAGTACTGCTTTTACTATGACCCAAAGGTTGTATTTTCATTCTTGTTTATTTTTAGGATTTTTTTTCACATTTTATTTCTTTTGTTGCATGAAAGTTTTGAACAGGGTGTTATTCAGTTTCCATGTATTTAATTTTTTTCCCCTGATCTTCATATTACTGATTTCTAATTTTATAACCTTGTGATCTAGGAAGTTGCTTTGTAGTAGTATTTCAATGGTTTTAAGTTTAATGAAGCTTGTTTTCTGATCTAAAATATGGTCTATTCTTCAGAATGAGTCTTGTGCACTGGGAAAAAGAAATATGTTTTTGTATTTGTTTGGTGGAGTGTTTTGTATACATCTGTAAGGTCAAGTTGGTTGATTGTGTTTTTGAGAACTTCTGTATTTTTGTTGAGTTCCTTTCTATTTCTGTCCTTCATCAAAATAGTATGTTAAAATCTATTACTATTGTAGAATTGTCTATTTCTCCTTTCAGTTCAGTTAATGTTTGCTTTAGGTATTCTGAAGCTCTTTCATTCGGTGCATATTTATGATGGTTACTTTCTGTTGGTCAATTGACCCTTTTATCATTATATAATGTCATTCCTTGTTGCTTATGGTGATTTTCACCTTGAAGTCTACTTTATCAGAAATTAATATTGCCACTCTTGGTTTATTTTTGGTTGTCATTAACTTTATATATATATATGTATATATATATATATATATATGTGTGTGTGTGTGTGTGTGTGTGTGTATATATATATATATGGGAGCTCTGGTAGCTTAGTGGCTAAGGCACTTGACTGCTAACCAGAAGGCTGG
>NW_006921637.1:12598432-12625419 GCF_000298275.1 Orycteropus afer afer | reverse complement strand
GCCAGCACCATTTATTAAGCAAACATTCTCTTCCCTATTTAATGGATTTTGGCCCTTTGTCAAAGATCAGCTGACCATAGGTCAATGGATCTATTTCTGGGTTTTCAATTCTATTTCATTGGTCTATGTGTCTGTTGTTATACCAATACCAGGCAGTTTTGACTACTGTGGCTGTATAGTAGGTTTTGAGATCTGGCAGTGTGAGACCTCCTCCTTTGTTCTTCTTCAATAGTGCTTTGCTATTGAGATCTCTTTCATTTCCATATAAAGTTAGTGACTGGTTTTTCTATATCCTTAAAGAATGTTGATTGGATTGTGATTCGGATTGCATTGATTGCATGGATAGCTTAGGGTAGAATTGACATTTTCACAATGTTCAATCTTCCTATCCATGAGAATGGGATGTTCTTCCATTTATGTAGATCTCTTATGGTTTCTTGAAGTGTAGTTTTTTATAGTTTCTTTGAATAGATCTTTTGTGTCCCTGGTAAGATTTATTTATTGTTTACTAAATTCTTGTGGTTTTCTTCTTTCTTATTTTTTCCTCAGTTCTTTCAGCTTGAGAAATGTTGAGTGTGCTCTTCCCTTTAGGTTTTCTAACTCCAAGTCTTTGTACATTTCATTATAGTAATTGGCTTTGTCTGCTCAAGCTGCTCTTTGAAATCTTCTGGTCAGCTCTTTTACCTTGTCATTTTATTTCCATTTGATTTAGCTACTCTCAGCTCAAAGGCAAGTTTCAGAGTCTCTTCTGTCATCTGTTTTGGTCTTCTCTGCTTTTCTCATCTTTTTAATGACCTCTTGCTTTCTTCATGTATGATGTTCTTGATGACATCCCACAATTCTTCTGGTTTTGGGTCACTGGTGTTCAATACATAAAATCTATTCTTTAGATGGTCTCTAAATTCAGGAGGAATAGGTAGAGATAAGTATTGATTTGGATGAAGAGAATGGCAAAGTAACAAATATGACTGATCAACATGGTGGCATTGAGGAGGGAGACATAGAGAACTACAGGGGAGGTACAGACAACAAAGATGAACCCTTTTGCACATACAGTACTGGAATGTCAGTGAAGGCAAACATGGGTATATGGGTAGATAGATGGGTGGACAGGCTGAACCATTAGGTATGTCTATGAAGCAGGGAGTGTACCCAAGACTATGTATTAGGTTGGTAGACAATGGTTCTACAAGTGTATTTGTATGTTCTGTAAGAATTCCCAGGTGTATAGTAGAGCTGATAAGGGACAAGGCTGTAGTCACTTCTTGGGTACAGCCAGCTACCCAGAGGGAGCAAGTAGTTGAACCTGTGGGATTGGGACCATAGTCACAGGGGACATCAGGCTCAATTGGCATAACATACTACACAAAATATAGTTCCACCTCCTACTTTGGTGAGTAGTGACTGGAATCTTAAAAACTTGCAAGCAGCTATCTAGATGTAATGATGGGTCTCTCCTTGTCCAGAGCAAAGAAGAAAACCAAAGATACATGGAAACAACTTAATCCTAATGACTGGTATACCATGAGATATGCAGCCTATAGGACTGAGACCAGTAGAGCTAGATGGTGCCCTGCTACCACGGTCAACCACTCAGAAGGGGATTTATGTAGGAGATTCTGGATAGGGAGGGAGAACATTGTGGAAGAAAACTCAAAATCATTTGAAAAAAAAAAAAAAAGGAGGACCAGGTTTGCTGGTCTGATTGAGCCTGATGGAACCACTGAGACAATGGCCCCTAGTTGCCCTTCAGGTCTGGAATTTAACCTGTGGCTTCCAGCCAAACAAAAGAGAGGCATATGAGTTGAATATTTACCTGAGATAGATACACTCCTGGGAGAGAAAAATCATGGGAGAAAGAAGGGCTGTTTATGCACAGGGAGACAGTTCAGGGGGCAGGAGTGAATGGAGGGATGGATACAAGGAAGAGGTAACTATTGGGAGGAAGTGGGAGGGGAACTCTTGCATTGGGTTAAATTGTAGTCAATGTCATGAGACAAAGTGTATGAGAACTGCTGTATGGAAAGTGAATTTGCTCTGTAAACTTTCACCCAAATCACAATTTTTTTTAAAAAAAGACAAAAACAAAGAAACTAAAATTAAAAAAAAAAATTTCAGCAGGGCACCCAGGCTCCACACAGACTGGGATGGAATTCCTGCTGACCCAGAAGGTGGATGGGAGTGAGTGATGGCTGCACCTCTGTTCACCAAAAGGTATGTGTGGTATAAGACTAACAAGGGGAATATCGTACCTTTCTGGTCATTGGCATCCATAATGTCCTTGTGGTTCCTGGCAAGTAGAGCCTATTCTTAAGTCCCTGGAATCTGGGAGAACACTGTCGGTTTAAATATCCAAAATGGTCAAACTGCTTGTAAAGATTGA
Organism: Orycteropus afer afer; assembly: GCF_000298275.1. Taxonomy (NCBI): domain Eukaryota; kingdom Metazoa; phylum Chordata; class Mammalia; order Tubulidentata; family Orycteropodidae; genus Orycteropus; species Orycteropus afer. The sequence goes on along the minus strand of NW_006921637.1, from coordinate 12,623,036 downwards.
AAATGGATGTGCCTTCTGGACACACTTTTGCATGTCCACAGCTCAGTCTGCCTTCCTCTTCACTGCCTCCCCTTTTATTCACCAGCCACCAGTGCAGTCCTCCATGCAGTCCCTGGCTAGCAGGGTTGATTTTTAGGTTAATTCTTAGGTCCTAACACCACTCAACAATATCCATGCTGTTTGTGCCATCAGGATTGCTGACAGACCGCAGACCCGTATGTCTCCTTTTTTGGTGTTTTCATGCAGGTTCTTCTACTAGTTGGAGTTGAGTCTACTTCTATCCTTCCCTTCAAACTCAGGGCTGCAGTATTATCTTCTGTATCTGTGCTAATTGGTTTCCCTTTGTTGAAGAGGGTCTGTGCAGTCTTTCTGCCTATTCTGACAAATAGGAACCTGTTTTCCTATTTTTAATGAGGTATAATCTGTTCCCAGGAATTCTGGTGGTGTAGCGCCTAAGGCATTTGACTGCTAACCAGAAAGCTGGTGGTTCAAACTCACCAGCCACTCCTTGGAAGAAAGATTGGGAAATCTACTTCTGTAGAGATACCACCTCAGAAACACAAAGAGGGGTCACTATGAGTCAGATCCAACTCAATGGCAGTCAGCTTGGTTTTTCTGGAATCTGTTACCATCATTATTTATTTTGATGCTCATGTTGCCTCCAATGTGACCAGTGGGAGACCCTTCTAGCTGGCTTTGGGGTCCTGTTGACATGCATCACCTCATTCTTTGGGCACTTTGACATAATAGTATATTCCAAGTTTATCATGTACTTTCCCTTCCCTAGGAATGGAATTTAGAAGCCAAGATCTTGGCCCTTGTGTGCTCACTACTGTTGAGATGTTGTCAATCCAAGGATTTTTAAAGCATGGGGCTATATGTGTGTGTATATATATATATATATATATATATATATATATATACACACACACATGCATTTTTATATACCTATGGTTGTATATGCATGTGTTTGTAAGTATGGTGATGCTCTTGTTAAGTGTCATCGAGTGGGTTCCAACTCATTGCAACCCTATATACAGCAGAATGAAACACTAGCCAGTCCTGTGCCATCCTCATAATCTTTGCTACATTTGAGCACTTTGTTGCAGTCACTGTGTCAATCCATTTTGTTAATTGAAGAACTTCCTCTTTTTTGTGGACCCTCTGATTTACCAAGCGTGACATCCTTCTCTAAGGACTGGTTTCTCCTAATAACATGGCTAAATTAAGAACAATGAAGTCTTGGCATCCTTGCTTCTAAGGAACATTGTGACTGTATTTCTTCCAAGACAGATTTGTTTGTTCTTTTACAAGTTCATGATATGGTCAATATTCTTTGCCAACACTGTAATTCAAATGCATCAATTCTTCATCATTCTTTCTTATTCAATTTTTCAGATTTCACATGCATATAAGGTGATTGAAAACACCATGGTTTGGGTCAAGTGCACCATAGTCCTCAAAGTGACATCTTTGCTTTTTAACATTTGAAAAAGCTCTTTTACAGTAGATTTGTACCATCCAATACATCACTTGATTAAAAAACAAAAACAAACTTTATATTGTGATTTAGGTGAAGTTTATAGAACAAATCAGTTTTCCACTCAACAATTCATATACATTTTGTTTCATGTCATTGATTGCAATCCCCTCAATGCAATATCACTCCTCCCACTTCCTCCCTATGTTTTCCATTTCCTTTCCTCCTTCTCTTTTAATGCTTCCTACTTTCTATCCTTTGTTCTTGAGCAGATGCTGCCATCTTTATCTTTAATTTTTGATTGTTTTAAGAAGTCTGTACCTTCCTACAGTTACTATTCACCTTGTTGACCTGTCTAATATTTGTCTGAAAATTGAGCTAGAGGAGTAAATTCAGTTCCAGGTCTGAAGGATGGCCAAGGACCATAATCTTGGGGGTCCCACCAGTCTCTCTCTGACCGTAAAACTTGGTCTTTATTTATTTATAATGATTTTGAATTTTGTTCTACATTTTTCTCCAATTCTTTCCAGGACCTTTCAATGTGATCCTTTTCAGAGAAGTTGGAAATGGTAGCAAGGCATCTTCTGGTTTTTTTGGTCTCAAGATCAGTGACGCTAAGGTTCATGTGGTCCATTAGTCCTTTGAAGTAATTGCTTTCATGTGTCTTTGATTTTCTTCACTCTTCTTTGTTCCAGATGAGGAGTGACCGATAGTTGCACCTTAGATGGCCTCTTGCAAGCTTTTAAGTTGCTACTCATCAAAGTAGGGTGGAGAATGTTGTCTTTGTGGACTATGTTATTCCAATTGATTTTGATGTCCCCCAAGACTATAGTCCTGAGTCCCCAGTCCCAGTAACTCACTCCCTCAGGGTGTTTGGATGTGGCCAAGAAGTTTTCATAGCTTTTTCCTCTGTATGCTCTACTATATTCATGGATATATTTGTACCACTTATAAATACGTATGTAGAAATATCCTCTGTCAAACCTATACATATTTTTAGGTGTAGTGTCATTCATCTTTCCATCCCTGTTCACTTGAGTGTCTGTCTATATACTTACTTGTAGATTATTCTTATTACTGTTATTGCAGCATTTCGTATATAACATTATTTATCTTTTTGCTTTTCACTCTTATACTCCTCCCAGTGTCTTCCTTTCCTTGATAATTTTGTACTGCCCTCTCCCTTATTGCATATGCCTTCCCCTTCAAACAAGTTAATATGTATCTACCCTCTAGTTGGGAGCTCTGGTAGCATAGTGGCTAAAGCACTTGACTGCTAACCAGAAGGCTGGCGGTTCAAACCCACCAGCCACTCCTCGGAAGGAAGGTTGGGCAATCCTACTTCCGTAGCGATACTGCCTCGGAAACCCAAGGAGGGGTCACTATGAGTTGGGTGCGACTTGAGGGCAAATAACAGTAACAACAACAGTGTATTTTTGCCATGTATTAGGGCTCCTAAGTTCGCCCCTATTTTTCATTTGATGGTCTCTACTGTTTTTGGGTTTACAATAAGATCCTTGATCCAACTTGATTTCCTTTTGCTGTGAAATATACATCTTGTTTCGTTTTTCCACAAGTAGATACCCAGTTTTGCCAGCACACTTTGTTAAAGAGCCTATCTCTTTCCCATTTAATGAATTTTGGCCCTTTGTCAAAGATCAGCTGTCCATAGGTGGATGGATTTGTTTCTGGTTTCTGAATTCTGTTCCATAGGTCTATTTGTTTGTCATTGTGCCAGTACCAGCTGTTTACCCTGGCTGTGTAGTAGTTTCTGAGATTGGGAAGTGTGAGGCCTCTTATTGTGCTCTTCTTCTTTAGTAGTTGTTGTAATTATGTTTGTGTGTCAACTTGGCTGGGCCTGATTGAGTGGCTGGGCAGCTGGTGTTAGTTATTCCCCAGGATGAGACTGGCAATCAACTCCATGGCGGGATCTACCACAAGCAGCTGAGTAGCTGCCTTTGGGATGTGGTCTGCTTCCAGTATATAAGGAGAAGCCTTAGGAATGGGCTCTAGCCTATGACATGCTTGGACCCTGCATGTAGCCGTGTCATTGCTCAGCAGCCTGCTATGCTCTGCTGATCTCGGGACTTACAATGGACTTAAGTTAATGGCCTGCCGTGTGGTTTGGTAACATTGGGACTGTACCCTTTCACTTGTCAACAAAAGCTGGGGCTTCTCAGCCTCAGCAGCCAGCAACTGTCTGAGTGAAGAAATGCCTCTAGCTCCAGTGGGCCAGGAGCAGGAGGCAGAGCTGGACCCCAAGGTTGAGGGGCTTTCACCCATCCCCTAGAGCCTGGCACTTTGAACTTGGACTTAAAGCCTCCAAATTGTAAGAATAAACTCCTGTTTGTTAAGGCCATCCCATTTGTGGTATATTTTTGTCAGAGTGGCACTAGGTAACCAGAACAGTAGTGTTTTGTTTATCTGTGTTCTCTTTTCTTTCCATGCAAAACTGGGGATTTGTTTTTACATCTCTTTAAAGAATAATGATGGACTCTGGATTTGGATTGCATTATATCTGTAGATTGTTTTAGGTAGTATCGACATTTTCATGAGGTTAAGTCTTCCCATATATGAGCATGGTATATTCTTCCATTTATGTAGTCTGTTTTGGTTCATTGTAGTAGTATTTTTTGCTTACTTTGTGTAGATCTTTTATTTCTCTGGTTAGATTTATTCCTAATACTTCATCTTTTGGGTGGTTATTATAAATGTTATTTTCTTCCTGATATCTTTTTCAGAGTTCTCTTCATTAGTGTAAATGTATCTGACTGATTTTTGTGTGTTGAGTTGTACCCTGCCACATAAGTGAATCTTTAAATTAGTTTTAGTAATTTTCTTGGCTAATCTGTGAGATTTACTATGTATAGGGTCATAGTTTTATGACCATTTATCTGGAACTAGACATAGTTTTACTTCTTTACTAAATTGGATGCCTTTTACTTATCTTTCTGGACTGATTGCTCTGATTAGGATTTACAATACAATATTGTATAGGAATGGTGATAAAAGATATCCTTCTCTGGTACCTGTTCATAGCAGCAGCAGCAGCACACTGCCATTGAGTAGGATCTGACTCATAGTGACCCCTCCTTGGTTTTCCAAGGCAGTATCACTATGGAAATAGATTGCCCAATCATCCTTCCGAGGAAGGTTTTGTGGGTTTGAACCACCAGCTTTCTGGTTAGCAGTCAAATGCCTTAGGCACTTTCAGTCTCTCTCTATTGAAAATAATGTTGGCCATTGGTTTTGAATATATGCCCTTAATTATGTTGATCAATTTCCTTTCTATTCCTATTTGCTTCAGTGTTTTTGTTAGGAATGGGTGTTATATTTTGTTAAGTGCTTTTTCTGCATCAATTGATACGATCATTTGGTTCTTTTCCTTTGTTTTATTATGTTGATTGTCTTTCTAATGTTGAACCATCCTTGCATACCTGGTATGAATCCCAATTTTTCATGATGTATTATTTATACATCTCTATCTCTATCTCTCTATCTCTATCTCTATATCTATATATGTTCTTTGATTCTCTTTGTTAGGTTTTGTTGAGAATATTTTCATCTATATTCATCAGGGATATTAGTCTATAATTTTCTATTTTAGTGGTGTCTTTATCAGGCTTTGGTATCAGGGAAATGTTTGGTTCCTAAAATGAACTTGGGAGTATTTTGTCTTTTTCTATATTCTGAAATAGTTTGAGTAAAATTAATGTTAGCTGTTCTCTGAGTGTTTGATAGAATTTTCCAGTGAAGTCATCTGGACTAGGACTTCTTTGTGCTGGCAGTAAATTTTTTTTTTTTTTTCCATAACATGTTCAATTTCTTTCTTTTTTTTTTCTCTTATGGGTCTATTCAAATTTTCTACCTCAGTCTGTGTTAGTTTAGGTAGGTAATTTTTATTTATTTATTTTGTTGTTGTTGTGTGCCGTTGAGTTTAGTGTCTCTTAAAATGATTGCAGTAATAGTTATTAGAGGCCATCCTGCATATTTCTGTGCCTTTCAGAATATACAATATTTAATTTTGCCAATATAGTTTCTAAAAATTAAATTTAAAGACTTAATGGCTATGATGTTACAAGAAAGACAATCACAGCTAGCAATGATTCTTTAGAAGACAAGTTACTGGGGCAAGTAAGCAATGAAATGATCATGGTAATGTTGCCAGGAAAACAAGATCACCATTTAGTGATTTTGAGCTTCTAATTTTTGTGATTAAAATATCCATGTTCTATTTTATGTTCAATAAATAATTTGAAAAAATTATTGCAAATTGACTTTATTTTGGTAATTATTATTACAGGGAAAAAGAATTTAGTAATTACACTTTTTACTTATGGAAGAGGTATTCTTTTCTAATTCACTCTAAGGTATGGTGTGGGCTGCACCATTTTTGGGTACTGGGTTAACACTCCTACCTCCAGCTTTTGCATTCTGTGAAATTCACAGGAAAGAAGGGAAGCCCCACAGCACTGCTTACTGAGTTTATGTCAGGTTGTTCTTGTAATGGCCATGGAGTCAGCCTGACTTGTGATGGTTCCATGCCTAATGGAACAAAATTGTTTCCCAATCCTGCTCTATCATCATGATCAGTTAGAAATCAAACCATTGTTATCCATAAAGTTTTCACTGGCTGATTTTTGGAAGCAAATCACCAGCCTTTTCTTCCTAGTTCATTTTGTTCTAGAAATGCTTCTAAAATCTGTTTGGAATGATAGCAACATGTGAGCCTTTATTAATGACAATGAGTGGCAGCTGTGCATGAAATGCATTGGCCAAAAATCAAACCCTAGTCTCCCTCATGGAAGGTGAGAATTCTACTACTGAGCCAGCTCTGCTGTACTTGGTCAAGAAGGTACTACATTTTGATCCTTTCTCCTCATTTCAGGTTTCCTTGACTTAGAGAGATTCCCTTAACACCATGAGCCTAGAAAATATCTACTGAACCTGTGGGATTATGGACTGATGTGCTTCCCAAGGGGGCCTCCTTGACTCTTAGGCCAGGTTGAGGGTCCTGGTCTCTCCTCCCATATGACCCTATACTTGGTTATACTAAGTATGGTAGAGGTCAAGCTATAACTATTGGCATTGGTGTCTTTGTGTAGGACTGCCAGATAAAATACAGGATGCTTGGGTAAATGTGAGTTTCAGATTTAGGACATACTTTTATGAAAAAAATTATTTTTTGGTTATCTGAAATTCAAATGAGTGTTCTTTTTCTTTTTGTTTTGTTTTCACCAAATCTAGCAATTCTATCTCCATGGCAAAGTATAGTGTATGGATCAGTGAGCCCTTGGAATTTCTGGTAACCCCTTTATGTTCTGAGAGAGCCTATCTCAAAGATGGGCTGAAGAGATACTGGGAAAACAGTATAGCAATTCTCCTGCAATTCCTATTAACCACTGGTTTCCTTTAGATATAACCTTGTTTAAATTTGTTTGGAAAAGCCACACTTTTTCTCTTCAACCCTTAGCTTCTTGGGTCACTGGATCCCTGAGACTCTGATGAAACCTACTGACCTCTTTGTGTATAAAAAATTAAAATTAAAATCAACATAAAAAATTAGGTACAGTTTCAGAGGGGCTGCAGAACCCCACTTGAAGGCCTTCCTGGGACCTCAGTTATGGCCTACAGAGTAGAAGACTTCCATAGGTTCATTCAGTTCCAAGATGTTCTATTTCTGTGGCATCATCCTGCTCAAGAGATAGCACATCAATATGCAAAAATATGTGGCAGTCAGCCATAGGGATCCAGGCGAGGAGAGGGAACCCAGGCACACCCAAAGCAGCAGGGCAGGAGAGTGGGAGAAAGGGGATTAAAAGGCCCAGAAACCCGGACAGAGGAGGAGTCAGCTGCAGGGACCCAGGTAAGGGTGGTAGGAGAGGTTCCCAAGAGGGAGGCAAACTTGTCTGTTGGTTTGTCCCACCGTGGTGACATGTTGATTTGAGTTTTGAGGCTGAGCCACTGGTGTTTCAAACCCAGTGAGATGCACATAGTGCACAGGTATCAGCCCAGCTTACAGACTGAAACAGACAAGGAAGACGGAAGAGGCCATCCACTTCTCAAAGAATTGGCCAGGAAAAGCCTTATGAATAGCAAAGAAACACTGTCTGATACATTACCGCACAACTTTATGAATAGTCTGGTTAGGTTAGAAAGCTCTCAAAATAGGACTGGGAAAGAGCTGCATCATCAGAGTAAACCCAGCCTTACTCCTATGGATAAGTTAAAGCTTTTGAGACCTCCATTTGCTGATGTGACACCACTCAAATTGAGGAGAAACAGCTGCAGACATCCATTAATCATCAGAACATGGAATGTATGAAGTATGAATCTAGGAAAGTTGGAAGTTGTCAAAAGTGAAATGGAACACATGAAGATTGATATCCTCAGCATTAGTGAGTTGAAATGGACTGGTTTTGGCCATTTTGAATCAGACAATCATATGATCGGCTATGCCAGGAATGACAGTTTGAAGAGGAATGGCATGGCATTCATCATCACAAAAGATGTTTCCAAATCTGTCTTGAAGTACAATGCTATCAGTGATAAGATAATATCCATACACCTACAAGGAAGACCCATTAATAAGACTATTATTCAAATTTATACACCAACCACCAAAGCCAAAGATGAGGAAATTGAAGAAATTTATCAACTTCTGCAGTCTGAAATTGACTGAACATACAATCAGGATGTGTTAATTATCACTGGTGAGTGGAATGCAAAAGTTGGAAACAAAGAAGAATCAACGGTAGTTGGAAAATTTGGCCTTGGTGACAGAAATAATGCTGGAACTCGCATGGTAGAATTTTGCAAGACCAATGACTTGTTCATTGCAAACACCTTTTTTCAACAACACAAACGGTGGCTCTACACGTGGACTTCACCAGATGGAATGCACAAGAATCAGATTGACTACATCTGTGGCAAAAGATGGTGGAAAAGCACAATATCTCAGCCAAAACCAGGCCAGGAGCTGATTGTGGAACAGGCCATCAACTGCTCATATGCAAGTTCAACTTGAAGTTAAAGACAATTAAAACAAGTCCAAGAGAGCCAAAATATGATTTTGAATATATCCCTCCTGAATTTAGAGATCATCTAAAGAATAGATTTGATGCATTGAACACCAACAACCAAAAACCAGAAGAATTGTGAGAGGATATCGAGAACATTATCCATGAAGAAAGCAAGAGATCACTAAAAGGATGAGAAAAGAGGAGAGGACCAAAATGGATGACAGAAGAGACTCTGAAAATTGCCCTTGAGTGGAGAGTAGCTAAAGCCAATGGAAGAAATGATAAGATAAAAGAGCTGAACAGAAGATTTCAAAGAGCAGCTCGAGCAGACAAAACCAATTACTATAATGAAATGTGCAAAGACCTGGAGTTTGAAAACCAAAAGGGAAGAACACGCTCGGCAATTCTCAAGCTGAAAGAATTGAAGAAAAAAATTTAAGCCTCGAGTTGCAATATTGAGAGATTCTATGTCTGCAGTATGGATTACGTCTCAATATAAAGAAAATCCTCACAATTGGACCAATGAACAGCATCACAATAAATTGAGAGAAGATTGCGGTTGTCAAAGAATTCACATTGCTTGTTTCTACAATCAATGCCAATAGAAGCAGCAGTCAGGACATTAGACAATGTGTAGCATTGGGAAGGTCAACTGCAAAGGAACTGTTTCAAGTGCTGAGGAGCAAGGATGTCTCCTTGAGGACTAAGGTATGCCTGACACAAGCCATGATATTTCCAATCACCTCGTATGCATGTGAGAGCTGGACAACGAATAAGGAAGACTGAAGAAGAGTTGATGCCGTTGAGTTGTGGTGCTGGCATAGAATGCTGAAAGTACCATGGACTTCTAAAAGAACTAACAGATCTGTCCTGGAGGAAGTGCAGCTGAAGTGTTCCTTGGAAGCGAGAATGGCTAGACTTCGTCTCACCTACTTTGGTCATGTTGTCAGAAGGGACCATTCCCTGGAGAAAGATGTCATGCTTGGTAGGGTGGAGAGTCGATGAAAGAGGGGAAAGCCTTCAACGAGATGGATTGACACGGTGGCTGTGATGATGGGCTCAAGTATAGCAGGGATCACGGAGCTGGCACGGGATTGGGCAGTGTTTCGTTCTGCTGTGCATGGGGTAGCTATGAGTTGGAAATGACTGGATGGCACCTGACAGCAAACAACAACATGCAAAAATAAAAAATCAATAAAACATATACTTTGCATGTACCATCTTGGGTCTTTTTGTCAAATGATGCAAAAAGATTGTACTAATGTTAACTATTAATCCCACCTTCTTAGATCATCTGAAAGGTCCTAAGTCATTTGCTTTGCTATTTATAAAAGGAAACTGAGTCAGAGGAAGAAATGGAGATTTTTTCAGTATTTCAGAAAAATTTTTGAAGCACAGTATGTAATTGTACCCCTTTATTTGCATATCTCCTGAGAGGATATATAAGAAATTGTAACTGATATAGCAGGGTATCCCTGCTATAACAGGTTCAAAGTGACTGTACAAAACTTCCTGGGAAGAACTACCATAACTATGACATTCAATATAATGGTAAAACAAAAAGGACACATTAACTGCAGACTGTCAATAGGAAGAGATCCTCCTCCTGGGTGATTCAAGTGTTTTGCAATCAGCTCCTAACCTAAAGGGTTCAAACCACCCAGAAGTGTCACATACAAAAGGACTAGTGATCCACTTCTGTAATTATTACAGCCAAGAAAGCCCTATGCAGCAGTTATACTCTTTAAAACATTGTGTCACCATGACTCAGAATTGACTCAACAGCAAAGGGTTTGTTTTTTTGCTTTTATCAGTAGAAAAGAGCAAAGCTTCATGATACGTTCTTATAAAAATAATTACAACACAATAATAACTACCATTTGTTCATCAATAACTCTGAGGACAATGTTATAAGAACTATATTCATTTTTTCATTTAATTTTCATGACATCCCCATAAGGTAGGTATATCATCTCTATACTATAGAAGAAGAAACTAAACTAAGTGTAAAAATGGTGTGACAGAGGTGTCTGACCTTCTTTAACTGCATGAGGGTTAGAGAGAATCATCATCAGCATCAGCCCAAGGCTGATTCTTATAAAGCAGAGATCATACATACTTCTTCTCTCCAAACTTTACCAATTTTGAACACACAGAACTGACAGACAATACTCAATGATTATGGGATTTATCAGAGAAGTAGCAGATAACAATTTAGGATCGGAAATGAAACAGGATATAGTTTTCAGTCAGGACAAATTCTTGGCTACAGGCTGGCCTCTCCCTGGCCATCAGCTTCGCAGCCTCTCAGGCCTTTGAGGGCCAGCTCAACCTCTTCCTGCTTGGGTAAGTGTTGCTAAGCTCTTTGGTGTTGTTGTGAGGTGCAAATGAGTTGAACCCAAGTCAACGAACCTACATACAACAGAACGAAACACTACTCAGTCATGAGCTATCCTCACAATTCTTGCTGTACTTGAGCCCATCATTGCAGCCACTGTGTCAATTCATCTCATTGAAGGTCTTCCCCTTTTTCACTGACCAAGCATACTTTATGAAGCATAATATCTTTCTCCAGGGAATGATCCCTTTTGACAGCATGACCCAAGTAGGTGAGACAAAGTCTGGCCAGTCTCACTTCTGAGAAGCATTCTGGCTGTTTGGGCACGGATCACCTTATTCTTCAAAATGACATCTTTAATTCTTAACTCTTTGCTTCTTAGCTCCACCAACAAGCTTCCAGAGGCAACCTACTTTGCCAGTAAGTTTCAGCCTGAAAGCACTCGGCTTTCTTGCTCTGTGTGTAGGCAAGCCCACCTCAGCTTTCTAGCTCTGTGTGTAAGCAAGCACACTTCAGCCATCAAGTGCCTAGAGGCACCACACTATGCCAGCAAACCTCCTGCCTGAAGATGTTCAGTTTTCTCACTTTGTAGGCTGAGAAGCTTACCACACATCTCCTGTCAGTGTCCTGGTTCTGCTGACTCTGCTTCTGCCATTTCTCTGCCACTACTTCTTGCTATCTTTCATCTTCTCCAGTATTACAGCTTTCTTTCTCTTTCTCAATTTCCTGGGTCTAGTAGGTCTGGTCTTACTAGTCTTACTACTCTCTGTCTCCTGGGTCTAGTAGGATCTAGTCATTTCAGCACAGGGATCCTAGGTCCAAAGGACATGCTCCACTCCTAGCTCTTCTTCCTGGGTGGTAGGGAGCCCGCACCCCCACCCTGGCTCACCTCTGAGATGGCTCTTTTTTTAAAACTAGTGGTTAGCAAAACTGACCAATCCCTTCATTAGAATTCTATACACCTTATTTGCATGTTCCCACTCCTACAATGGTGCCATAAATCTTCTTTGCAAGTGGTCCAGTCCCCTTGGTGGGCCACCAGCACCGTATTTACATAGTACAACACAATAATTTTGTGGGACCCACAAAGTCTATGTCTAGAAGGGTCATGTTAAGTAATTCATGACACCACAGTAAGCCTTAGAAAGGAAAACTTGCACAAAGCCACAGAGATTCCGTTACAATCATCTTAATCTATACAATGCACATAGCATTGACGGGGTGGAGAGAAAGTAGGTTCCCACATCTCTATTCTTTAATTCCAATAAGAAAGCATGATACCTAGCCACAACAAAACCTGAAGATAGGAGGAAGATGTTGGGGGCAAGAATTAGGTTGACTGAGTTTCTTGGGAATGACGATGTAGTTGGAAGGGGACACCAGTAATCAGTACTAGGAGAAGGGGTTCCAGTATTCTTCAGACTACTCTCAGCCTGGATACCTGGTCAACTCTAATTATGGAAGAATATAAAGGATACCTTGACCTATCACAACTGAAGTGTTACTCTTATAGTGATAGACAGGGAGTTAAAAGTGACTAGGCAAAGTGCTATAGGCAGAATCAGAACCGTGGAGAATGGAGGTATGCTTGTATGCTATGCTTGTATTCTATGCCTTCTGAAGCCAAGGAAGTCAGTACATCTGTGGTTGGTATATGAATGATTAGATTTTGAGTTGTCACAGGCTGTTGTACTCCATGTCATCTTCTGGTTCTCAGATGCAGCCTGAAGTCCTCAGATTTGTTTGCCACCATGGTCTTCCAGAGCCCTGCTGCTTATTTCAGCTCCTGTAGGAGAGAGGGGCTTACTCTCATAGCCTGATTTAAAGCTGATCGCCTGGCTATAACACTATGTCCCTGAAGGAATGAGTTAAAGGTAGCCACAAAGGAGATCTAATTATCATACAGAGTCCCTGGGGCAAACTCAGCTCTGACTTCAGAGTGGCAGAAATTATTACACAGGTCAATAATGCAAAATCAAACAATAATGACTTTTATTCTCTAATGAAAGTAAATGAAAGTCTAAGCAAATTCATAACGTTTAGCAGGCATTTACTTTGAGAATCAAGATGACAGTCTTTAAAGGTTATTTCATTGAGCAATGCTTATAATTCACTGTTTCTGTTCTTTACTTTTTAAAAGACAGATTTGAAGAGAACAGAGTTTTAAACTGATTTTCAACCTTGTCGCTATCTAAATTGATTCAATTTGACCTAGTTTTGCTTTCCTTCATGGTCAAAACCACTTGTTTTATGGGCTGATTTTGCATTGTTATGAGTTGGAATTGATTCAATGGCAACTGAACAACAAAGATCAGAGGCATGCTCAGAAAATTGTCAATGGGCATAAAAAATACCCAAAATCTTAAATTAGTTGGAGTAAAGCAATCACAATGGGGAATTGTTTTTTATTTTTAATATAGAGATGGAAAATTAGCATTTATGAGATGTTTATTTTGTGCTAAGTATATGTCATTGAACATAAATTTACAATAAATAATCCTATCCCACTCATTGCATCAGTTATGCAAATCAGGCTAAGGATGCTAAGATCACCCACCTTTGATGCCAAATCATGTGGCATTACACATGCATTGTTTGGAAATCTTAGCTTCCCTTTCTTGTCTAGTTCAAACTCTGGCTGCCCATGCAGTCCTTCTATCTCATGCCTAGCAACCGGTAGCTAGGTCAATGGGTATTAGCTTCAATCACAGGGGTCAACATGACTCCGTGAAAGCCAAACAAATTGGTCCCAAACTTTGAGGGTTTTCTTCTACTCCTCAGAGTCCTAGTTGTAAGCTTGGGAGACCACCTGTTTCCTCACTTTGGACAAGTCAGTCCCATTACTTTCTTTAGGTCTGAAACTCACCGGAATGACTCACAGAGCTCACAGAAACACCACTTCTGTGATAACAACTTTAATATAACAGAACAAACAAACAAACAAAACCCACAAAAACTCTTGCCATCAAGTGAATTCCAGTGCCAGTGCAGTGCATTGGGCAAGGTCTGGGTGGGGTGCCAGCATGGACTTACTTATATCTCAAAGGGAACCTACTTACCTTCCAGAAAAACCAAAGTTTGTTCTCACCAATCAGGAAACTTTTCAATCAGGAAATTCTTAAGTTAGGAAAGGTTCTGTGACAAGTTGTTGGATAGCTCTAGCTCTTAGGTGGGACTTGGTATTCTAGGTTGGCCCCAGCTGTAGGCTGGCACCACAACTCCTGAGGCACCCCATGCTCTGTGAGTGGCCCCCTGCTCTGGAAGTACCCTGTGCTCTTACCACATTACAGTTCTCTGCTGAGGTTCAGTCTTTACACTCTGCTGTTGCCACCTGGCCACCTTTTTTCTCTACTGCTTCTGGCACTGTCATAGCTGTTAACTCTGTTGCCATTGCTCTAAGGGTGTTACAGCTCTTTTATGTGGTCTGGGAAGATCTCAGTGCTGAGCCACCTTGTCAGAAGAACACACTATGTTTTTGGCTCTTGCCAATTAGGAGGTCCCAATCTCAGTGTTCCAGATTTAATTAATGAGCATAGCTCTCGGCCAATCCAGGTAAAGTTCAATACTGGGCAGGACCAAAATCTAAAGTTGCTTTTGTAAGGTGATTCTATACCATGAACACATTATATACCTTTCTTATTTAATACTGACAAAAATTATATAGGAGCTCTGGTGACATAGTGCCTAAGGCATTTGACTAATAACCAGAAGGCTGGTGGTCCAAACCCAGCAGCCATTCCTTAGAAGGAACTCTGGGCAATCTGCTTCCATAGAGATATTGCCTTGGAAACCCAAGGAGGGGTCACTATATTTTCTAGATAGATAGATAGATGATATGTGTGTGTGTGTGTGTGTGTGTGTATATATATATATATATATATATATATATATATATACACACATATATATATACATATATATACATATATATCTTTTTGTTTTCAACCTATCAAGAAATTTTCTCTCTCTTCCCCTCTGATCCCTGGTAACCAACAAAGAAAGTTTCCTTCTATGTATAAACCTTCCCTTGACATTTTACAATAGTAGACTAATACAATATTTGTCCTGTGATTGATTTATTTCACTCAGCATAATGTCCTCCAGGTTCATCCATGCTATTTGGTATTTTGCAGCTTTGATTATTCTTTAAGGTTTCATAGTATTCCATTGTGTGTATGTACCACAGTTTGGTTATCCATTCCTCAGCTGATAGGCACTTAGGATGTTGCCATCTCTTTGTTATTGTGAATAGTGGTGTGATGAACATGGATGTGCATATATCTATTTGGGCCCTGCCTCTCACTTCTTCAGGATATATACCTAGTAATGGGATTGTTGGGTCATATGGTATTTCTAGTTCCAACTTTTTAAAGGATCACCATACTAATTTCCACAGTGGTTGTATCATTTTCTAGTCCCACCAGCAGTGTATGAGAGTCCCAATCTCTCCACATCCTCACCAGCATTTGTTATTTTCTGTCTTGTTGAATGTTGCTGTTCATGCTGGGGTGAGATGATATCGCATTGTTGTTTCAATTTGCATCTCTCTAATGGCTAATGATTGTGAACATTTCTTCATGTGTTTGTTGGATGCCCAAATATCTTCTTTGCTGAAGTGTCTGTTCATGTCTTCTGCCCCTTTTTCAATTGGATTGTTTGTCTTTTTGATGGTGTTGGAATTTTCTATAAATTTTAGAGATAAGCCCTTTGTCAGATAAGTGATTGCTGAATATTTTTTCCAATTCTGTAGGTTCTTTTTTTATTCTTTTGAAGAAGTCTTTTGATGCACATAAGAATTTAATTTTTAGAAGGTCCCAATCATCTAGCTTATCTTCTGTTGTTTGTACATCTTGGGTTATACATGATAGTCTATTTATGCTATAAATTAGGGCCCCTAAGTTTGCCCTTATTTTTTCTTTGATGTACTTTATAGGCTTAGGTTTCCCATCTAAGTTTTTGATACATCTGGAGTTAGTTTCTGTGTATGGTGTGAGGTATGGATCTTGTTTAATTTTTCTGAAAATGGATATCCAGTTTTGCCAGCACATTTGTTAAAAAGATAATCTCTTCCCTATTTAATGGATTTTAGCCCTTCATCAAAAATCACTTGACCATTGTTGGTGGATCTATTTCTGGGTTCTTAATTCTGTTTTATTGGTCTATGTGTCTGTCATTTTACCAGTACCAGGTTATTTTGACAACTGTGTCTGTATAGTAGGTTTTGAGATCCAAGAGTGTGAGACCTCCTACTTTGTTGTTCTTCTTCAGTAGTACTTTGCTTATCTGAGGTCTCTTTCCTTTCCATGTAAATTAGTGATTGTTTTTTCCATGTCCTAAAGACTGTTGATAGAATCTGTGTCAGGATTGTGTTGAATGTATACATTGTTTTGGGTAGTAATGATATTTTCACAATGTTCAATTTTCCTGTCCATGAGCATGGTATGTTCTTTCATTATATACATCTCTTAGAGTTTCTTGAAGTAGTGTTCTGTAGTTTTTTTTTTGTATAGGTCTTTTGTTTACCTGGTAAGATTTATACTCAAGTATTTTATCTTTTTGGTAGCTATTGTAAATGGGATTGATTTCCTTATTTTCAGAGACCTCTTTGCTGGTGTAGAGAAATCCAACTGATTTTTGTATGTTGATCTTGCATCCTGTCACTATGCTAAATCTTTCAATAAGTTGTAGTAATTTTCTTGCTGAGTCTTTTGTATTTTCTGTATATAGGATTGTATATCATCAACAAATAGGGATACTTTGACTTCTATGTTACCATTTTGATGCCTTTGATTTCCCTTTCTTGCCTTATTATCCTGGCTAGGACTTCCAATACAATTGAATAGTGCGGGTGATAGAGGGCATCCTTTTCTGGTTCCTGTTGCCAAGGGGAATGGTTTTAGTATCTCTCCACTGAGAATAATGTTAGCTGTTGGTTTTGTATATATGCCTTTTATTATGTTTTGGAATTCCCTTCTATTCCTATTCTTCTGAGAGTTTATTTTTTTCAAATCAGGATTGGGTGTTGGATTTTATCAAATGTCTTTTCTACACCTATTTATAAGATCATGTGACTCTTTTCCTTTATTTTACTTATGTGAAGGATTATGTTGATAATTTTTCTAATGTTGAACCATCCTTGCATAGCTGGCAGGAATACTACTTGGTCATGATGTATTATTTTTTTCATATGTTGTTGGAGTCTATTGGTAGGATTTTGTTGAAAATTTTTGCATCTCTGTTCATGAGGGATATTGGTCTATAGTTTTCCTTTCTAGTAGTGTCTTTGCCTGGCTTTTGTATCAGGGTTATACTTACTTCATAAAGTGAATTTGGGAGAATTCCATCATTTTCTATATTCTGCAATAGTTTGAGTAAGATTGGTGTCAGCCCTTCTTTAAATGATTGACAAAATTCTCCAGTGAAACCATCTGGGCCAGGACTTTTTTTTGTTGTTAATTTTTTTATGACCTCTTCAATTTTTTCTTTTGTTATGGGTCTGTTCCAGTTTCTACCTCATTCTGTGTTTGGGTAAGTAGTGTGTTTCTAGAAATCTGTCCATTTCTCCAGTTTTTCAAACTTGTTGGAGTACAGTTCTTCATAATATTCTGATACTATTCTTTTTATTTCTATTGGCTATGTTGTGACTTCACCTCTTCCATTTCTTATTCATGTTACTCACATCTTCTCCTTTTTTTCCTTTGTTAAGTTTTCCAGTGGTTCATTCATTTTATTAATCTTTTCAAAGAACCATCTTCTAATCTTGTTGATTTTTCTATAGTCTTTCAATTTTCTGTTTCATTTATTTCTGCTGGAACCTTTATTATTTCTTTTCTTGTGTTGCCTGTAGGCTTTTTTTTTCTGATGTTTTTCTAATTGTTGTGAATGTTGGGTTAAGGAGTTGATTTTGATGTGCGCAACTATTGCTATAAGTTGCCCTCTGACACTGCTTTTGTTGTGTCCCAAAGATTTTGTCATGCTGAAGCAAGCATAACACTAATACCAAAACCAGGGAAAGACACCACTAGAAAGGAAAACTACAGACCAGTATCACTCATGAACAGAGATGCAAAAATCTTTAACAAAATCCTGGCCAACAGAATCCAACAACATATCAAAAAATTAACACATCTGGACTTAGTGGGATTCATACCAGGTTTACAAGGGTGGTTCAACATCAGAAAATCAATCAATGTAATCCACCACATAAACAAAACAAAGGAAAAGAATCATATGATTATATCAGTTGATGCAGAAAAGGCATTTGATAAAATCCAACATCCATTCCTGTTTAGAACTCTCAGCAAAACAGGGATAGAAGGAAAATTCCTCAACATAATAAAGGATACATAGGAAAATCCAATGGCCAACATCATTATTAATGGAGAAAGACTTAAGGCATTCTCTTTATGAATGGGAACCAGACAGGGATGCCCTCTATCACCACGTCTATTTAACATTGTATTGGAAGTCCTGGCCATGGCAACAAGGCAGGAAAGAGAAATAAAAGGCATACAAATTGGCAAAGAGGAATTAAAACGATCTCTATTTGCAGATGATATGACCCTATACATAGAAAACCCAAGGGAATCAATAAAAAAACTACTGAAACTAATAGAGAGGTTCAGCAAAGTGGCAGGATACAAGATCAACATACAAGAATCAGTTGGATTCTTCCAGCAAGGATACCTCTGATAAAGAAATAAGGGAAACAATACCATTCATTATAGCTACAAAAAAGGTAAAATATCTAGGATTAAACCTCACCAGAGCCACAAAAGACCTACATGGAGAAAAGTATAAAACACTGCTACAAGAGACAACAAGGGCACTACATAAATGGAAGAACCTATGTTGTTCATGGATAGGTAGACTAAACATTGTGAAAATGTCAATACTACCTAAAGCAATCTATACATTTAATGCAATCCCAATCCAGATTTCAACAAAATTTTTTAAGGACATAGAAAAACTAATAACTAATTTTGTATGGAAAGGAAAGAGACCTCAAATAAACAGAGCACTTCTCAAGAAGAAAAACAAAGTGGGAGTTCTCACACTCCCAGATCTTAAGAACTATGCAGCCACAGTAGTCAAAATAGCATGGTATTTGTACAATGACAGACAGATAGACCAATGGAACAGAATCAAAAGTCCAGATATAGTCCCATCTATCTATGGACAACTGATCTTTGACAAAGGCCCAAAACCCATTAAATGGGGAAGAGACAGCCTCTTTAACAAATGGTGCTGGCAAAACTGAATATCCACGTGCGGAAAAATGAAACAAGACCCATACCTCACCCCATATACATAAACAAACTCAAGCTGGATCAAAGACTTAAATGTAAAACCCAAAACTATAAAATTCATCAAAGATAGAATAGAGGCAAATCTGGGAGCCCTAATTTATAGCATAAATAGACTATCAAGCATAACCCAGAATGTTCAGGAGATAGAAGAGAAGCTAGATGACTGGGACCTTTTAAAAATAAAATTCTTGTGCGCATCAAAAGATTTTATCAAAAGGGTAAAAAGAGAACCTACATATTGGGAGAAAATATTTGCCTATGACATATCTGATAAAGGACTTTTCTCCAAAATCTATAGATAACTTCAACACCTTAACACCAAAAAGACAAATAACCCAGTTCACAAATGGGCAAAAAGACTTGAACAGACACTTCACCAAAGAAGATATACAGGCAGCCAACAAACACATGAGAAATTGCTCACGATCATTAATCATTAGTAAGATGCAAATCAAAACAACAATGAGATATCATCTCACCACAGCAATAATAGCATAGCTCAACAGGTCAGAAAGTAATAAATGCTGGCGAGGTTGTGGAGAGATTGGAACTCTTGTACACTGCTGGTGGGATTGTAAAATGGTACGACCATTGTGGCAAACAGTATGGGGTTTCCTTAAAAAACTGAAAACAGAAGTACCGTTTGACCCAGAAATTCCATTATCAGGAATATATCCTAAAGAGGTGAGAGATAGAGCACGAACAGACATGTGTACACCTATGTTCATCACAGCACAACTCACCATAGCAAAGAGATGGAAACAACCTAAATGTCCACCAACAGATGAGTGGATAACCAAATATGGTATACGCACACAATGGAATACTATGCCACATTAAAGAACAATGCAGGATATGTGAATCATCTCGCAATGTGGGTGAACCTGGAGGACATTATGCTGAGTGAAATAAGTCAATCACAGAAGGACAAGTACTGTATGAGCCCATTACTGTAAAAAGACAGAGCAGAGTTTGCTTGGGAAAAGGAACTCCCCTAGTAGGTTACAGGATGGGGAGAGAAGGGGAGGGCTTAATTTTGGGCTAGTTGGGGCCTACATGCTGACATGGGTAGGGGGAAGGATATATGGGAAGGGTATATGACCACTGTGAAAACATTAGGAAATGGGAGGACACTGAATTGTACACATAAGAGATAGATGACAGATGTTAATACCAACCAGTGTGTCCACAATACCACATTGCCATTAACACCAAACACTAAGCTATACAGATAAACACATAAACACTTGCACAGATACCAGTGATACAAAATACCTGCAGTCCTTACAGAAACAATAGAAGACAGACACAGAGCAATTAATCCCTCACAGATAACCACACACTATGGGAGAGAAATCCAATAGATCTACTGCCTCAGGACCATAGTACTCGGGGACACCAGACTCAATTGGCACAACAAAATACATAAAAGCATTGCTCCACATCCTACATTGGTGAGTAGTGACTGGGGTCTTAAAAGCTTTCAAGCAGCCATCTAAGGTGCAGCTAATGGTCTCCTAGCGTCAGAAGTGAAGAAGAACGCAAAAAAAAGGGGGGGGGCATTTAGAAGCAATCAGCCCTAGGACATGATGGCCCTCAAGACCAGAAGAACTAGATGATGCCCAGCTACCAATGCCAACCACTCAGAAAAGGATCAAATCTAGAGATCCTGGATAGAGTGGGAGGGAAAACGTGGAACAAAATCCAAAAACTCAATAATGTTCAGAATTACTGGTCAGATGAAATCTGGTGAGACTCCCAATAGTATGGCCCTGGAATACATTCTGCACCTGGAATAAAATTCACCCCCAGGGGCACCTCTCAGCCCAATAATTAACAAGATGTACACACAGACCACTCAAACCAAGATGACGCACTCACATACTCTATGGTAATACATCCCTTAGAGCAATAGACCATGGGACACCAGAGGACCAACATTCAAACTGAGGAAATGCAGGACAAATAGGAGTGCATAAATATGAAGGGCACAGGGGGAGTGTTGCAGGGTAGAGAGGGGAGGAGACTGGGTTAGGGTTGGACGTGGTAAATGGGGAATGAAACTAAATGTATGCATTAACTTGAATGTAAAACAAGCTCTTAAAATAAGAAAATAAAAATAAAAGATTTTGGCATGCTGTGTTTCCATTCTCCTTTGATTCATTTTTTTTTTGTTGTTGTTGAATTTTATTTTTCATTTCTTCTATTACCCAGTCATATTTAAGGAGGGTATTATTCACTTTCTATATGTTTGCTCTTTTTCTGTTGGTCTTCCTAATGTTCATTTCTCATTTTACAGCCTTGTGATCTGAAAAGATGCTTTGCAGGATTTCAATGTTTTCAAATTTATTTAGGCTTGTTTGTGACTTAACATATGGTCTAACCCGGAGAATGTTCCAGGTATGCTGGAAAACAATGCCTATTTTTTTCTTGTTGGGTGGAGTTCTCTGTAAGTATAAGGTGAAGTTAGTTGAATATATTGTTTATGCTGAGTTTCTTTCTGGTTGTTCTATCTCTTATTGAAAGTGGTGCATTAAAGTCTACTACCATTACTGTGAGGGAGCTCTGGTAGCATAGTGGCTAAGGCACTTGACTGCTAACCAGAAGGCTGGCAGTTCAAACCCACCAGCCAAACCTCAGAAGGAAGATGGGGCAATCTACTTCTGTAGTGGTACTACCTCGGAAACCCAAGGAGTGGTCGCTATGATTAGGGTCCGACCCGACGGCGTCAGCAACATCAACAACCATTACTGTGGAGTCTTCTATTTGTTTTTTCAATTTTGTTAAAGTCAGATATAGGTATTTTGGGTCTCTTTCATCGAGTGCATTGATATTTGTTTTGGTTATATCCTCTTGTTCAACTGATCCTTTGATCATCACATAGTGTCCTTCCTTGTCTCTTATGGTTGCATATATCTATTTGGGCCCTGCCTCTCACTTTTTTAGGACATATACCTAGTAATGGGATTTCTGGGTCAAATGGTATTTCTAAATTCCAGGTTTTTAAGAAATCACCATACTGTTTTCACAGTGGTTTTATCATTTTACAGTCCCACCAGCAGTGCAGGAGAGTCCCAATCTCTCCACACCCTTGCCAGCATCCACCATTTTCTGTCTTGTTGAACTTTGCCATTAGTGCTGGAGTGAGATGGTATCTCATTGTTGTTTTGATTTGCATCTCTCTAATGGCTAATCATCATGAACATTTCTTAATGTATTTGCTGGCTGCCTGATTGATTATCCTATTTGGTAAAGTATCCATTCATGTCTTCTGCCCATTTTTTAATCAGATTTTTAATCTTTTTACTGTTGAGGTGTTGGAGTTTTCTATAAATTTTAGAGATAAGTCCCTTGTCAGATATATAATTATCAACAAGTATGAATTTGTTGCTGTCACTATGTTATGTGCTTTTTCGTGCTGTTGATTTCTTTGTTTCATATAATTTTCTGTGCTGAGCTCATTTTCTTTATGAATCATATTATCACTTCCTTCATTTCTATTGTTTTATTATTTGCTAAATATTTGTACTGGTATTCTTTTTTTATTTTGATGTGAAGGTTTATAATTTTTCTTTGAGGTTACCTTGTGATTTATAGTTTTCTTCTCAAGTTTAGAACAGTCTGTTTTATCTTGTAGTTGTCTTCACCTCCCTACCATTTAGAAGTTCTATAACTACAAAATTGTTTACCTCTTTTTGGTTTGTAGTTGTCTTCATTTGTCAATTGATGTCCCTGGTTCCCTGTTTACAGTCTTGTAGGCTTCTTTATTTTGGATACTTCTATAACTGGGTTGGTTTCTGGGTTTTGTCATCATATATATTAATGGTCAGTTGTTATTTGCTGTTGTTGGTTCTCTGTCCAAAGGACTCCCTTTAGCATCTCTTGTAAGGTTAGTCTGGTTTTAACAAACTCCCTTAAATTCTATTTATCTAGAAATGTCTAATTTCACCACCATATCTGAGGGACAATTTTGGCTGGAGGTTCAAACCCACCAGTCATTCCTCAGAAGGAAGGTTGGGCAATCTACTTCTGTAGTGATACTGCCTCAGAAACCCAAGGAGGGGTCACTATGAGTTGGATCTGACTCAATGGTAGTGCATTGTGTTGGATTTTGCACATATAATTCTTCGTTGGAAAATTTTATCCTACAGTGTGTTATACATATAATCCCATGTTCTTCCTGCCTGCATGGTTTCTGTCGAGAAATCCAAGCTTAGTCTTATTGGTTGCCCCTTGTAGGTAACTTTTCATTTTTCCTGTTCTGCCTTTACGACTCTTTCTTTGTCTTTGGCTTTGATGAGTTTGATGATGATATGTCTTGTGATTTCTTTTGGCGTCTATCCTGTTTGAGGTTCGTTGGACTTCTTGAATGGATATATTCTCATCTTTCATCATACTAGGAACATTCTCTTCCACCAAGTCTTTTTTCTTTTTTCACCAAGACAATTTTTTCTGTGGCTTTATATGTTTCCTGTTCTGGAATTCTGATTACATGTTGGTTATTCCTTTTGATGGTATCCCAAATGAACCTTAGGCTTTTTTCATTTTGTTTTGATTTTTTTTCTGATTATTCCCTTTCCAAAGAAATACTGAAGGATTTGCCTTCCATCTCACTAATTCAATCTTCCATTGATTCCTTTCTACTCCTTTGCCCTTTTAATGTATTATCTATTTCTGAAAACTTAGTATTAAACTTTTGGATTTCTGTCTGTAGATTTTGTATCATTTGTAATTTTTCATTTATTTTGTCATCTTGTTCTTGTGTTGTCTTTTGAAATTGTTCTAGGGTTTTCTCTGTGTTTTCCCCAATTTTGTCAGTGTTTTCCTTGATCTGTCTCTCAATTCGTTGAAGTTACCTAAAGCTAATTCTTTTGAATTCCTTATCAAGGAGTTCCAATGCTGTGTCTTCCTCAGGGATGTGTTCTGAGTCTGTATCCTGGTCCCTTGTTCCTCCTGCTTTATCTTGCTTCTTTGCGTGGACTGTTATGCTCTGTTGTCTCCAAGACATTATGACATTTTTGTGTTTATATTTAATTGGTGGTTTATTTTGGCGTGACTTGCCCACGATTTTCATTTTCTTTGTTTTGTTTGTATGTTATCTGTGTAAGCAGGGTATTGTGCTGTGCTCCTCTATTCACTAGCTGGCAGCACTTAATACACTCACCACCTGTCGCCTTTCCCATTGTCTGCCCCCCATATGTCCCTGCCATCCTTGGCAAATGGAACCTCTTTTTTTTTTTTTTAATTGTTATTTGGGTGAAGATTTACAGAGCAAATTCACTTTCCATACAGCAGTCCACATATACTTTTTCTAATGTCATTGACCACAGTTTACCATAATGCAACAGGTCCCCTCCCACTTCCTCCCCACAGTTACCTCTTCCCAGTGTCCATTCCTCCATACGCTCCTGCCCCCTGAGCTGTCTCCCTGTGCATAAGCAGCCCTTCTTTCTCC
>NW_006921637.1:12572832-12592819 GCF_000298275.1 Orycteropus afer afer | reverse complement strand
TCAGGGATGTGTTCTGGGTCTGTATCCTGCTCCCTTGTTTCTACCACTTTATCCTGCTTCTTTGTGTGGACTGTGATGGTCTGTTGTCTCCAAGGCATTGTGATGTTGTTGTATTTAGATCTCTGTTAACTGTTTTTGAAGAGCAGCCAAGGGTGATTTAGCCTCTTCTTGGTGGTTTTTTATCATTGGTCCATTGGTGGAGAAGGATGAAGTGGCTCTCGCTCAGTAAGTGAAGTCGCAGGAGGTGTGCGTGTAGTTGTGTGTTATGGGAACTGTCATTGTCTCCCACTCAGACACAAATTACAATTGAATAACCATCAAAAAACTAAAAGCCCATGGACAAAAAACTCACTATATAATCACACAGGAATAGTAACCAAAGAAAAGAAAAAACAGCAAAGCTGCAATATTTGGGGATAGGCCACTAAGAAAAAAAAAGTAGGGAAAGAGAATAATAAATGAAGAAAAAAATAGGAAATATGCAAAAAAAGAAAAAAAGAAACAAGGAATGGGCTTATTCATGAGAAAAAAGGGGGGAAAAAAACAAGAAAAAAACACTTAAATCTGGGGGGGGGGTAGAAAAAAAAATTTCAACCATGCACAGGGGAAAGAAAAAATGCTGAAAACTAGGACCTGGTAGGGGAAGATTAATAATAATAATAATAAGTAGAAAAGTATTAATAATATTAGTTGTTTTAAAACAGATAAAGACACGCAAACTAATCACCAGAAAAAAGAAAGCGAAAAAGAAAAAAATAAAAATAAAAAAAGAGAAATTCTTCTGCTAGTTGGGCTTTAGTCCACTTCTATATCCTTCCCTTCAAGGCTCAGGTGTCCAAGATTATCTTCTGTGTCTGTGTTAATTGGTTTCCCTTTTTTTTTGTTGAAGAGGGTCGATGCAGTCTTTCTGCCTAGTCTGCCATCTTGCCTGAACCTGGAACATATTCTTAAGTTCTGTTTTTGTTCAAGTTTTTCCACTAGTTGGTGCCTAATCCACTTCTGTATACTTCCTTTCAAAGCTCAAGGCTCTAGGATTATCTTCTCTATCTTTGTCAATTGGTTTCT
The DNA here is from genome assembly GCF_000298275.1 of Orycteropus afer afer. Classification (NCBI taxonomy): domain Eukaryota; kingdom Metazoa; phylum Chordata; class Mammalia; order Tubulidentata; family Orycteropodidae; genus Orycteropus; species Orycteropus afer. The sequence continues at coordinate 12,591,754 of NW_006921637.1, read as the reverse complement.
CTTTTCTTTGTTGAAGGGAGTCTGTGGAGCTACTCTGCCTATTCCGCCAACTTACTGGAAGTTGGGTCGTGTTTTCTTATCCAGTCTGCATCTCTCTGTCTGTTGAGTGGTACATTTAATGCATTTACATTCAGTGTAATTATCAGCAAATACGAATTTATTGATGTCATTTTGTTATGTGTTTTTTCATGGTGTTGCTGATTTCTTCATTCCGTGTAATTTTCTGTGCTAAGCTTATTCTGTTTATAAATTGTGTTATCATCTTCTCCATTGCTATTGCTTTGTTGTTTGTTGTTGTTATGTGTTGTCGAGTTGGACCCGACTCGTGGCAACCCATCCTTGGGTTTCTGAGGCAGTATCACTACAGAAGTAGATTGCCCTATGTTTTAGTATTTGCTAAATATTTGGGCTTGGCCTCTTTTTTTTTGTTTTGATGTAAGGGCTTATTATTTGCCTTTGGGCTTACTTTTTGATCTATTGTTTTCTTCTGTTCTATCTTGCAATTGTCTTGACTTCCTCACCCTTTAGAAGCTCTGTAACTACACTACTTATTCCCACTTCATGGTTTGTAGATGTCCTCATTTACCAATTGATGTGTCTGATTCCCTGTTTATAGTCTTGTAAGCTTATTTTACTTTGGATACTTCTATTACTGCGTTGGTTTCTGGGTTGTGTCATTATGTGTGTTAATCTTTGGTTGTTATTTCCTGTTGCTGATTCTCTGGCTCTCCAAAGGACTCCCTATAGCATCTTTTGTAAGGTTGGTGTGGTTTTAACAAATTTTCTTAATTTCTGCTTGTCTGGAAATCTAATTTTACCCTCCTATTTGAGGGACAGTTTTGCTGTCTAAATTCTTGATTGGAGATTATTTTCTTTCATATATATGTGTGTATGTATATGTCGAGAAATAAAAGCTTACTCTTATTGGTAACTTTTATAGGTTTAATACCATTTATAGATAACTTTATTTTTCTCATGCTGCTTTCAAGATTCTTTCTTTGTCATTGGTTTTAATGAGCTTGATAATGGTATATTTTGTTTATTTTCTTTTGGAGTCTATCCATTTTGGGAGTTGTCGAACTTCTTGAGTGGAAATATTTTAATCTTTCATCATATTAAGGAAATTCTCTTCCAACAAATCTTTGACAATTTTTTTCTGTGGTTTTATTTGTTTCTTTCTGTTCTGGAATTCCAATTGCATGTCGGTTTTCCTCTTGATGGTATCCCACATGAGTCTTAGGATTTCTACATTTTGTTTTGATCTTTTGTCTGACTGATCACTTAACAAAGTAATATTGAGGAATTTGTCTTCAATCTCAATAATTTTGTCCTCTGTTGATTTGATTCTACTGCTTTGTCCCTTCAATATGTTATCTATTTCTGAAATCTTATTATTAATCTTCTTCATTTCTATTTGTTATTTTTTTTTCATTTCTAACTTTTTGTGTATTTTGTCAATTTGTTCTTGTTTTCCTAAATTGTTCTAGAGTTTTGTCTGTGTTTTCCTTAATTTTGTCAGTGTTTTCCTTGATATTGCCCATATTTTCCTTGATCTGTCTCTCAATCCATTGAAGGTACCCAAATTTAATTCTTTTGCACTTCTTATCACGAAGTTCCAATGCTGCTTCTTTCTCAGGGATATTTTCTGGGTTTGTATTCTTGTCCTTTTTTTCTGCTACTTTATCTTGCTTCTTTGTGTGGACTGTGATGGTCTATTGTCTCTGAGACATTGTGATGGTGTTTTATTTATGTTTAATGTGTGAAAGAGAATGAGAGTGTGTGCACAGATTTCTGTTAGATGTTCATAAGGAACAGTTGAGTGTTAGTTGAACTGGTATGGGCTACCTTCTGTCATTGATCAGTTGGTGCAAAAGCAAATGTTGGCCCTTACTCAGAGAGCAGGGCTGCAGGAGGTACAGGTGTGTTTGAGCTGTGTTGCAACAGTTGCTTTCTTACACTCAGTTAGACAAAAATTTTAAAAAAATAGCTAAAAAAGTAAAAGGAAGAAAGCAAAAAACTCAGACCACATAAACAGGAACAATCACACACACACACACACACACACACAATGTAATGCAATCAATGAGAAGAAAAATTTTCAAAATGTATGTTTAAAAAGGGTAAAAGAAAGATAATGAGAAAAAGAGAGGGAAAAAAGAAGCCACAATATGTGGGGAAGGAGAAATGAGAGAAAAGAGGTAGGGTAAAAGAATAGTAAAAGAAAAACTGCAAAAGGAAAAACAAGGGACAGGATGAACGAAAAGAAAGAAAAAAAAGGGAACAAGGAAAAAAGAAGGGGGAGAAAAAACAAAAAGCAAGAACCAGGAATTTGAAAGGGGAGAGGGAAGGATGGAAGATAAAAGGAATAATTTACAAACAAACAATCAAACACAAAACTGTGGGGGGTGAGGCACAGCAGGTTCTGTCACAGCACAGACTGGGGTGGAATTCCTGCTTGTCAAGAAGGCAAGTGGAGGCATGGGATGGCCACACGTCTGTTTAAAAAGAGTGTCTGGAGCATAAGCATAACATGGGGAATATCACATTTGTCCAGTTCTCAGCCTCCAGCTCAGCTGCCTATGCTGTTCTTGGAAAGTGGAGCTCACTCCTATGTCAATGTCCTGGTAAGATGCCACTTGCATATATGCAAAATGATCTTGTCTGCCACTTGCAAATATTCAAAATGTCTGCGCCCTCAGGATAGCTGCTGGCAGTCCACAGGTTCGTTTGTGTCCTACTTCGCTGCCTTCCTTTCTGGTTGTCAGGCAGTAATGCAGCAGTCCTTGCCTATGCAGTCTTTAGTGAGCAGAGCCAATTCTTAGGTTGCTAACAGGATATAATCAAGATGGCTATGCCTTCAGGACAGCCAGCAGTCTGCCAGTCTGTTTACCTCCTTACTCACTGTTTTCATTCAGGTTCTGCTACTAGTTGGTATTTAATCTACTTCTTTATCCTTGTCTTCAAAGCTAAGGGTTCCAGGATTGTCTTCTGCGTAGGTTCCAATTGGTTTCTCATTTCTTTGTTGCAGAGGGTCTGTGCAGCTTGTCTTCCTATCTGCCATCTTGTTGAGTATGCATTTTCTTGTGTTTGGCTTCTTTTGCTTCCCACAAACTTTTGATATTCATGCATGCTGCTTTATATATCAGTTGCTTGTTCTTTTTATTGCTTCATACTATTCCATTTTAGGACTATAACACAATTTATTTAACCACTCTTCTGTTGATGGGCATTTGGATTGCTTCCAATTTTTGGCTATTAGGAATAAGATTGCTATCAACTTTCTTGTACACATCTTTTTTGTTTCCATTTTTTCAATGCCAAGGAATGGAATTGCAGGGTTATGGAGTTTATTATTATTATTTTTTAAACTACCGTTCACATCTCCAAACTGTCATACTCTTTAGGTTAAATGTTAGAGTTTATTCAATAAATATTTATCGAGTAGTTATCTTTCCCAAGATACTGCTCCAAATGCTAGGAAGACAGCAGTATATAAAAAGAAAATCAGAACAAAACTTCTGTTGCGGGGGATAGCTAGTTGGGGAATATACAATCAATAAACAAATTAAATACGAAATGTCATGTGGTAATAAGTGCTATAGAGGAAAGTAAAGTGGGGAAGGGAAATAGGGACTGCCTTGGGGGAAGGATTGACGTTTTAAATGAAGGTCAAACAAGGTATTTTTGAGAAGGTAACACTTGAGCAGAGAGTTGAAGAAGGTGAGGAGATGAATAGTGCAGCTATGCCTGAGGGAAGAGCAGTCTAGAACAGAAATAGCAAGTGCAAATGCCCTGCATGAGAGTATAAGCAGGCGATCCTAGATTAATAGGGGGCCAGTGTGGCTAGGAAGATAATGGGGGGGGCAGTTAAAGAGGTAAAAAAAAAAAAAAGCAATGAGAAGGCAGACTGCAGATCCTCATAGACTATTCTAGAATTTAGACTTATGAGATTTTGATTGGACAAGTGGTAAGATCTGATCTCTTTGATACAAATGACCCTTAATAAAGTGTAGAGAATAGACTACACTGGGGTGGAGGAAATGAGAAGTCCAGTCAGGAGCTATGTCAGAAGTCCAGATGAGTAGTGAGAATGGTTTGGATCATGGGACTGGTGGAAATGGTCAGAGTCAACATGGCTTTTAAAGATAGAAACATAGGACTTGCTACTGGTTGGTGGTTTGGTGTAAGAGAAGAGTAGATACAAGGATGACAACAAGATTTTACCCAGAACAATCAGAGGGAAAGTTTCTTATTGCAGGATGCAGGATGATCAGGGGGAGGGATCTGGCTTCAGGTTTTGAGGTACAGTTGGATAGACTTGTTGGATATGGGAGTAAAACTGCAAAATAGGCAGCTGGGTGCAAGAGCTTGGTGCTCTGGGGCAAATTGCAGGCTACAGACTGGTTGTCACCATGTTGTTTGGTGCTGTCAGGTGGATTCTGACTCATAGTGACTTTATGTACAATAGAACAATACATTGCCTGATCCTGCATCATCCTTACAATCATTGCCATGTTTGAGCCCATCACTGTAGCTAATGTGTCAATCCATCTGGTTTAGTGAGATTCTTCCTCTTTTTTTTTGCTGTCCCTCTACTTTACCAAGCATGATGTCCTTCTCCAAAGCATCTAAATACTTCAGATGGTATTTAAACCTATGGTACTGAATGAGAGGAATGACTGTGAAGAAAGTGTAAGACAGGGAGGAGAAGAGGGCCTGTCCAGGCTATTCCAGCATTAAAAGCTTACAGAAGGAGGAGCATCTGGCCCAGGAGATGGAGAAGAAAACAGTGCAGGAGGTGGAGAAACAAGGAAGATTGTCTTTAAAGGCAAGTTGGGTTTTAAGGAAACGAAACTGACTGTGTCAAACATAGCTGATAGACCAAATAATGTTAGAACAGCATCCTAGACTGGGGAAGCAATTTCCCCCAGGAAGAAACAGTGCCCCAGAGGGTTCAGATCAGCATCTGGCATCGGATATGTGGCATGGTTAATGTTTGCAGTTACCATTCTTTAAAAAAGAATTGAGCTTTATTTCTTTTGTGACCTATAAGTCAACTCATGGGATTTATCAAGAGAAAGACCCTTGATGATCTCAATAAGGAAAGTTTTGTGAGTCATATGACCTCTTAGTTAGCTGTGAGTCATTCTGGCCAGTAGACTCCAAAAAAAAGCTGTAAAGCATTGTAGGTAAGGATTGGACTCTGAAGTTGGCAGTCTGGGAATAAACACTAGCTTAGGCACTAACTCAGTGCCCTCAGGCAAGTTACTACCACTCTAAGCCTCAATTTTCTCATTCGTAAACATAGGTAATGATGAGAGTACAAAGCACATAGGGTTAGAAGGTCAAAGGAGATAGTGTTTGTAAAATGTTTGGCAGGGCCTGAAACATGATAACTGCTCAATTTACTTTAGCCATCTTCAGTTTTGAAAGTGACTTAGGTTTTGTTTCTTTTCTGACCTCATTGAACACTAGATTGCCATGCTCCACATTTTTGACAAGATGTCTGTGTTTTCTCTGAAGCTTAGAGGTTCATGCTCACAGCAGCTTGAAGGGCTGCTTCTGCAGAACCTTTGAACTCACTCATGTTTTTCTTCCTATGGCTTTTTCTCTTCCCTGTGTTGACCCTGATGTGGAATTTTGCCCCCTTTCCCTGCAGCAGTATATTGACAGAGAACTTCCAGAGGTTCAAGCCAGATTCAGAAGAGGACGTGGAACAAGGGATATCATAGCTGTTGTCAGATGGATCTTGGCTCAAGGCAAAGAATACCAGAAATAGGTTTACTTGTGTTTTATTGACTATGCAAAGGCATTTGATTGTGTGGATCATGACAAATTATGGATAACATTGAGAAGAATGGGAATCCCTGAGCACTTGACTGTACTCATGAGGAATCTGTACCTTGACCAGGAGGCTGTCGTTCGAACAGAACAAGGGGACACTACATGGTTTAAAATCAAGAAGGGAGTGCGTCAGGGTTGTATTCTTTCTCCACACTTATTCAAACTATATGCTGAGCAAATAATCTGAGAAGCTGGACTATATGAAGAAAAACGTGGTATCAGGATTGGAGGAAGAATCATTAACAACCTGAGATATGCAGACGATACAACTTTGCTTGCTGAAAGTGAGGATGACTTAAGGCACCTACTGATGAAGGTTGAAGAATACAGTCTGCAGTATGGATTACATCTCAACATAAAGAAAACAAAAATCCTCACAACTGGACCAATGAGCAGCATCACAATCAATGGAGAGAAGATTGAGGTTGTCAAGGAATTCACATTGCTTGGTTCTACAATCGATGCCAACGGAAGCAGCAGTCAGGACATTAGACGTCGTGTAGCATTGGGAAAGTCAACTGCGAAGGAACTGTTTCAAGTGCTGAGGAGCAAGGATATCTCCTTGAGGACTAAGGTGCGCCTGACACAAGCCATGATATTTCCAATCACCTTGTATGCATGTGAGAGCTGGACAATGAATAGGGAAGACCGAAGAAGAGTTGATGCTTTTGAGTTGTGGTGCTGGCGAAGAATGCTGAAAGTACCATGGACTGCTAAAAGAACTAACAGATCTGTCCTGGAGGAAGTGCAGCCAGAATGCTCCTTGGAAGCAAGAATGGCCAGACTTCGTCTCACCTATTTTGGTCATGTTGTAAGAAGGGACCATTCCCTGGAGAAGGATGTCATGCTTGGTAGGGTGGAGGGTCGACGAAAGAGGGGGAGGCCTTCAACGAGATGGATTGATACAGTGGCTGCGATGATGGGCTCGAGTATAGCAGGGATTGTGGGGCTGGTGCGGGATCGGGCAGTGTTTCGTTCTGCTGTGCATGGGGTCGCTATGAGTCGGAAATGACTCGACGGCACTTAACAACTCCCTGATTTCTGTACAAAATCTTGATTCACACAGGCAATCAGATATAGCAGACATAACTGATGGTAGGGGGGCTGAGGAATGGGCTAGTTTATGTCATACAAGATATTTCACACTACAATCAAATCCTTTCAACACCAAGCCATAGTACTCAGACCTCCTCCATTTTTTCCTCCTCTTTTTCTCTCCTCTCTGATCTCAGTATTGCCCCTACTCTCATGTTCCAGGTCATGTTTCCCTACAGAAGCTTAATGGTCTCATTTGTATTCTGATTTTCTTAGCCCCTGTGCTTTTGGGGACCAATTTCAACCACCAAGCCACTAATCAACAAAGATAAGAGAAATTTTCATAGTGATTTTAATTTGACAAACTGTAATATGGCCAATTAGATCCATTTGGTCCTCGTTGTCCTCATTTGTGAAATGAAATGTGTTGTTTTATACAGAGAATGAATTTATCCCAAAAGCTCTTGGGCATTTAATCCCCTATAGTCCATCTGAAAGGAGCGCTGGTGGCGCTATGGTTAAATGCTCAACTGGTAACCGAAAGGTTGGCAGTTCAAGCCCATCCAGTGGCTCTGCAGGAAAAAGACCTCGTCATCTGCTCCTATAAAAATTATAGACTAGAAAACTCTATAGGGGGCAGATCTACTCTGCCATATAGGGCCACTATGAGTTGGAATGGATTCAGAAGCACCTAAAATAGTTCATCTAAGGCCCATGCTTTCTCAGAAGAGACTTAATGGGGCTTTCTGAACAGTGGATAAGGTTACGGAATCTGCTTCACCTGAGAGTTGTTAAGTATGATTTGTGCTAGCCTATACCCTCTCTCCTTGTTTCCCTGCACCCCCACACCCTCCCCACTGAGCTAGGGACTGGCCCCAACAGTGGGGCATCATCAGGACCTGGTGTAGGGCCAGGACAAGTGCTCTGAAGGCCTGGTACACTCTGCTCTGTAGAAAGATGGCTCTCTCCATGAACTGTATCTTGGGCTCTCCTTGTAAATCTCAGCTCATTTTCTATTTACTTCATTGGGAAACATTTGGGGTTTTCTTTTAACAAACTGTATTCTGTTCTTTTGGTATTTTGCAATTGGAATTATGACTTGAATTATGCAGCTTAATTGTTCTTATTTTCCTTACTCTCTAATTGTCAGAGTTTCTATTTTTATATTTGTTTAAAAATACTTTTTAGACAGTCCCCTTTTCTCCTATGGATATAAGGAAGGCAGGTAGATGCGTGAAAACAAAACAAAAAAACTTCCAGATTTTGGCTTAATTCTCTGGCATAGATATTTGACCTAATAGCCACAGATTCTAAGGCTTGAGACTATGATTGATTCTAAGGCTTGAGACTATTGATATACTATGATTTTATTTCTTTTTCAGTATTTTATTGAAGTAGGGGAAACATTAAAGGAAAAAAAAAAAAAGATTTTGTTATATAAGGTACTGTTATAGATTGAATTCTGACCCCCCAACTCCTGTATCTGTGGATGTAATCTTATTTGGGAATACAATTTTCTTTGTTATATTAAAGACTCCATTATCATGACTTTTTAGAAATCAAAAAAGGAGATTAGATCAAGAAAGAAGCAAGCAAGCACGAAAGGGGAAGATAGATGTCACATGAAGATCTCTAAGGAACTGAAGGATTCCAGGGCTAGAGAAGCCGAGACAAGGATTTTCCCTGAGCAGACAGAAAGAACTTTCCCCTAGAGCTTGTTGTTGTTGTTAAGTGCTGTCGAGTCAGCCCTGATTCATAGCGAATCCTCCTTGGGTTGCCAAGGCACTATTTCTATGGAAGTAGATTGCCCAACCTTCCTTTAGAGGAGTGGCTGGTGGGTTTGAACCTCCCGCCTTCTGGTTAGCAGTCAAGTGCCTTAGGCACTACGCTACCAGAGCTCCTTCCCCTAGAGCTGGCACACTGAATTCAGACTTCTAGCCTACTGAGCTGTGAGAAAATAAATTTCTATTCTTTAAAACCATCCACTCGTAATATTTCTGTGAAAGCAGAACTAGGAAACTAAGAGAGATTTCATTCCTATTTTATATGACATATCTAAAACATGAAGAATGCCTTTAAATATGGGTTACAATGGATATCAGTGTTTGTTGTTGTGGATAGTTGTTAACCACAGTTAACTGCTGTTGAGTCAGCCCCCTACTCATGGTGACCTCATGCACAATGGGACAAAATGTTGCCCAGTCCTGTGTGATACACATGATCAGTTGCAGATCATACCTCTGTGATCCAGAAAGTTTTCATTGACTAATTTTCAGCAGTAGATTTGCAGACCTTTCTTCCTAGTCCATGTTAGGCTGGAAGCTCCGTTGAAACTTGATCAGTATCAAAGCAACACACAAGCCTTCACTGAGAGATGAATGATTGCTATTCATGAGGTACATTGGCCAAGAATTTAACCCAGTTTCCTCATGGAAGGTGAAAATTCCTCCACTAAACCACCTATATCTCCTACTACCAAGGTCTAGAAGTCAGTAAATCTAACTTGCAAAGTTTTTAGGACAAATTTTCTGTCTAAATGGGCAAAGAATTCAGAATTGGGGAAGGGAGGAATCATTTGTGGTTGAACACATCTTTACATCACAGACTATGGCTGGGTAGCTCCCTTGGTTAGAATACAGTATAGTATAGAATATGAGACCAGGCATCAGATTTCCTTCTAGGTCAGAAATGTCCCTTTGTCCCATGGCCAGGAATAGCCACCTCTCTGTTTCACCAGATGAAGCTGTCTCACTAGAACATACTGAATCCATCTTTACTGGAGACAAAGGGCTGCCTGTTCAATTCCCTTCTCCTCTTCATTCTTCCTAGTCTAGGGCAATTCTCTTCAAGAGAAAATGTGCCCAGTTGGCAAAAGTTATGGATGATACTTGTGCAATATGATTAATGTAATTGATATCACTAAATTGTACATATGAAAAGAGTTGAATTGGCAAATGTTGTGTTACATGTATCTTTACAACAATAAACAAAATACTCATCTCCCCTTATTTGCTTTCTCTGGGATTTTAGAAGGTTTGAGTCATGGTTGAAGCTCTTGAGGATTTTGAGAAATAAAAGGAGCAAATTAGCCACAGAGAAAAGCAAGTAAGAACAGATGGGAATAGACAGATGTTACGTGAAGATCTCCAAGGAATCAAAGTACGCCAGGGCTAGAGAAGCTGAAAGAAGGATCAAGTGAATAGAGAGAGCCTTCTCCTGCCTAAATAAAGCAGACAGTCAATGATCTGGCCTACTCCTTAGCTGGACATGGCCAGAAACAGTGGCCACCTCTGGACTGTAACAGTGAAGGGCCACTCTCTTTCTGTTGTTCTCTCACGTTGTTTTCCTTGAAATTTTATTTACTGAAGTAACTAATTTGTCCTGTATCGTTTGCCCCAGTCTAGGTTTTGTTAGTTACATCTCTGTGATATCAGTTAATATGTTCTTCTGTGCTTGTGTTTCCTTTAAACAAATAGTTAGCTCATTTTCAGTTTTGCTGTTTTTTTGTGGTGAGGTGGAGGAGAGGAGAGACCAGATGGTGTATACTTCCATCATGAGGTATGCCTTTTCTGTTTGTTTCTCTTTTTGTGATGTTAGCAACCACTAATGATTATTAGGAGTTCCAAAAATATGTATTCTCTTCTTCATTTATAAGCAGTAATCAAGGGAAACTTTCTCATCAACTATTTGGTTACCTCATAGAATAGTTCACACAGAAACGATGTGATGAACACTGGATTCTTTTCCTTTATTCATCAGTTTTTAAAATAATGAGTTCATTTTCCAGTATACTTAAAAATAACCTATTAAGAAGTCTTTTTTTTTTTTTTTTTAACCATGAATAACCAGTAGATTTAAATATATTTGACATTTTTAAATTCCATTGCTGGCCATCTTTGGCTACTTGTAATCTCTCCTTCTTGCTCCTGAGTCCATTATATACAGGTTTTGGATAGCTCCCTTTCTTTCTGATGTGACAACGTTGTGCAATCCCTTGTACATTCCTGGCCCAGGCCTGGCATTAGCCACATTCCCAAGAAGCCCCAGTCCCTTTTAGTAGGAAATGGTATTTAAAGACCTTAATCTGAATCTTATGGTACTTAATGCTAGTGGGTTGATTAATGGTTCAAGGCCTTTTGAGTGGACAGAGTTGGAAATGTATATTTCTAAAAGATTAAATATAAACTACATTATGAGTTCACTAACTTTATTTATTTTATATTTGTATATCTTATGTTTTAAGGAGCCTCTGGTAGTATAGTGCCTAAGGCATCTGACTGCTAACCAGAAGGTTGGTGGTCCAAACCTATCAGCCACTCTGTAGAGGGGGCAATCTACTTCTGAAAATATTTACTCCCTCAGAAACACAATGGGGGTCTCTATGAGTTGGAATAGACTTGATGGCAGTGGGTTTGGTTTTTTGGTTTCTATCTTATCTGTTATCATGAAATCTTGGACCCTAACCACAGACATATTTATTTGCTTTCTCTGTCTATCTACTCTGGATAGAGCTTTGGAGGCATAGTGCTTAAGGCATTTGATTGTTAACTAGAAGGTTGATGGTTCAAATCCACCAACCACTCCATGGAAGGAAGATGGGGCAATCTACTTCCATAAAGATTTACTGCTCAGAAACCCAGTGGGGGTTGCTGTGAGTCGGAATTGACTCATTGGCAGTGGGTTATCTATCTACTACCTGTCATTTATCTATATTGGTTTCTTAATATCAGTAGCAATGTTGTTATTAATACTGATTACATATTATAAATATGATTATGTATTTTGGAGTTCTTTTTGTTCTTAGAATGTATTTCTTTATATATGTTGGTAGATGAGTGTTTAACTGTTTGCACCACCCAGGGAGCCAGTAATTCATCAAATTCCTATGTCTAAAGTCAATTAGGATAATATTCTCTATGTAGTTATGCCAACAACACAAGGATTAATATTTAATTTAATTTTGTTTCAGAATTCTGTAAAATATTTATATATTTTCAAAATCAAATCTATAGGTTGTACTCAGAGAGGTCTAGTTTTATGTCTGTTTTCTCCATTCTGTTCCTTTCCTCCTCTTAGATGTAATTATTCTATTTTGTTGTTATGTGCTGTCAAGTCGGACCCGACTCATAATGACCCTTCCTTGGGTTACTGAGGCAGTATCACTACGGAAGTAGATTGCCCCATCTTCCTTTCGAGGAGTGGCTGGTGGGTTTGAACAACCAGGCTTCTGGTTAGTAGTCAAGTGCCTTAGGCACTATGCTACAGTTTTCTATTTATTCTTTTTAAAATATAAACTGACATATCTGTACATTCATATTCCCTCAAAGGTAGCATACTCTATCCTTTTCTTCACCTTACTTTTAACAGTGTATGCCATGGAGATATACTCCATGGCAGAGTATAGAGCAATATCTCATTCCTTTCTTACTGCAAGGTACTCAACTGTGTGAATATACCATATTCAACCAGTTATCCAACCAGCTTTTTCAGATGGACAATTGGGTATTCCCATTCTTTTGCTACTATAAATAGTGTTACCCTGAATAGTTATGTGCATAATTCTTTTTAATTGGCTAGGTTATTTTTGAGATATATGAAAAGAAATGAGATGACTATATATCAAAATATCCCATATTTTGCTAGAATATTACAATATTCTCCTTGTCTTAGTTATCTAGTGCTGCTATGACTGAAATACTGCAAATGTAAGCCTTTAACAAGCAGAAATTTTTCCTCTCACAGCTTGGGAGACTAGAAGTCTGATTTTAGAGCACTGGCTGTAGTAGAAGGGTTTCTTTCTCTGTTAGGCCTTGTCTCCTTTAAACATCTGTGGGCTTGGTGTTCTTTGGAGATCTAGATTGTATCTTGGCATTAATCTTGCCTTGGGTCTAGGAGGTTCTCAGCTCAGGAAATTCTGATCCAAAGATGTGCTTTGCTCCCAGTTGTTCCTTCTTGGTTGTAGTCAGATCTATTTCTAACACTTGTTTAATCTCTTTTAAAAATCAAGAGATTGACTCAAGACACAACCTACTCCTGTAGATTGCATCTTACCTTATTAACATAACTGCTTCTGATCCTGCCTCATTACATTCTAGAAGTTAGGATTACAACCCATAGGATAACTACTCAGATCACAAAATGGAAGATACTTGGATAATACTGAGAATTATGGCATAGCCAAATTGGCATGCATTTTGGGGATATACAATTCAACTAATAAATTCCCTCCAGGGGACTTTTGTATATAAGCATACCTTAGAGATACTGTGGGTTTGGCTTGAGACCACTGCAATAAAATGAGTCAAACAATTTTTCTGGTATCCAAGTGTATATAAAAGTTATATTTATACTATGCTGTAGCCTATTCCATGTGCAATAACCTTCTGAAAAACTTTGAAATATTATGAGAATTACCAAAATGTAACACAGAGATAGGAATGAGCACATAATGGTGGAAAATGGTGCCAATAGATTTCCTCAATGTAAGGTTGCTACAACCCTTCAATTTGTAAAAAAACACAACATCTGTGAAGTGCAATAAAGTGCATACAATGAAGTATGCCTGTGTTGATTTTTACCTAACAACTTTGTTTAACTTTCTTATTAATTAAAATATTTTATCAATAGATTCTTTTAAATTTCTACTTACACAATCATATCATCCACAAATAATGGTAATTTTATTTCTCCTTTTACATATTCATTTCTTTTTCTTGGCTTATTGCTCTGTTTAGTATATCCAGTAAAATACTGAGCGGGAGTGTTGAAATCTGATTACTTTTATCTTATTATTAAACTTAAAGATTAATGTTTAAAGGAATGCTATCAAGATTTTGAAAGTAGGCATAATGCTAGTTAAAATTTTTTGTAAATGCTTTTTATTAGATTATGGAAATGTTCTCCTCTATCTTGTTTGCTGAGAGCTTTTGTCATGATTAGATATAGAATGTTATCAAATGCTTTTTTTTTTTTGCGTCTGCTGACATAAAATATATTTTTAAATCTCTTAATCTATTATTGTGATAAATTAAAAAAATAATTTTTCTAATATTAAATATTTTTTAAAATATTAAAACCAAAAGGGAAGAACACACTTGACATTTCTCAAGCTGAAAGAACTGAGGAAAGAATTCAAGCCTTGAGTTGCAATATTGAAAGATTCTATGGGCAAAATATTGAATGATGAAGGAAGCATCAAAAGAAGATGGAAAGAATACACAGAGTCACTGTACCAAAAAGAATTGATCAATGTTCATCCATTTCAGGAGGTGGCGTATGATCAAGAATCAATGGTATTGAAGAAAAAGTGGAAGCGGCACTGAAGGAATTGGGAAAAAACAAGGCTACAGGGATTGACAGAATACCCATCGAGATGTTTCAACAAGCAGAAGCCATGCTGTAGGTACTCACTTGGCTATGCCAAGAGATTTGGAAGACAGCTACCTGGCCAACTAACTGGAAGAGATCCATATTTGTACTCATTCCAAAGAAAGGTGATATCCTACAGGATGTGGAAATTATCAAACAATATCATTAATACCAGATGCAAGTAAAATCTTACTGAAGATAATTCAAAAACAGTTGCAGCAGAATATTGACAGAGAGCTCCCAGAAATGGAAGCTGGATTCAAGAGGATGTGGGACAAGGGATATCTTTGCTGATGTCAGATGGATCTTAGCTCAAAGCAAAGAATACCAGAAACTGCTTACTTATGTTTTATTGACTATGCAAAAGCATTCGATTGTGTGGATCATAATAAATTATGGATAACACTGAGAAGAGTTGGAATTCCAGAACACTTGATTGTACTCATGAGGAACCTGTACATAGATCAGTAGGCTGTCATTCAAACAGAACAAGGGGATACTGCATGGTTCAAAATCAAGAAGGGGGAGTGTCAAAGTTGTATTCTTTCACCATTATTCAATGTGTATGCTGAGCAAATAATCCGAGAAGCTAGATTATATGAAGAAGAATGTGGCATCAAGATTCAAGAAAGACTCATTAACAACTTGCAATATGCAGGTGACCCAACTTTCCTTACTGAAAGTGAAGATGACTTGAAGCACGTACTGATGAAGATTGAAGACTGCAGTCTGCAGTGTAGATTACACCTCAATATAAAGAAAACAAAAATTCTCACAACTGGTCCAATAAACAGCTTCATGGTGGATGGAGAAAAGAATGAAGTTGTCAAGGATTTCCCATTACTTGGTTCTACAATCAACACCAATGGTAACAGCAGGTAAGACATCAGATGATGTATAGCATTGAGCAAATCTGCTGCAAAAGACCTCTTTCAAGTGATGAAGAGCAAAGATGTCTCCTTGAAGACTAAGGTGCACCTAACCCAGCCATGGTATTTCCAATCACCTCATATGCATGTGAGGACTGGACAATGAATAAGGAAGACTAAAGAAGAGTTGATGCTTTTGAATTGTGGTGCTGGAGAAGAATACTAAGAGTACCATGGTCTGCTAAAAGGACTAACAAATCTGTCCTGGAAGAAGTGCAGCTGGAACGCTCCTTGGAAGAGAGAATGACCAGCCTTTGTCTCACCTACTTTGGTCATGTTGTCAGAAGGAACCATTCTCTGAAGAAGGACATTATGCTTGGTAAATGGAGAGTCAACGAAGAAGGGGAAAACCCTCAATGAAATGCATAGACACAGTGGCTCAAACGATTCAGGTATAGCAAAGATCGTGAGGCTGGCACAAGACTGGGTAGTGTTTTGTTCTGCTGTTCATGGAGTCACTATGAGTTGGAGACAACTCGACAGCAACTTACAACAACAACATTAAACTAATTTTTGTTCCCATGATTAGATCTTACTTAATCAAAGTTCTAAAATCATAAAGTCTTATCTTTGTATCAATGTATTGTTGGATTCTATTTGTTTTGTTTAGGACTTTTGCATCTATGCACATGAGTTAGATTGTCCTGTACTTTTATTTTCTCATATTCTTATTAGGTTTTTGATATCCAGGTTATGCTAAACTCCAGAATTGGGAATATTTTTTTTCTCTCTTTTCATATTGTCTTAAAGAATTATAGTAAGAATGGATGACTTATTCCTGAATGTTGGGTAAAATTACTGGAGTAATCAACTTGAACAATTGTTTTTCTTACAGGAAAATTTGTCAAACTACTAATTCAATCTTAAGCAGAGTTAGATTTTAAGATTTTTTAAAATGTAAAATTTTAAGATTCTTCATGTTTTATATTTCTTCTTGGTAAACCACATTTTTAAAGGAATATATCCAATCAATTAATTTTCAAGTATATTTATACTGCAGTTTTACTCAAATAACCAGCAAATTATACATTTTTTAAAAAACAATTGTGTCCCACTCCAAGGTATTTTTAAAAGCACACTGTGCTAATTCTTTTACAAAAATATCTTGGGATGAGGACATGGTTGGCAGAAAAATATATAATGCATGCATTATTTCCAGAAAAATATGCAAATAAAAACACCATATAACCTTGTTAAATGTTCTGTTAATCTTCTATGTGTTTATTAACATTTGGTTTGCTTGATTTATCAATTACAGATTATCAACTAAAATTTTCTACAGAGAGAGGTATATTGAAATCTCCCACTATTAAGATAGGAGTTTTTTTATATTTTCTTCTTCCAGATATGTCAATTTTTTCTTTATGTATTTGTATTTTGAAGTTAAATGTTAATTTCCTACCAATTCTTTCTTATGAGTTGAATCTTTTTCCTTATCTTTATTTATTGTTGTTGTTGTTGTTATGTGCCGTCGAGTCAGCCCCGACTCATAGCGACCCCTCCTTGGGTTTCCGAGGCAGTATCACTACGGAAGTAGGATTGCCCAACTTCCTTCCGAGGAGTGACTGGTGGGTTTGAACCGCCAGCCTTCTGGTTAGCAGTCAAGTGCTTTAGCCACTATGCTACATAGTAAACTTTATTTTATTATTATTATTGCTTTAAAGTCTATTTGTCAGTTTTTGGGGGGTTAGTATTCACCTGGTACATGTTTTTCCATTCATTTGACTTTCAATTCTTTATAATCCTTATGTTTTAGGTATACTTTGGTAATCTGCATATGTATAAAATTCTTTTAACTGAACCTTGAATCCTTTGCCTACTAATTGTAGATTTCACTTCATTTACATTTATTGTAATATCTGATATACTAGATTTGGATTCATTTCTTTCACATTATGCTTTTTCTGCATCTGCTATGATAATCATATCTTTTTAAATCCTATAATCTATTATTGTTATTCTATTTTTAGTGCTTCTATTTGTTCACTTTTTTCTATTTATGTTTTTCTCCTCCTTTTTTATCTTCTTTTGAATTGATTGAGAACTCCTCCTTGTCTTAGTATGCTAGTGTTGCTGTTGCCAAATACAACAAACAAATGGCTTTAAAGAACAGAAATTTATATTCTCACAGTTCGAACCCAAAACCACTGCCATCAAATTGATTGTGTCTCATAGCAACCATATATGACAGAGTAGAACTGCCCCACAGGATTTTCAAGGATGTAGATATTTACAGAGGTAGACAGCCTCATCTTCCCCCTGTGAGCAGTTGGTAGGTTTGAGCAGCTGACCTTTTGGCTAGCAGCTGAATGCTTTAGCCACTGCACCGTCAGAACTATTTTCTTACAGTTCAGGAGGCTAGAATTCTGAATTCAAAGTATGGCTCTAAGAAGAGGTCATTCTTTGTCTATTTCAGCTTCCAGTAGGCAGGATCCTTGGAGTTTCTGGGCTTGTACATTCACCTGCCTCCATTGTCAGATACTGTCTGTTATGCTCTTGTATCTCTATCTATGCTGCTCTTTATTTAATTCAGAAGTGATTAAGTTCAGGATCCACCTTACACTGATGTGATGTCAATTGATTAATTGATTCTATTAAGGTTACATCCACATGTACAAGGGTTAGAATTCCAACACACATTTTGGGGGTACACAATTCAATCCATAACACATCCTTCATTCCATTTTCTCTGCCTACTTTGTAAATCATATTTTCATTCTTTTTATAGAACTTCATTGTGTTGATGTATCATAGTTTATTCAATCAATCATCTACTAATGAACATATGGGTTGTTTTGCTGGAGTAGATAGCCTTTACTGTAATTTTAATTATATTTTTATAGCAATTTCTAGTCTTTTGACAGCTACACTACATCTTTCAATGTACATATTTAGCTTATGATGACTAAAGTTAATCAATGTTTTAAAATTTTTCTTGAACAATACAAGGACTTCAGAAACATTTAATAGTTAATACCCCTCAAAATTTCATTCTGTTATTGCCCAAAATTTTAATAATAGACTTTTAACCCATATTTAGTTATTAATATTTTAATTAGATTTACATACATATCTATCAAGTTGTCTCTAACTATGCTGTCTTATATATCAAGTCTTTCATCTGCTATCATTTTGGACTCCATTAAGTTCCTTGGAATTGAAAATTCCGCAATTCTGGAAATGTCTTCAGCCTTAATCATATCAAATATAGTCCCTTCTCTCCATCTCATTCTAGTACTTTGGTAAGACATGTGTGATACCCTTTCATTTTAGCTTCTGTTTCCTATTTTCTCTTTCATGTTTTGTTTCCTTTTTCCCTCTAAGCTGCACTTTGGAAAATATTTTTGACTTATCTTCAAGTTCACTAAATTTCTCCTTAAAAAACAAAGAACAATCAAACATGCCCTCTGCCATCGAATTGATTCTGATTCATAGCAACCCCCATTGGGTTGCCAAGGTTGTAAATCTTTATAGAAGTAGATTACCTCATCTTCCTTCTACAGAGCAGCTGGTAGGTTTGAACCACCAACCTTCTGGTTAGCAGCGAAATTTTCTCCTTGATCATATTTAATTTGTTGGTTTATCCATCTATTCAGTTTTCTTGTCATCTATGGCTTTTTTAATTTTAACAGTTCTGCTTATTATTTTTATATTTGTTATTATATATAATCTATTGTTCCTGGCTTATATTTTCAAGTTCTCTCTCTCTCCCCCTCTCTCTCTCTTTTTTTTTTTTTTTTTTTTTT
>NW_006921637.1:12556708-12572732 GCF_000298275.1 Orycteropus afer afer | reverse complement strand
TTTTTTTTTGTCTGTTGATTTTGCTGTTTATCTTATCTTTGTATCAGTGTACTGTTGGATTCCTTTTGTTTTGTTTAGGAATTTTGCATTTTCGCACATGAGTTAGATTGTCCTGTAATTTTATTTTCTTATATTGTTACTAGGTTTTTGATATCAAGGTCATGCTAACCTCCAGAATTGGGAATATTTTTTCTCTCTTTTTATATTGTCTTAAAGAGTTATAGTAAGATTTAAATTATTTATTCCTGAATGTTAGGTAAAACTACTGGAGTAGTCAACTTGAACAGTAATGGGTTTTTTTTGAGGGAAAATTTGTCAAGCTACAAATTCAATCTAATTTCCTTTGGGTTTTTTGTGATTTGTGATGTGAGCAGCTTATTTCCTTGGACTAGCATCTGTGAAAATTCTGAGGCCTAGATTGATGTTAATTTCCTTTACAGAGTATTTGTGTTTGCTTTTTAAAATTATTTTTAAATTGTGATAAAAATATATTGCCTTTGCTTTTGACAGTAGCTTGAAGGTACTACCATCCTGATATCAGTTTAAAGAAAATTATCTACCTATGGGTTTTGGACACCCAGAGGTTACATGAAGTTGGACTGGAAACTTGTGTGACATATTATCTATATTTATGAATTCTCATGGGGATATTTTCTTTCTTTTCCCCATCACCTAATCTAAAGAGGTAATTTCCTTTATTTTACTGCACATTAGGATTTATTTCTAGTTCACCCTCACACTTAAATTGCAGCTCTTTGTGATCCCAGCTTTATGCAAGTATTTCTCTTTTCCTTTTTTTTTTTTTTTTAATGGTCCTAAGGATTTTAATATGGCCTCCCATCCCTGTGTACTCATTAAAGCAGAAGATCAAGTATTCTCATTTTCAGCAGAAACCTTTAAGTTGAAAGCCACCTTTTCATTTGCTTAACTCACAAGCTTTCTGATCTTGCTTTGCTTTGAAACTCTGTAGATTTCTTACTTTGCCACCATCCAACAACACATTTGAAAATAAATATTTAATGTTTATTCAACAATGTAGTTATTTTAATTGGAAGAATTGGACCAAGAATCTAAACTGTCATACTGCTAGAAATGGAATTTAGCATTTGATTTTGACTCAATGACTAAACCCAAACAAACCTATAATGGCCATAGGAAATTACTGATACTCGACTCCTCTTCCCTGATAGGTCCCTTAGATGAAAACCAAAACAATAAATTACTAATTTATAATAAATTATGAATGGTGTAATTTCTGCTGTCAAAAGTGTGGGATGTCTTTTTGTAAGTGATCCTTTGAGTAAAGTGTGGATTGTTGTTGTTGTTGTTAAGTGCCGTCGAGTCGTTTCCGACTCATAGCGACCCCATGCACAGCAGAACGAAACACTGCCCGATCCCGCGCCAGCCCCACAATCCTTGCTATACTCGAGCCCATCATCGCAGCCACTGTATCAATCCATCGCCCTGAAGGCCTCCCCCTCTTTCGTCGACCCTCCACCCTACCAAGCATGACATCCTTCTCCAGGGAATGGTCCCTTCTGACAACATGACCAAAAGTGTGGATTATTCTTCTGTCAAGGTGAAGGTGTGTGTGTGTTATGTGCCATCGAATATGACCCAACTCATAGCGACCCCTCCTTGGGTTTCTGAGGTGGTATCACTATGGAAGTAGATTGTCCAACCTTCCTTCCAAGGAGTGGCTGGTAGGTTTGAACCACCAGCCTTCTACTTAGCAGTCAAGTGGCTTAGGCACTATGCTACCAGAGCTCCTGAATGTGAAGGTAATCTGATAAAACTCTTCCAGCTCAAAGATGAACTTTTCAAGATCATTACAAAATGTTCCAAAGAGAATAATAACCTAGGTTCATAAAGAGTTCCCAAAAGGCAACCTCTACTGCCAAGAATAGCACAGAACTTTTTGAATCCTGTGGTTGCCTTCTCTCCTGAGATGCAGTGTTGCACCTGCTCACAACCTGAAAAACATGACTTATTCAGCCCCAAAAGTTAAGAGAACCAAAATGGATTGAGTGATTTGAAATGCAGATCTAACTAATTACAACTGCCCCTGTGGTTTTGCTGTGATTCGCAAGCTATCAAAAAGAGATTAGAGAGATCTGGGCTGTTGTTGTACAACAGCAATAAGATATTTTTGCCCTAGATGGAAGTGAGTTTTAAAATACGCACAAGGACAAAGAGGAGACATGCCAGGGATGAAATATGCTGAAACCAATTTTTTTCTCCCCTTTGATAAATATTTTGGTTCAGACATCACAAAGGTATAGTCCTAACTACCATAGGTGGAGGAGAAAGAGTATATGTTAATTATCTTGTTGACAGAGTATTTTTTTAAACACTAAATGACAAAGTTGGTGAGTATTTCTTAAAAATCTTAGAGGCATAAAACAAGCTTTGACTTAGGGAAAAATCACTTGCTTTGGTGACTCTGCCAAATCTCCTTTTTGGGAAATGTGACATATTTAAATGAGATGCCAAAGATTGTCCCATTCCACCATCTCACCTTTAGTATTCATATTCATATCCATATCACATTTCACAGTACAGACTCTTCAGAGACCATTTCTCATTTTCTCTCTCTCTCTCACACACACAAACACACGTACACACACCTCTAGAAAATATCTTTAGGAGGCCAGGGTAGCACCACTTTTCCCTAGGAACTTCCATAGAGTAGCAGAAAGATTTTGAGCCCAAATTCTCAAGAGTTCAAATTCCGGTTTCACCTGTCAGCTCTGACATCTTAGACAAATTACTTAATTTTTCTCTTCTTCTGTTTATTCCATTGCATAATGGCCATGATACCTTACATAGTGTAGGCTGAAAATACATAACACAAGTGAAAAAAAAAAAAAGCTTATACAAATGCTAGTAGAAATGATCATTAGGCATACATCATATTGTATATGTTTGTATGAGTAAGTGAATTTTAGAAATAGAATGCAAAGGGTAGTGTACCAGAAATCCCATACCTCTAATGAACAGACTTGTTATGAATTTGTGTCCCCCAAATACATGTGTCAATTTGTCTAGGTCAAAATTCTCAATTTTAAGTAATTATCATCCATTTTGTGATCTGATGCAATTATGCTGTGTGTTGTAAATCCTAGCCTCTATGATGTTAATGAGGCAGGATTAGTGGCAGTATGTTAATGAGGTAGGATGCAATCTATAGGATTAAGTTGTAACTTGAGTCAATTTCTTTTGAGACATAAAAAGATTAAACAAGCAAAGATCGAAGAACTTCAAGGACACCAAGAAAGAAGAGCTGAGAGTGGAATGCATCCTTTGGACCCAAGGTCCCTGCTCTGTGAACCTCCTAGACCCATAGGAAGATTGATGCCAAGACACACGGAGATCTCCAAGAGATGAGAAGCCCATGGATGTCAAAAGGAGAGAAGAGATTTCCCCAGAGCCAACAGAGAAAGCCTTCCCCTAGAGCTGGCCCACCAAATTTTGACTATTTTTTTATTTTAACGTTTTATTATGATTTGGGTGAAATTTTACAAAGCAGATTCATTTTACATTCAATAATTCATACACATTTTGTTTTGTGATGCTGATTACATCTGATTATGTGCTGATTCCTTGCATTTTAACAACTCCTCTCCCATTTCCTCCATGTGGTTACCCTTTCCCTGTGACCTGGCCTCTATATTCCTGCCTCCTTACCTTTCTTCCTGTGCAAATTCTGCCCTTCTGATCTCCCATCGTTGATTAGTCTAAGGATTATTCTCCCTGCTGTACTTGTTTGACTCATAGGCCTGTCTCACTGAGAGTTAAGCCACGAGAGTGAGTTCAGTGCCAGAGTTGAAGGGGGACTTGGGGCCATAGTCTTGGGGGTTTCATCAGTCTCTTTTTTTATGTTTTTAAGTTTTGTTCCACATTTTTTCTCCCACTCAATCCAGAATCTCCCATTTTGATCTCTTTCTGAGTGATTGGTATTGGTAGCTGGGCACCATCTAGTTCTTACACTCTCAGAGTCATATAGGCTGAGTTCCTCATGATCCATTAATCCTTTAGACTAATTGTTCTGATGCATCTTTGATTTTCTTCACACTCTTTTTTGCTCCAGATGGGGAAAGACCAATAGTTGGATCTTAGATGGCCTCTAGTTTTTAAGATCTCAGTCACTACTCACAGAAGTAAGATGTAGAATGATATTTTTGTATCCTATGTTGTGCTAATTGAGCTTGATGTCCCCCATGACTGTGGTCTCTAGCCCACAGGCCCAGTGACTCACTCCCTTAAGGTGCTTAGTTGTGGCTAAGAAGTTATCCTAAATTTATTCCCTATTAGCTTTAAACTACATATGTAGGCATATTGTCTGCCAAACCTATGTATGTTGTTGTTATGTGCTGTCCAGTCAGACCCCACTCATAGCAACCCCTCTTTGGGTTTCTGAGGTGGTATCACTACGGAAGTAGATTGCCCAACCTTCCTTCCGAGGAGTGGCTGGTGGGTTTGAACCGCCAGCCTTCTGGTTAGCAGTCAAGTACCTTAGGCTCTACGCCACCAGAGTTCATATGTATAGTTGTGAGTATATTCCCATTGACCTATCCATACCTGATTGTCTTTCCTGTCTACGTATGTATTATCAGTATTTGCTATTATTGATAATGAATTATTGTGTATTCAGCAGTATTTACCTTTATTATCTGTATCTATTGTGTACTCCTCCATATCTTCCTTTTCCATAGTGATATCGTGCTAGACACAAGCTTTTGTTATATTGCTTTTTCCTTCTCCCATATCAATACCTGTCTCTTATCTATCCATCTATTTTCCCTTCTTTCCCTTCCCTCCCATCCCTGGTAAGCAACAAGGAAAATTTCCTTTCCTGTGTAAACCTTTCCTTGACTTTTTATAATAATAAACTCATATGATATTTGTCCTTCTGTGATTGATTTATTTCACTCAGCATGATGCTGTCCAAGTTCACTGTTATTAAGTGATTTGCTAATTCGTTTTTCTTTAATGTTGCATAGTAGTCCACTGCCCACTGTCTAGTGGGACTTGCAATGGACTGTGTACTACAGTTTGGTTATCCATTCATCTATTGATGGGCTCTTAGGTTGTTTCCATCTCTTTGCTGTTGTGCTGTGTTGAATATGGGTGTGCATATATCTGTGTCCCATATTGCACCCCTTTAGGATATATATGTAGTACTGGGACTGCTGCATCAAATGGTATTTCTATTAAAAACTTTTTAAGGAAGTGCCATACCATTTTCCACAGTGGTTGTACCATTTCACAGTCCCACTAGCATTGTATGACAGTGTGGTAGTTAAATTTGTATGTCAACTTGGCTGGGCCTGGGTCAGTGGCTGGGCAGCTGGTGGTATTTACTCCCAATGATGAGACTAGCAATTAGCTCCATGGTGGTATCTACCACAAGCAGTTGAGTAGCTGTATATTTGGGATGTGGTCAGCTTCCTGTATATAAGGAGAAGCCTTGGGGATAGTCTCTAGTTTATGGCACATTTGGACCCTGCATGTAGCCACGTCATTGTTCAGCAGCCTGCCATGCTCTGCCGACCTTGGGACTTACAATGGACTTAAGTTAATGGCCTGCCATGTAGTTTGGCAACATTGGGACTGTGCCTTTTTACTTTACAAACTTGGGTTTGTCAGTCTCAGCAACTAGTAGCTGTCTGAGTGAAGAGATACCTCTAGCTCCAGTGGGCCAGGAGCAAAAGGCAGAGCTGAACCTCAAAGTTGAGGGGATTTCACCCAGCCCCTAGAGCGTGGCACTTTGAACTTGGACTTAAAGCCTCCAAATTGTAAGAATAAACTTCTGTTTGTTAAGGCCATCCTTTTTATGGTATATTCCTATCAGAGCAGCACTAGGTAACCAGAACAGACAGTATCAATCTGTCCACACCCTCACCAGCATTTATTTATTTTTCCTGTCTTGTTGAACTTTGCTATTATTGCTGGGGTGAGATGATAACTAATTATGATTTTGATTTGCATCTCTCTAATGGCTAATGATCATGAGGTTTTTTTTTTTTTTTCTTTTTTTCATGTGCTTGTTGGCTATCTGAATATCCTCTTTTGTGAAGTGTCTGTTCATATTCTTTGCCCATTTTTTAAATTGGATTGTTTGTCTTTTTGGTGTTAATGTATTGAAGTTTTCTATACATTTTAGAGAGAAGTTCCTTGTCAGATATGTTGTTGCCATTTTGTTTTTTCTTTCTCAATCTGTAATTTCTCTTTTTACTCTTTTGGAGAAGTCTTTTTATCCACCTAAGAATTTAAGTTTTAGAAGGTTCCTGGTCATCTAGTTTCCTTTCTGCTATTTGTGCATTTTGAGTTATGCTTGATAGTCTATTAATACCATAAACTAGGGCCCCCAAGTTTGCCCCTGTTTTATCTTTGATGAACTTTTTAGTTTTTGTTTTTACATTTAGGTCTTTGATCCATCTTGAATTCTTTTTTTGTGTATGGTGTATGGTGTGCATCTTGTTTCTTTTTTCTGCAAATGAATATCCAGTTTTGCCAGTACTATTTGTTAAAGATATTGCTGAATATTTTTTCCAATTCTGTAGGTTCTTTTTTATTCTTTTGAAGAAGTCTTTTGATGCACATAAGAACTTAATTTTTAGAAGGTCCCAATCATCTAGCTTATCTTCTGTTGTTTGTACATCTTGGGTTATACATGATAGTCTATTTATGTTATAAATTAGGGTCCCTAAGTTTGCCCTTATTTTTTCTTTGATGTACTTTATAGGCTTAGGTTTCCCATCTAAGTCTTTGATACGTCTGGAGCTAGTTTCTGTGTATGATATGAGGTATGGATCTTGTTTAATTTTTCTGAAAATGGATATCCAGTTTTGCCAGCACATTTGTTAAAAAGATAATCTCTTCCCTGTTTAATGGATTTCAGCCTTTCGTCAAAAATCACTTGACCATGGTTGGTGGATCTATTTCTGGGTTCTTAATTCTGTTTTATTGGTCTATGTGTCCGTCTTTTTACCAGTACCAGGTTGTTTTGACAACTGTGTCTGTATAGTAGGTTTTGAGATCCAAGAGTGTGAAAAATACTTGTCTCTTCATCATTGAATGGGTTTGGGCCCTTTGTCAAAGATTAACTGACCACAGGTCAGTGAATCTATTTCTGGGTTCTCAATTCTGTTCCACTGATCTATGTGGCTATCATTGTACCAATACCAGGTTGTTTTGACTACTGTGGCTGTATTGTAGGTTTTAAGATCAAGGAGTATGAGACCTCCCTGTTCTTCTTCAAGAATTCTTTGCTTATCCAAGGTACCTTTCCTTTCCACATAAAATCAGTGATTGGTTTTCCTTGTCCTTAAAGAATGTTGATGGAATCTAGAATGGTATTGCATTGCATCTATAGGTTGCTTCGGGTATTATTGACTTGTTAACAATCTTCAGTCTTCCTGCCCATGAGCATGGCATATTGTTCCATTTATGTAAGTCTCTTACAGTTTCCTGTAGTAGAGTTTTGTCTTGTTCTTTGTATAGGTCTTTTATTGTCTCTGGTAAGGTTTATCTTTTTGTCAGTATTCTAAGCATTCTATCTTTTTGGTAGCTATTGTAAATGGTGTTGTTTTCCTTATTTCCCTTTCAGCTATCTCTTTATTATTGTAGAGGAATCTAACTGATTTTTGTAGGTTGATCTTGTATTCTGCCAATTTGCTGAATCTTTCAATTAGATTTAGTATTTTTTTTGTTAATTCTCTTAGTTTTTCTATTTATAGGATCATGTTGCTGTTGTTAGGTGTCATCAAGTCATTTCCAACTCATAGCAACTCCATGTACAGCAACAAGATTTGCCTAGTGCAATACGTCACCTGAAGTCTTGACTGCTATTTCCATTGGTGTTGATTGTGGATCCAAGTAATATGAAATCTTTAATAACTTCAATCTTTTCTCCATTTATCATGATGCTGCTTATTGGTCCAGTTGTGAGAATTTTTGTTTTCTTTATGTTAAGGTGTGGTCCATATTGCAGACTGTAGTCTTTAATCTTCATCAGTAAGTGCTTCAAGTCATCTTCACTTTTAGCAAGGAAAGTTGTGTCATCTGTGTGTCTGTCGCAGGTTGTTAATGAGTCTTCCTCCAATCCTGGTGCCATGCTTTTCTCCATATAGCCTAGCTTCTTGGATTATTTGCTCAGCATACAGATTGAATAAATGTGGTGAAAGGATACAACCCTGATGCACTTCTTTCCTGATTTTAAACCATGCAGTATCCCCTTGCTGTGTTCGAACGACAGCCTCCTGGTCTATGCACAGGTTCCTCATGAGTACAATTAAGTGTTCTGAAATTCCCATTCTTCTCAATGTTATCCATAATTTGTTATGATCCACACAATCGAATGCTTTTGCATAGTCAATAAAACACAAGTAAACATCTTTCTGGTATTCTTTGCTTCGAGCTAAAATCCATCTAAAATCAGCAATGATATCCCTCATTCCACTTCCTCCTCTGAATTCAACTTGCATTTCTGGAAGCTCTCTGTCAATATACTTCTGCAACCATTTTTGAATTATCTTCAATAAGACTTTACTTGCATGTGATGTTAATGGTGTTGTTTGATAATTTCCACATTTTGTGGGATCTCACCTTTCTTTGGAATAGGTACAAATATGGATGTCTTCTGGTCAGTTGGCCAGGTAACTGTCTTCCAAACTCTTGGCATAAACAAGTGAGTGCCTCCAGTGTGGCATCCATTTGTTGAAACATCTTGATGGGTATTCTGTCAATTCCTGGAGCCTTGTTTTTCGCCAATTCCTTCAGTGCAGCTTTGACTTCTTCCTTTAGTACCATTGGTTCTTGAACATATGCCACCTCCTGAAATGAATGATCATCTACCACTTCTTTTTGGTACATAACTCTGTGTATTTCATCCATCTTCTTTTGATGTTTCTTGCATCATTAAATATTTTGCCCATAGAATCTTTTAATATTGCAATGTTAGGATTGAATTTTTTCTTCAGTTCTTGCACTGTGAGAAATGCTGAGCATGTTCTTTCCTTTTGTTTTTCTAACTCCAGGTCTCTGTATATTTCATTATAATAATTGACTTTGTCTTCTAGAGCTGCTCTTTGAATCTTCTATTCAGCTCTTTTATCTTGTCATTTCTTCCATTTGCTTTAGCTACTCTCTGTTCAGGAGATCTGGTGGCATAGTGCCTAAGGCATTTGACTGCTAACCAGAAGGCTGGTGGTTCAAACCCACTAGCCACTCATCAGAAGGAAGATTAGGCAATCTATTTCTGTAGAGATACCACCTTGGAAGCCCAAGGAGGGTTTGCTGTGAGTTGAATAGACTGGATGGCAGTGAGTTTGATTTGATTTATTTGGGTTTTTTTGCTCTCCATTCAAGGGCAAGTTTCAGAGTCTCTTCTGACATCCATTGTGGTCTTTTTTTCTTTTCCTGTCCTTTTAATGACATATTGCTTTATTCATGAATGATATTCTTGATGTCATTTCACAATTCATCTGGTTTTCAGTACTTGGTGTTCCATGTGTCAAATCTATTCTTTAGATGGTCTCTAAATTTGGGAGGGATATAATCAAGGTCATATATTGGCTCTTGTGGGCTTGTTTTACTTCTCTTTAGCTTCAACTTGAACTTGCATATGAGCAGTTGATGATCTGTTCCACAGTCAGTTCCTGGCTTTGTTTCAGCTAAAGATATTTAGCTTCTCCCTTGCCTCTTTCCACAGATGTAGTTGATTTGATTCCTGTGTATTCCATCTGGCGAAGTCCATGTGTATAGCCACCATTTGTGTTGTTGAAAAAAGGTGTTTGCAATGAATAAGTAGTTGGTCTTGCAAAATTCTATCATGTAATGTCTGGACTTATTTCTATCACCAAGACCATATTTTCTAACTACCAGCGATTCTTCTTTGTTTCCAACTTTTGCATTCCAATCGCTGGTGATAATCAACACATCTTGATTGCATGTTCAGTCAATGTCAGACTGCAGAAGTTGGTAAAAATAATCTTCAATTTCGTCAATTTTGGCTTTGGTGATTGGTGTGTAAAATTGAATAATAGTAGTATTAACTAGTCTTCCTTGTGTTATTGTTGTTGTTATGTGCTGTCGAGTCGGACCCAACTCATAGCAACCCCTCCTTGGGTTTCCGAGGCAGTATCACTGTGGAAGTAGATTGCCCCATCTTCCTTCCAAGGAGTGGCTGGTGGGTTTGAACCACCAGCCTTCTGGTTAGCAGTCAAGTGCCTTAGGCACTATGCTACCAGAGCTCCTCAATGGATATTATCCTATCACTGACAGCAAGCATTGTGCTTCAAGATAGATCTTGAAACATTCTTTGTGATGATGAGTGCCATGCCATTCCTCTTTAATTTGTCATTCCTGGCGTAGTAGATCATATGATTGTCAGATTCAAAATGGTCAAAACCAGTTCATTTCAGTTCACCAGTGCCTAGGTTATCTATCTTTATGCATTCCACTTCACTTTTACAGGTTCTAATTTTCCTAGATGCATACAATTTTCCTAGATACAAACATTCCATCTTCCAATTATTAATGGATGTTTGCAGTTGTTGTTAAGTGCCATCAAATCATTTCTGACTCATAGTGACCCCATGAATAGCAGAATGAAACACCACCCAATCCCGCGCCAACTCCATGATCCCTGCTATACTTGAGCCCATTGTCGCAGCCACCATGTCAATCCATCTCTTTGAAGGCCTTCCCCTCTTTCATCGACCCTCCACCTACCAAAGCATGACATCTTTCTTCAGGGGATGGTCCCTTCTGACAAAATGACCAAAGTAGGTGAGACAAAGTAGGTGGTCTGGCCATTCTTGCTTCCAAGGAGCATTTCAGCTGCATTTCCTCCAGGACATATCTTAGTTCTTTTAGCAGTCCATGGTACTTTCAGCATTCTTCACCTGCACCACAACTCAAAAGCACCAACTCTTCTTGGGTCTGCCCTATTCATTGTCCAGCTCTCACATGCATACCATGCAATTGAAAATATCATGGCTTGTGTCAGGTGCACCTTAGTTCTCAAGGAGACATCCTTGCTCTTCAGCACTAGAAAGACTTCCTTTTTGGCCGACCTGCCCAGTGCTACATGTTTTCTAATGTCTGACTGCTGCTTCCATTGGCATCAATTGTAGAACTTAGCAATGTGAATTATTTGACAATCTCAATCTTTTCTCCATTTATCATGATGCTGCTTATTGATCCAGTTGTAAGGATTTTTGTTTTCTTTATATTGAGACGTAATTCATACTGCAGACTGTATTCTTCAATCTTCATCAAGAAGTGCCTCGAGTCATCCTCACTTTCAGCAAGCAAAATTGTATCATCAGCGTATCTCAGGTTGTTAATGATTCTTCCTCCAATCCTGATTCCATGTTTTCTTCATATAGTCCAGCTTC
This sequence comes from Orycteropus afer afer, assembly GCF_000298275.1. NCBI lineage: Eukaryota > Metazoa > Chordata > Mammalia > Tubulidentata > Orycteropodidae > Orycteropus > Orycteropus afer. Next base: position 12,561,327 of record NW_006921637.1, on the reverse strand, counting down.
TCAGATGATTTGCTCAGCATATAGATTGAATAAGTGTGGGGAAAGGATACAACCCTGATGCACTCCCTTCTTGATTTTAAACCATGTAGTGTCCCCTTGTTCCATTCGAACGGCAGCCTCCTGGTCAATGTACAGGTTCCTTATGAGTACAATCAAGTGTTCGGGAATTCCCATCCTTCTCAATGTTATCCATGATTTGTCATGATTCACACAATCATGACTTTGCATAGTCAATAAAACACAAGTAAAAATCTTTCTGGTATTCTTTGCCTTGAACCAAGATCCATCTGACAACAGCTATGATATCCCTTGTTCCATGTTCTCTTCTGAATCCAGGTTGAACCTCTAGAAGTTCTCTGTCAATATACTGCTGCAACCGTTTTTAAATTATTTTCAGTAAGATCTTACTTGTGTGTGATATCTCCCACTATTACTATGGGTTCATCTATTTGTCTTTTCAATTCTATAGAAGTCTGATTTATGTATTTTGGGATTTTTTCATTGAGTTGGTAGATATTTATTATAGTTATATCTTCTCGTTCAATTGATCCATTAATCATTATGTAATGTCCTCTCTTGTCTCTTATGGTTGTTTTTGTCTTAAAGTCTATTTTATCAGAAATCAATATTGCCACTATAGCTCTTTTTGATTTCCATTCACATGATCTATCTTTTTTCAACCTTTGATTTTTAGTCTATTTTGTCTTTGTGCCTAAGATAAGTCTCTTGTAGACAGCATATTGATGGGTCATGTTTTACCTAGTATGCAACTCTCTGTCTCTTTTGTGGTGCATTTAATCCATTCACATTCAGTGTAAGTATAGACAGGTATGAATTTATTGATGTCATTTTGTTATGTCTTTTTTCCTTTCATGGTGTTCCTTATTTCTTTGTTCCATATAATTTTCTATGATGAGCTTATTTTGTTTATGAATTTTATTATCATTTCCTTTTTTTTTTATTTTAAGAGCTTGTCTTACATTCAAAGTCATGTGTACATTTAGTTTCATTCCTCATTCACCATGTTCAACCCTAACCCAGTCTCCTCCCCTTCCTACCCTGCAACACTCCCCCTGTGCCCCTCATAATTATGCATTTCTTTCTGTTTCTCCTGCATTTCCTCAGTTTGAATGTTGGTCCTTTAGTATCCCATCGTTTATTGCTTTAGGGGACGTATTACCATTGAGTGTGTGGGTGCAGCATCCTGGTTTGAGTGTTCTGCATGTACGTCTTGCTAACCATTGGGCTGAGAGCCCACCCCTGGACGTGAGTTTTATTACAGGTGCCGAATGTATTTCAGGGCCATAGTATTGGGAGTCTCACCAGACTTCATCTGACCAGTAATGCTGGTCATTATTGAGTTTTTGGATTTTGTTCCATGTTTTTCCCCCCACTCTATCCAGGATCTCCAGATTTGATCCTTTCCTGAGTGGTTGGCATTGGTATCCGAGCACTATCCAGTTCTTCTGGTCTCGAGGCCATCTTGTCCTAGGGTTGATTGCTTCTAAATGCTCTTGTTTTTTTGTGTGTGCGTTCTTCTTCACTTCTGATGCTAGGAGACCATTAGCTGTATGCAAGATGGCTGCCTGAAAGCTTTTAAGACCCAGTTGCTACTCACCAATGTAGGATGTGAAGCAATGCTTTTATGTATTTTGTTGTGCCAATTGAGTCTGGTGTACCCCAGTCCTATGGTCCTGAGGTAGTAGCTGTATTGGATCTCTCTCCTATTGTGTTGGGATGTCTGTGAGGGATTACTCTGTGTCTGTCTTCTATTGTTTCTGTAAGGACTGCAGGTATTTTGTAAGTATTTGATACATATTTTTCTCTCTCCTCTTTTTATTTTGATATGAAGGTGTATCATTTTTCTTTGAGGTTACTCTCTGATTTATAGTTTTAGTCTCAAGTTTAGAGCAGTCTGTTCTATCTCACAATTGTCTTGACTCCTCACCATTAGGAAGTTCTTTACCTATACTATTTATTCCCTCTTTTTGGTCTGTAGTTGTCCTCGTTTACCAATTGATGCCTCTGGTTCCTTTTTTGCAATCTTGTAAGCTAATATTACTTTGGATACTTTTATAGCTGTGTTGGTTTCTGGATTATGTTGTCACATGTATTAAACATGTTTTTTGTCTGCTGTTGTTGGTTCTCTGTCTGAAGGATTCCTTTTAGCATGTCTTGGAAGGTTGGTCTGGATTTAACAAATTTCCATAATTTCTCTTTATCTGGAAATATCCTAATTTCACCATCATATTTGAGGGACAATTTTGTTGGGTATATATTTCTTGGTTGGCATTTTTTTCTTTCAGGGTTATATATATATTATCCAATTACCCTCTCACCTGCATGATTTTTGTTGAGAAATCAGAGCTTAGTGTTATTGGTTGCCCTTTGTAAATAACTTTTCTTTCTTTCTTTTTTTTTTTTTTTCTTGTTGCTTTCAGGATTCTTTCTTCATCTTTGTTTTTGGTGAGCTTGTGATGTGTCTTGATGATTTTTTTGGGGGATCTATTCTGTTTGGGGTATATTGAACTTCTTGAATTGATATCTTCTCATCTTTCATCATATTAGGGAAATCCTCTTCCAACAAATCTTTGACAATTTTCTCTGTGGTTTTATTTTTCTCTTCCTGTTCTGGAATTCCAATCACACATAGATTATTCCTCTTGATAGTATCCCACATGGATTTTAAGTTTTCTTCATTTTGTTTTGATCTTTTTTTCTGATTAATCCCTTAACAAAGTAGTATTGAAGTATTTTCCTTCAATCTCATTAATTCTGTCTTCATTGATTCAATTTTACTCCTTTGCCCATTCACTGTATTATCTTACTGTTAATTTTCTTGATTTTTATTTGTTGTTTTTGTATCATTTCTATTTTTTTGTTTATTTTGTCCATTTGTTCTTGTATTGTTTTCCTAAATTGTTCAATAGTTATTTTCTGTGTTGTCCTTAATTTTGTCAGTGTTTTCCTTGATCTTGTCTGTGTTTTACTTGATCTATCTCTTGATCTGTTGGAGACACCTAAATATAATTTTTTTGAATTCCTTATCAGAGAGTTCCAATGCTGCTTTTTCCCCAAGGATGTTTTCTGGGTCTTTATTTTGGTCCTTTGTTTGTACTACTTTATCTCAATTCTTTGTGTGAACTGGGATGGTTAGGTGTCTCTGAGACATTGTGATTTTGTGTTTATGTTTAATTTTTATGTTGGTGTGATTCTCCCAAGATTTTATTTTTCTTTTATTTCGTTTTGATATATCTGGTGGACAGGGCACTGTGCTCCTCTACTTGCTAGTTGGTAGCACTTAGGCAAGGCGATACTGTATGGTTTAAATCAGAAAGAGAGTACAACAGGGTCGTATCCTTTCACCATACTTATTCAATCTATATGCCGAGCAAGTAATCAAAAAGTGGTGCTATATGAAGAAGAACATGGCATCAGGATTGGAGGAAGGCTCATTAACAATCTGTGATACACAGACCACAACTTTGTTCGCTGAAAGTGAGGATGACTTGAAGCACTTACTGATGAAGATTGAAGACTACAGTCTGAAGTATGGATTATACTTCAATATAAATAAAACAAAAATCCTCACAACTGGACCAATAAACAGCATCATGATAAATAGAGAAAAGAGTGAAGTTGTCAAAGACTTCATATTACTTGTTTCTACAATCAACACCAATGAAAGCAGCAGTCAAGACATCAGATGATGTATTGCATTGGGAAAATCTTCTTCAAAAGACCTCTTTCAACTGAAGAAGAGCAAAGATGTCTCCTTGAAGACTAAGGTGTGCCATGGTATTTCCAATCGCCTCAAATGCATGTGAGAGCTGGACAATGAATAAGGAATACAGAAGAAGAGTTGATGCTTTTGAGTTGTGGTGTTGGTAAAGAATAGTGAGAGTACCATGGACTGCTAAAAGAACTAACAGATCTGTCCTGGAAGAAGTGCAGCTGGAATGCTCCTTAGAAGTGAGAATGGACAGACTTTGTCTCACCTACTTTGGTCATGTTGTCAGAAGGGACCATTCTATGGAGAGGGATATCATGCTTGGTAAAGTGGAGGGTCAATGAAAAATGAGAAGGCCTTCAATGAGTTGGATTGATGCAGTGCCTGCAACAGTAGGCTAAGGTTGGCAATTGTGAGGCTAGCACAGGATTGAGCAGTGTTTTGTTGTGTTGCACATGAAGTCACTATGAGTTGGAGATGACTCAATGGCACCTGACAACAACAGCACTTAGGCACTCACCCACCACCTGTCTCCTAGTGGGTGAGTTACACAATGAGAGTGTGTTCACAGATCTCTGTTAGCTTTCACAGAGAGAAATTGAGGGTAAGTTGAGCTGGTATTGTCTGCCATCTATCATTGGTCATTTGGGTCATTTGGTGCAGAAGCAAGTGATGGCCCTCATTCAGTGGGTGGGGCTGCAGGAGGTGAAGGTATGATTGGGTTTTCTGGGAAGAATTGCTGTCTCCCACACAATTAGACAGAAAAAAAAACCCGATAAAACCACCAATAAAATAAGAACAAGAAAACAAAAGCCACAAACTGCATAAATAGGAACAACTGCCAAAAATTTTTATATCTATATATCTATCTCTCTCTATATATACATAA